>NC_137272.1:5565010-6107510 GCF_053477335.1 Acartia tonsa | reverse complement strand
GGACAATGGTTGATAAATTGATGTACATCCACTATGATGATACACAAAATTACCCTCCCCCCCCCCCCCCCTATAGACCACAAATAGTAGTTGAAACGTTTAGGCACTAAGCTAAATAAACCAACCAATCAAAATACAATAAAAGTCACCAAAGTTGATAAGCCATCGAATAAGAAAACGTTATTATAAAACTTTGGGGACTAGAGTAATCAACAGCCCATTGTCCCAGATGTATATGTATTATGTACTGTGTACTTAAAGATAAAGCTACGTGTATAACAAGTACATTTAATTGTAGAAATTAAAAACTTATATAGATTTCATTTAACAGATTTTCGTTTTTCCTTATATTTATACTAGCGGCTACGCCCCTAGAGGCCTCTAGTGGCACATTAAATGTTTTTTGTTTTGTTTAAGTCTCTACGATACCTCTTTATGTTGCGTTGAAGTCTCTCAAATACTAATTTTTTCCCGATTTTTTTGTGATTTCTCTTGGGAGGGTGGTGGTACCCTACCCTAAATAGTTATAAACCTTCCCGGGACCTATGAAAATCTACCCTGTTAAGGAGAACCCACTCGGTTCAGCGGTTAGCCAGATCTTTCTTTACAGACAGACAAACAAACATCATGTTACTTCATTTTAAGGATATATATGCAGACAAACACTGAATGTACAGTATTTTTGAATCTTCAAAGTACATAAACATGAAATATTTCTTAAAATATGTAGTTCTATGAAAGACTGAAGAGAAATTCAAAGATTTATATGTCAAAAAGCTTTTAAATTTTGGGAAATCCTTGTATAATTGAAATTCTATGATTTTGAGACAAATTTTACTCAAACAAGGATGATAATATTTATAAGGGCGAAGCATAAATATAAATATTACTTTTAGTGCAAGAAACTAAGATGTAAATATGTAGTACTGTAATATAGCTGAAAAAAAGTTATCGGATTGAAACTTAATTATAGATACGCAGTTAGAAGGAATTTTAATGTTAGAGGGAGATTTGAAATCTGCATCAAATTTTAAGGATTTTTTTTTATAAAATTCGTTTTTTGTATAAATCTTTATCTAAAAGTGGAAATACAATTTAAGTTAATTAATTTTGACTAATAGGATAGGTTGATTTGAAACTACCTGCGCTCTAATTGGTTGAATGATGTACGACACTTAAGCTTCTCTAATCAGAGCGCAGATAGTTTTCCATCCACCAATCACAGATGTCAAAATTAAACGAATTTTTTTAAAAAATCCTTAAAATTTGATGCAGATTTCAAATCTCCCTCTAACATTTAAATTCTTTCCAACTTATATATCTTAATACGCAGCTTACACAGCTTATACCAACAAAGAAATTAATCCGGGGAAAAATCACGAAACAGTTTTTCAGCTGTCGTTGGGGGGGACAATACATCGTAAAATTGACGACCTCTCCATTGGTAAAGATTTATGTTAATGTTTTGGGAATTATCATGCAAACTTTAAAACGATCATATGATTCCTAGATTAATTATCAGATATTGAAATAAAGTCAACTTAATCGATTGATGAGATCTTATAAGACAGAATCACAACCAGACAAATGTCTAATTTTCTAAATTCAAAATTAAAATGTAATGATGATAAACAAAATTACGTCAGGTTTTGATTTAAACAATTGGTTGGAAATTAATAGTTAAAAAACTTGGTCTAAAACTTTTTGGTACCAGTATCCCCTCCCTTCCAGGTACTTACAGTTGACAAGTGTATCATTTTCTTATTTGCTTTAGTCAATGTTGACATAGAGATATTTTAGTAATTTCCCCCAAAGTGTCCAACGAGCACAAGCCCCCCCTCCATTTTTAAAAATAAATTGAAAATAAGGGGGGGGGGGCAAAAGATTTTTATTCAATATGTCTAACCCTGCGGGGGTTATCATGTACCTAATACAATCTAACCTAACCTATCCTAAGGCAGAAAAAGTTACCTCCATATTTTCAATTTTTTGAAGAATAAGGGGGGAGGGGGTTCAGAGCTCGATTAACCACTTTGAGGGAAACCGCCGATATTCTTAATGTTGATCTAATGGTTAAACAAACAAAAACTCACATCATTACTTTATACAATCAAGATTGAAGAAATGCTTAGATTTTGTAAAATTTTCTGAAATATTCTTAAAATAAAGTCTTTTACATCTATTTAATTTAGTATTAAAAAGAATTTTTTTTCCTGTCAAACTTGGAACCACTCCCCCCCCCCCCCCACTACTTTGAAATAAAATGTAAATAAGGGGGTGGGTAATATTTCGTATACTTGTGAATTACTTAAGGTCAAGATATATAGAGTACATAATAGCCCTGCAGGTTAGGGCACCGTCCCAACAATAGAGGTTGTAAAACAAGGATGACAACATCCATAAAAGCGAAGCTCTGAAACGGTACGACAAACGGACATTAACATTTGTATAATGTCAGAACTGAATAATCAGAATGCGAATGTATAAGAGTCAAAGCAAAATTGTAAGTAAATTTGTTAAAAAACTGCTTGATACAGGATAATGATTATGGACATACTTACATTTTTAAAACTTGATTATAGAGTTGCTTCGCTTATAATATTGTACTTTGTTGTCCCAGGAATCAGTATACCAAAAATCAGACCAATCGGATAATTAGGGCAAATACAAATTTGTTGTTAAAAATGTAAAAAAATTAACATGTTTAAAATGGACGTACAGACATTCTGGTAATGATTATAGAGTTGCTACGCTTTCTAACTTGTACCTAACTATTACAGAAATCACCATGCAAAATTTGAAATCGATAGGACAATTCTAACATGCCTAAATTAACGAAAAAGGCTATTTAAAAAAGTAAAAAAATTAACATGTTTAAAATGGACGTACGGACATTTTGGTAATGATTATAGAGTTGCTACGCTTTCTAAATCGTACCTAACTACTAAATGAATCACCATGCAAAATTTGAAATCGATAGGACAATTCTAACATGTCTAAATTAACAAAAAAAGCTATCCGTGACGGACGGACGGACGTACGGACGGACGGACCGACCCTAATTATAGAAAAGCTTCGCTTTTAAAAAGGAGGGATGTAAATTAGGTGAAATTTTCATTAACAAAACAAGGATTAATATCTTTGTTGTATTTGTCTATGTATATGATATATCTCAGAGAGAAGGGACAATGGACTGTTTATAACACTTGTTCCCAAAGTTTTAAATTTTCTTATTCGTTGGCTTTGGTGACTTTTGTAAATTAGGAGACTTCAGCAAATTTTGATTGGTTGATTCATTAAAGTGAGTGTCAAAACATTTCAACCACTAATTCTAATTTACAGAAGGCTTTATTTTGTTTATCATTATTGGAGATGTATAATAATTTATCAGTTATTGTCTTATCCCTTTAGATCCCTGGATATATATATGTATTATTATGAGGTTAACTAAATAGTAGGATAAATTAGATTATGTACAATCAAGAATACAGAGGTATTATTTATATTATGTGTGTGTTTGTGTGTCTGTGTGTATATGTGTGAGTGTGTGTTTGTTTGTGTATGTGAGTGTGTGTTTGTATGTGTATGTGTGTGTGTGCGTGTGAGTTTGTTGTATTATTCGCTTATTTCATACCAGATAAAAAGTAGGCATATCATTAAGGACGTTCAAGCTTTTTTATTTGGGAGGAGTAATCTTTATATCATAGAGGCAAAGACGTCTAAGCTTTTTTATTTGGGATTGGTAAAATTTAAAAATAAGAAATTTTAAGGATGCCTTATTCATTTGGGGGTGGGGGGGGGTAAACACCCCTTTAACCCCCCCTGCCCTTGCACGTCCTTGTATATCATTATCATCCATCCTGTTACATTAATGGATACAGAATAAGTGGATATTGTTAATTTTAACGTCAATTTTGTTGCTAATTTAGTCCTCATATATTGGTCAGGGAAGGAGAAAGGGTAAAGTCAAAAGGGGAATGAATGGCTTTATTATATTGGCAACCTGCGATAGTCATGCAGAAGGGTGATTTTAGGTATGGATCTTATAGGAGTTTTTCAATACAGGGAGGGAGAGGACATTGGGCTGTTTATTACTCTAGTCCCCAAATTTTTATAGTAAGGGTCTCTTATTTGTTGACTTTATTGAATTTATTTGATTGGTTTATTATGAGTGTCAAGTTTCAACTACTAATTGTAATCTAAAGAATGGGTAATTTTGTGTATAATCATTGGTGATTTATTAAGCTATTTTTCGCAATTTCACTTAATTACTGAAATAAAAAAAATGGGCCTATAAACAATTAACATAAGAATTACCATCCAACCGACCGAATGAAGGATATGCTTCAGAAAATCCGATTTTTTCACAGAATTATACTTAACCATTAACAGTTGGGCCCCCTCGGAGGAAAAACAGCGGCGGTTTTTCACATTTTGAATGTCATTTAGACATGTAAAGGACAGGTTTAGAAATTAAAGTAAAAAACTAAGGTCGCAGGAGTCATTTAAAGTTTGCTGGAGACCTGGAGGATCAGGACCTATAAAATCAAGACTAGAACCTAAAATTGACTTTGAAACCTATATTTCATAATTTGACTTATTGAATAATAATCTCACCTTATTCTTTCTTGCAATAAACATTTTTATGAGATAAATGCTGGATTTTTTATAGGCCAAAATTTCACAATTGCATTTTTTATAGAGTTTTTTTTTTAAATTCACCAAAACAACGTTTCTTGCTTATGAAAAATATGTGTAGCTACTAACTGAAGTTTGTTATTACATAATTGAAGCATGTATATGATATGTATGTAATTGAGATTTTTGGATAGGTAAATTAAAGGTCTACTAGCGGTTACACCCCTAATATCTGAAAAACTGCCTAAAGCTATCCTAGGACCAATGTAAAATTCCCCAAAAATGGAAAACCCAATCGGTTCATTAAATATAGAAATCTTAAGCTACAGACAAAAAACCTTACCACTTTATATTATAGGTCTATAGGATAAGCAAGTTTAAATTACATTATTTTTTTAATTTTTTGTGTGAAATTTAAAAAAAGTTATAGAATTATTAATTTGCTAATAATTATAATTTATCAAATCATAATATAACTTTCATTACCTAAAACTTATTTTACTAAATGAAGATTTTTTGTAATACTTAATTTAATTATCCCTATAGTCATGAGTATATGTAAAGTATCTAAATATAGATAACTTTGATAACTATAGATGATTAATTGGGTAGCTAATTTTCAATGAAGTTTATTCAAAAAAATTTAGAGAGATATTTCATTGGATTAATGATTATTTTGCCCAAAATAATATTTACACTTTATTATGAAACGAGCGGTTGCGCCCATAGCATTTAGGTTCTTTGCATTCAAAAGAGTACAAAATTACAGAAAATAGCACAAAACCACCCTTTTGATAAAAAAATAAACAGCCTAAAACCCCACAGTTCATAAGAGCAGCCTACCAAAATGGAGGACCCAATGGATTCAAAGGTTATTGAGATCTTAAGCTTCAGACCATACAACCATACTACTTTATCTAATATTTTTGTCTTTCACAATTACACTAAATTATGAAGATACATTTAGTCTTATAAATATAAACTTAAAAATTTTAATAACAAGCTTTTTCTTCTGTTTAAATTTCTAGAAATCCTTTTATTCTTATTTTTTTTGTATTCTCCATTATTCTATGTTTCACATGTGCAAATATGTATTTATATTGATACACAAAGAAATTTTAATGAAGATCATTTCAGACAATTCCAGTTACTTATTATATAATTAGATTTAATCGAGGATACACAATACATTAACTTATCGTCCAATATCCTTTTTTGTATTTCTTTTTGTTTAGTTTAGAATACATGAGCTGCATTAATCCTAAATATTTTTTGGTAGCAAAGTGGCTCTACAATTCATTTTGTCCGTAACGCTATAATATATGTAAATGTGATATTTAAGGCATGAAGCAATTTACTTGGTTCGTCTGTTGTTGCTAGCAGACGAAAAAGGACCCCAGCAGGGGGATCCAGGTAGTTGTCCAGTTATCTATCTATATTTATAGAATTGTCTGAATTGTCCTAAACAATCTAATTTGCCACATAGTTGCTAGGTATAATCTCAACTCCGATGATGATAACCTCATTACTAATCAAGTACTGTTTACATTTTAAGTGAGCTGTATTAATAAATTTACACCAGATGGGGGATTTTTTTTTACTAGCGGTTTCGCCCCTAGCCTCTAGGGGCTTTGTCCCAAGAGGTTTCGTATTTTAGATTTAAAAGAAAAATAAAGAAATAAAAAATTTTGGAGGGAGGGGAAATTTTTTTTTTTTTGGGGGGGGGGGGGTTGGGGGTGTCCCACCCCCTAAGAAAATAGTTATAAACCTTCCCGGGACCTATGAGAAGCTACCCTGTAAAGGAGAATCCGATCGTTCAGCAGTTAGTGAGATCCTTTGCTACAAACAAACAGACAGACAAACATTGTTCTACTTAGTATTATAGATTAGCGATGCTACGCTTTAATTAACTTGTCTGGCCGTCAGTCAGTCCGTAACGTCATTAGGAAAATGTAATTTTCTCTGCTGCTATTAAAGGTGGACAGCTGAAATTTCAATGGGGTATTCCTGTCCAGTTTTTTGTTTAGGAATGAATATTTCTTACCCGAGGGAATAAACGATGGACCGATAGGTCATCATTTATTCACGAGGGTAAGAAATATTCATTCCTAAACAAAAAACTGGACAGGAATATCATTCTCATTTAAACAAAAAACTCATTTTTTTATTCTAAAATGTGGTTTAATTTTCCTTTATTTCCCCGCTATGATCATTTATATCCCTGATATCAAGTTTCTTTTAATAATTAATAAAAATTCTAAAATCTTCCAAAAAAAATTAAAAATCTTCTAAAAATGACTACCTCCGGGAAATAAATGACTACCTCCGGGAAATAAATGAATATTTACATCCACTATTTAAGGGGTTGTTTATATGGGAATGAAAATTCCTAAGACATATGCGCATCGAGTCTATAAATTGTTTTGTCCGTCTGTCTATCGGTCAATCAATCAATCCGTCTGTCTGTTGGTCAATCAATCAATCCGTCTGTCTATCGGTCAATCAATCAATCCGTCTGTCTGTCGGTCAATCAACCAATCCGTCTGTCTGTCGGTCAATCAATCAATCCGTCTGTCTATCGGTCAATCAATCAATCCGTCTGTCTATCGGTCAATCAATCAATCCTTCTGTCTGTCGGTTGTGCCTCATGAGATATAAACCTTATTTTTGAAAGGTTTCGTGATTTTTGTGAGTTTTTGCATATTATCTATATTGCTTTTCTCACATTGTATGTTTGTCAATTCCATGATTTTTGGTGTTTCGCTACTTATGGATGTTGTCTGGTTTATTATAATCGAAAAAATATTGAAAATAAAGAAATACAATTTTCATGAATTATAAAAATAAATAAGCTTTAAAAGATTCCTAAAGGGATAAAAACTTTTCCTTGGGTAAAAGTTAAAATCTTAATTTTCTTAACTTGGAAAAAGTTTATAATCAGGCTAATTCGTAATTTAGAAATTTAGATAGAGTTGCGAGTCTATTCTTTTTAGTAGCGAAGCTACTCTATAATTCGAAATGTCCGTCCGTCTGTCCGTCCGTCTGTCCGTCCGTCTGTCCGTCCGTCCGTCTGTCCGTCCGTCCGTCTGAGACAAAGTGGGGGAAACGTGATTTTCTCGGCTTCTATAAAAGATAGACAGCTGAAATTTTTAGTGAAGATTCTTATAACATATGCCCATCTAATCTATACATTGTTTTGTCCAACCGTCTGTCATTTGGGGTGCTAGATCGATTCCTACATTTTCATGTTTTTCTGATTTTCTCAACTTCTCAAGATAATGGGCTGAAATTTTCAGGGATTGCTTAAATTTACATTTTACATATTTTCCTTAAGTTTTATTACGATTTTTTTATTAATAGGGGTGCTAGATCGATTCCTAGATTTTTAGGTTTTCTATTGTTTTCTCAATTCCTATTCAAAATTTACGGCTGAAATTATCAGGGATTGAATAGGCTAATAGTCTACATATTTCCATCAAGTTTCATTAAGATTTGTTTATATATTGTGGTGCTAGATCGATTCCTAGATTTTGAAGTTTTCGTCATATCCCTATTTCATCAAATATATAGGATGAGTATGACACTGGTATATGGAAAATATATTCATAATATACATTCATCATTTCTGAGCTTCGCTACTTATGGATGCTGTCATCCTTGTTTTTCCCTCAAAACGCCTTTCGTTTGCTGAACCCCCTTCCCCCACTTATTTTTAATAAAAATATTGATAGGTTGGTTCAATATATAAGTGTCCAAACTTTTCAACTAATAATTTTGTAAGCTGTACAAAGTGTCTAAAAAATCAGCCGTGTGACGTCATAAAAATGAGGGATGAGATGAGAAGTGGGAAAGGAAACTCATAAAAAAGAGATGGATAATCCCTCACATTTATGACGTCAAACGGCTGATTTTTTGAGACACTATGAAAAGCTCTAAAATTTTAACCTATAACCTTATTATTCGAAATGTACTTCAATTTATCGTTCATTGTCTAATCCCTTAAGATTTCTGAGCCTATATATATAACACTAACGGCTACGCCCCTAGAGGCCTCTAGTGGCACTTTAAATGTTCTTTTTCATATTTAAAATATGTCTATGGTGCGTTTGACGTTTATGTTTGCGTTGAACTCTCTTTTTAAAGTCAAGAAACTTAAAATAAATTTCGATTTTTTGTGATTTCTCTTGAGAGGGTGGTGGTACCCTCCCCCAAAATAGTTAAAACCTTCCCGGGACCTATGAGAATATACCCTGTTAAGAAGAACCCGATCGGTTCAGCGGTTAGCGAGATCCTTCGGTACAGACAAACAGACAGACAAACATCCTGTTACTTTAGTTTAAGGATAATATCCATAAATACCAAATTTAAGATAGGTTTACCCAAGATCAATGAAAATTTACTATTTAAAAGCCTTTTTTAAAAATTCAAAACAGGTCTCGCCTCTATTAGACACAATCGTTCTTGTTTTCTTTTCAACTAGTTCATTAAGATTCTTTCAAATATTTCAAATGCTTCATTAGGAACCTATTTAACTTTTAAATACAATTTCTTGAATTATTCATTAAAAACAAAATCATTAATATCTACTAATACTTGTCAGCCTTGTAACGTCATAAAAATCAAGGATTATCCATCTCTTTTTTAGGGATTGCTTTCCCCACTTTTCCTCTTAACTCCCTCATTTTATGTCGTCACGTGGCTGATTTTTGAGACACTTGACATATCATATGAGCCTTTAAACATTCTTATAATCAAGGACGTCCAAGGTGTTTCCTGCCACTATTCAAAGCCCCTATTTTTCCCAATCAGGTAGATTTTAAACATTTTTTTTAGGGCTGTACAGTTACACCCTAACACCCCCCACCCCCCAAAAAAATATAATAGATTTAGTACATTCCTCTCTCATGTTTTTTGTTTGTTTTTTTTTGGGGGGGGGGCAATGAAGTCATTTATCCTAAAGGATATTTTCTAAAAGCGACTGCCCGTCCTCTCCCAAAATAGCATAAAAGCTGCCCTAGATCATTTCAGTCGTCTAGAGATATAAAGTAACGTACAAACACACATCCAACTATTTCAGACTTCAGTCAAAATAAACGCTAACCTCTTTTTTAGACTGGTTTATTTTATCTCTACTGCTAACTCTAAGTTTCTGCTTGAGAAGTCCAAATATGGAAAAGTTTGAAGACTTTTGTACAGCTTCAATTTCAGCTGCAATACTCCGGTCTCCGTCGGCGTGCCGTCTCCGGTCCTCTCTAGATAGATAGATAGATAGTTTGTCAGATTGATAATTAGATAAATATTAAAAATATATTTATAAAAATAAAGTTAGTTAGATAGATAAATTGAGGTCCCCTCTAGATAGATAGATTAGTAGATAAAATTAATATTTGGACAAATAGATATACGTACATATGCACAGAGGGACAATTAGAATTATAGAGTAGCTTTGCTAATAAGTGTCCTTGATAAGAACCAGTAAATAATCAAGATGAAAATAATAAAAAAGTTAATCTTGCCAGGTAGGGAGGGGACATTGGACTGTTTATTACACTATGGTCCCCTAAGTTTTTTATAGTTGGCTTAACAAATTAGGGGACGTTTGGATTGGTTGATTCATTAGATTGATTGTCAATACTTGTAATCTACAGAAGAGTAAATTTTGTGAATCATCATTTGGGATGTACATCAATTTATAGGTCATTGTCTTATTCTTTTAGATCCCTGTAATCTTGCACTTAGAAATGATTAAATTCTCATTATAGGTATCCTAAATAGTATCTTAAGTACCCTCTTGACAATTTAATATGTGCAAAAAGAAGGATTACTATCGACAATGTATTAACTTTGACACTTTCTTCGAATATAGTTTTTAATAGCAAAGCTACTCTATGTATAATTGGAAATGGACATTTGTGTGTCTTTCAGTTTTTTTCTTGATCTATATTTAAGATTTTTTTGTTAATATTTCCTATACCAATAAACATCTAGTATGTAATTTACTTTGTCATACTTTAAAAAGCATAGATATCAAAAGGTTTCCTAATTTTTTTTGGATATTTTTATTATCTCAGCTCCCCATTAGAACTAGAGAGCTAAACAAATTTATGTTAATAGATAATTTCTGAGTATAACTTTTAAGCCAGTCCAAGTCCTAAATAATTTTTTAATCCCTTTTATACCATTCTTTTTAACTTGAAAACTTAAAACGGTTTATTTTCAACAATATAAGAAAAAATGCCTCCCTTCTCCCCCTTCGGACCTTAGGGTTAAAAAGAATGTACTAACCCAGGGAGAGGTGGGACAATGGGCTTTTAGTCCCCAAAGTTTTATAATAACGTTGTCTAATTCGTTGGCTTTAACAACTTTAGGGACTTTTGATTTAAAATTTTGATTGGTTGATATATAAGTTTCAACCACTTATTTCAATCTAACGAAGGGGTATTTTTGTGTATCATTATTGGTTATGTACATCAATTTATCGGCCATTGTCTTATCCTTGGTACTAACCTATGATGTGATCTTGATCTTGTTCTGGTTGATCTACGTGATGAACTTCTACTGACTGAACCTGAACAAAACATACAAGTCACTTCAAATTTTACAAATAATCGGGTATAGACATTAATTAATTATTAATGAACAGTAAGATATATAAGTTGGAAGGAATTTATGTTAGAGGGAGATTTGAAATCTGCATCAAATTCTAAGGATTTTTTATTAAATTCGTTTTTTTGTATAATTCTTTATCTAAAAGCGGAAACACAATTTAAGTTAATTTATTTTGACAAATAGGATAGGTGGATTAGAAACTACCTGTGCTCTAATTGGGTGAATGATGTACGACACTTAAGCTTCTCCAATCAGAGCGCAGATAGTTTCCCATCCACCAATCACAGATGTCAAAATTAATTAACTTAAATTGTATTTCCGCTTTTAGATAAAGAATTATACAAAAAACGAATTTTATAAAAATCCTTAAAATTTGATGCAGTTTCCAAATCTCCCCCTAACATTTAAATTCATTCCAACTTATATATCCTAATAAACAGTTATCTCACAGCTTGCTAATATGATACTTTTTTATGCTTGTTTTCTTCAGTCAAGCTTTTCCTGTGCATCGTTTGGTCTTGGTTATTCCAAATTATTTATAGGGCTTCCCATGACGCGTATAGTGATGTGTGGGCATAATATATTAAGCCGTTTGCTGAATAGATTTCTCGAGATAATCGTTACCAGGAACTTTTTTCTATGAACTGTACCAAATCCGAAAATTTTCTAGTGATCAAGAAGAATTGTAAAGATATCTTTGACCAATTGATTACTTTGTCTAGCCATCAACGACTCGCGTAATTAGCTATTCTTGATTTTTTAAAATATTTGTATTTTTATCTACTTTTATGGATTGTATCTTTCTTGTTATTGTTTAAAGTCAAAAGATAGTAAGTAATTACGTCGTATACTATTACTGCTCACACCTGTCATGTCAAACGCATGACATACATATCAGACATAACAGTAGTTGCAATTAATTTTGCGAATTTAAAGTGTCATATGTAAGTCTCATTTATTGTAACATTTATCACTCTAAATCATATTGTGTTTGGTACTAAATGAAAGAGTAGATATGTAAACCAATATTACTTTCCTTCGTCTGACAGATATTGAGGAAATATACAGCAAGAAATTATGTAAAGAGTTTTGTACTTTTTGTAATCAACTACATTTGAGAAAAGCAATTTACATTATTTTAGCCCCATAAAACTAACAATTGTATATATAAGATAAAGTTCTTCATAGTGACAATAAAAAATGACGTCTTACAATACAAATAAATAATGATATGACAATACTTAGACTAAATTACCAATGGCATTGGTAGGCTAATATGACGTCATTTTTATAGGCACTATGAAAAGCAAAATCTACCAAATGTTTTTCCCAAATTAAAAAAAATAGGGGCGTAAACCTTAGTTTGGGGATTAAACATTAACGTTAAAATAATCTACCTTTAAATTTAAACTCAAAACACTAAAATATACACTGAACAAATAATATAAAACGCAAACATATTTTGTGTGTGGAAAATATGGTAGATAATTACATGCTAGTTACAAACATATTTACCCTTTTTCACAAGAAAACAGTTATTTAACACTCTTGACAAGTGTACTAAACGTGAAGTAAAGGTATATTAAGACCCGTGCATGACCGTGGCTCAACACGAAGCGCATCCACTCGTCGGGGGAAATTTTTAGTGCAAATCAGTGATCAAAAGGGATAAGACAATGACAATTAAATTGATATACATCTAAAATGATGATAAACAAAATTACCAGTCAGTAGTTAAAACGTTTGAATACCCAACTTTATAAACCAACCAATCAAAATTCAACAAAAGTTCTCGAAGTTGTGAAGACAACGATTAAGAAAACATTATCATAAAACTTTGGGGACCAGTGTAATAAACAGCCCATTGTCCCCTCCCTGCTTGCCAACCATTAGTCAGGTAAAAGACTGATTGATCCACAAACCATCCGCTAGAATTCAGGAATAATGGATCCTCTTTTTATATAAAAGTAACAGGATGTTTGTCTGTTTGTGTGTAGCTTAACCTCAATTTTTCTTCTTTTACAGTGAAGTTTCTCATAGGTCCAGGAAAGGTTTATAACTATTTTGGGGAGTGTATACAACATTCCTCCCAAGATAAAAGATAAATTGCCAATAGGATAAATGACCCACCCGATAAATTTAGTTAATTGAATACTCAACTTTTAATCATCCAATCAAAAGTACCCAAAGTTGTTAATAAAACGTTCTCATAAAAGTTTGGGGACTAGCGTAATAAACATCCCATTGTCCCCTATCTCTCTGGTAATGCTATGTGCCTACTATTCCTGTGTTATATTAACTGTAATGATCTTTCCCAATGTCAAAGCAAATCTATTATTCAAAGGCTTTCAGATAATTTGAAAGGTTCATAAAACAAGAAAAACAATATAAGTTTAATATAAACTTATGATTATAAAACAGCAAAAAATCAGTCCTTTCATACATAAACTTGTAAACCAGGATTCTATTTTAGACAGGGATCTAAAGGGATAAGACAATGGCCGACTAATTTATGTACATCCCTAATGTTGATATACAAAATTACCAATGCTGTAGATAACAATTAGTAGTCGAAACTCAATGTGATTAACCAACCAATCAAAATTCATTAAAAGTCCCCAAAATAAGAAAACGTTACTATTAAACTTTGGGGACTTAAACAGCCAATTGTCCCCTCTCACCCTGTAATTTAGAGCATACAGTATATACCTTATTTGGTAGGTCAATCAGTTGGTCAGGCTACAACAAAACTTTCCTCTCTCCCACTTTTTATCACAACAAATGGATGTGCCCCTAGTATCTGCGGGTTCTGTATTCAGAGGGTACATATACTGGGCATAAAATTAGCCTAAAACCACTCCAAAAAATAAATCTAAAAAACCCTAAATAATGGATATTATAACGCTTCAAACAAAAAAAACTTTCTACTTTATGTAACACAAGCGGCTATGCCCCTAGAGGCCTCTGAGGCAAGAAAATTTTAAAAAATTAGATTTTTTTGTGATTTCTCTTAAGAGGGAGGTGGTGCCCTGCCCCATATAGTTATAAACCTATGAGAGCTACCCTGTTAAGGAAAACCTGATAGGCTTAGCGGTTAGCGAGATCCTTCATTACAAACATACAAACACACAGACATCCTGTTATTTTAATATAAGGATAATATACTTAGGCTTTATGACTGTTTGTCCTTATCTCATTATATTTGTGCTTTGCTACTTATGGATTTTGTCAACCTTGTTTTTCTTATATAAAAATGTATTTACTTTTTTCTTGAGACAGACAACATAATGACATCATTTCTGTTTATTTTTACCTTGTTATATTTAATTACAATATGACCAATATCAAACAAAAACTTAGGATCTGGTGTAGTTCACGGTAAAATGTTCCTGGTAACGAATATCTCCAAAAATCTATGAATCTAAAGACTGTTAGCTGACAAACGGTGGAATGTATAGATTATGCTTTCACAAAATTTGTATCGATAACAGAAGGCCTAAAATAATCTGTATTAGTCATTGATTAATAATTCACAATTATCTCGCAGTGCACATAAATGCGCAAAAAAGACATATTACGCGTTTTTTCTTCAGTGAAGCTTTTCCTGTGCATTATTGGATCTTGGCTATTTAATATTATTTGTAGGCCTTTTTATGCCGCTTAAAACGGTGTGCGGCCATTACATGTACGTTCAGCCGTTTGGCAGCTAGCAGCCTTTAAAAATTAAAGATTTTTTAAAATAATCATTTCCACGAACATTTTACCGTGAACTGCACTAGATCGACAACTTTTTAAAAGCATTAATATAACAAATCAAGTAAAAACTAAAATTGTCATCGTCATTACTTAAGAAGCTAGTTGTACATAAACAAGGATGACAATATTCACAGAAGCGAAGTTCAACAAATTAGATAAACAAACGATAATTAACAAACTTATTGAGACTGCACTTTTAATATCAAAGAAACAGTATATTTCTAAATCAGATTGTCATAGGAATCACCATTTGAAAATCATGGTAATAGGACGAACAACTATCATGTTTTAATGAAGATATAAAATTTCTGGTTAAGGTTATAACATTGAAAGTTTTTAAATTGAAACTTTGTACAGATGAACGGACTAACTAACTGATTCTAACTGTAGAAAAGCCTTACTTTTACTAAGATTAAGTGTATTAGTTTTTTAAAACAGAGAGATTGGACAGCTATTAGTCCCCAATGTTTTATATTTACGTTTTTTTATCGTTGACTTAACTACTTTGGGCACTTTTTTGTGAATTTTGATTTGTTGATTCATTAGGTTGAGTGTTCAAACGTTTCAGCCACTAATTTTAGAGTACAAAAGTGGTAATTATGCGTATTATCATTGGGGATGTACATCAATATAATGGCAATTGTCTTATCCCTTTAGATCCCTGGTTAAACATTTTTTTTGCCCATTCTGTACAGAAACCAAGGAGAAATATGTCCATGAAACGAAAAGATGAAAAACGCAAATAATAAAAAAATGTGACGAAGCCCAAAATACATAACTTTTGCACAACGTCGTCTTCCTGTGACGTCATAAAATGAGGGAGATGAGAGGATAAGTGGGAAAGAAAATCCTTAAAAAAGAGATGGAGAATATGACGTCCCAGGATAACGACGTGGTGCAAAAGTTATGTATTTTGGGCTTCGTCAAAAAATGTAATAAGAGTTAAAGAAGACACGACGGGGCTTTCACGTAAAGTACTTTGTCAGGTACTGCTAAAATTTTGGCCTCCCCCCCTCCCTGTTTTTAATAAATAGAAAATAATGTGGGGAGGTATTTCTTCACTTGTTTGTTTGTTATTTTAGGTACGTTTAGAATATATTGGGAACTGGGTAGCCCCGCAGCAATAGGACGTCGCAGGTGTGGGCCCCGCAGGTTTAGGGTCCCCGCATGGGCTAGAAAGGGAAAAGAACACCCCCACCCCTAATTTTCGATTTATTTAATAAATAAGAGTGAGGTATCAGAGCTTTTCGTGTTCTCAAAAATGGTAAATAATTTGTAAGCATGTTTTGTCTGTAACGAAGGATCTCGATAACCACTGAACAGATAAGGGTCTCTTTTTACTGAGGTCCAGAGCTGAAAGAGGCCTCTAGGGGCGAAGCCGCTAGTTATAAGAAACAGTGTTGTATTAGTATAAACAAGAAACATTCTATGTTAGGGAAACTTAACCTTATATTACATGAATTATGTGTTGACAGAAAACTTGCATAGCATTGCAGGTTATAAAACTTTGTTAATTTTTCTTTACCACATCTTTCTTTGCTTTACCTAAATTAGCCACAGAATGTAGAAAACTGTAGGGACCTTGATATTTGACCTATACGGGATTAGGTTAGGTTAAGTTAATAACCTCGTCCAGTAAGAGAGATAGTGGAGATATATAAGCTACTCTTATCTTTGTTTAAATTATTAATTCGTAATATTATTTCTACACAAAAGACGACATTTTACTTTTCATAATTGTACGCGGCAATCATGTACCACTACCACGTTTTATTGTACCTACCAATTATCTGAGATGGGGTTTTAAAAAATGCCGCGTTTTTTCAACAATTTTTTAGACATTGATTGATTAAACAAAGACGATGGGATTTCAACACAGAGTAAATTAATAAAATTAATAAATTGCTGCATTATTAAATATGCAGCAAAAATGGATTTAAGTTGTATTAGACATTATACAAATGGCTAAAATAATAATCGTTCAATCAATCAATGTCTAAAATATTGTCGAAAAAAACGCGGCATTTTTTAAAACCCCATCTCTGATATTTAATATGCTTATTATAATATTATATAATTACCTCGGCCAATAAGAGAGATAGTGTGGTATAAGAACTATTAACATATAGAGTTGCTATGCTTACAATGTTATATCAATACCTTGGCTAATAAGAGAGATAGCGGGGTATAAGAACTATTAACATATATTTCAACACAAAAGACAACATTTTACTTTTCATAATTGTACGCGGTAATCAAGTACCAGTACAACGTTTTACTATACATGTAACTAATCAGCTGATATTTACTATGCTTATAATATTATATTATTACCTCGGCCAATAAGAGAGATAGCAGGGAAAGAAGAACTATTTTCACTTGACACTCCTCTGAAAAAAAAATATTCTGTTAAAATCCAGCTGGAATAAAGAAATAGCACAATGGCCGATAAATATTGACGTATTTCCCCAAGATACCATTGTTGTAGATTATAATTATTGGTTGTAACGTTTGGACTCTCAACTTAATGAACCAACCAATCAAAATCAAATGAAGTCCCCAAAGTTGTTAATTATTTAAAGAAAAGCAAAGTTCTCAAAGTTTTTGTTCTAACTAATAAGTTATAAAATGTGGGTTTAAAACATCCGGTGCCAATATTAAGCTATAAAAATTAGAAAGAATTTTAATGAATATGATAGATTTGAAATCTGCATAAAATTTTAAGGAATTTTTATAAAATTCGTTTTTTGTATAATTCTTTATCTATAAGCGCAAATACAAATTAAGTTAAATAATTTTGACATCTGTGATTGGTGGTTTGAAAACTATCTGCGCCCTGATTGGAGAAGCTTCAGTGACGTACATCATTCAACCAATTAGAGCGCAGGTAGTTTCCAATCCACCTATCCTATTGGTCAAAATTTATTAACTTAAATTGGATTTGCGCTTTTAAATAATGAATTATATAAAAAACAAATTTTATAAAAAATCCTTAAAATTTTATGCAGATTTCAAATCTATTATATTCATTAAAATTCTTTCCAATTTTTATAGCTTTGCCAGTATAATTTAATGTCCCCCTCCCTCCCTTGATTTGATGAAGAAATTTATTTCAAAAAACCTTGAAACAATGCGATAACATTTATTTAAGTCGTCAATTTTTATATAATAATTTTGAGTTTAGTTGCCTCGTATCTAAAATTTAACTATTAAGTGAACCTTATTTGGAATTTTATTGACAAAATAAATGGAGCTACCAAATTTTGAATCTTTATGTGTTATATACATTCCTTGTTTCCTAAGTTTCATTCAAACAGAAAAATATACATTTTAATTTTACTTGAATAAGATAAAAAAATTTTTTTTTTTACTTTTTACTAGAGTTTATAAGATACAGAATTTTACTTTTTGGGTTTTAAAAGCAAAGCTTTTCTACAATGAGGGCTGGTCCGTCCGTCCAACTGTAACGGATTTCTCTTATTGTTAATTGGGTATGCTGAAATTGTCCTATTGATTTCAAACTTGAAATATAGATTCCTTTGCCAATTAGGAAGAATAAATTAAAATTAAGTTCATATAAACATCCTGTATTTAATTAATTTTGGGATAGATATATAAAAACAAGGATGACAACATCCATAAGTAGCGAAGCACAAAATTTCGTGCATGGGACTGACGGTCATTGTTGTTTTCTTCAAACGACGGTAAATTTAATTTTGATATCTTTAACTGAAAATTTTTTGAAAATCGATTAATAAACACCAAAGATATGGGGGAAAATGTAAAAAATATAAAAATAGCCAAAAACCTGCAAAAAGGCAGTCTGACCGTCATTGTTGATTTCTTCAAATGACCGGAAATTTAATTTTGATATCTTTAACTAAAAAAATTTTGAAAATTGGTCCATAAACACTAAAGATATGTGGGAAAATGTAAAAAATATAAAAATAGCCAAAACCTGCAAAAAGGCAGTCTGGCAATCATTGTTGTTTTCTTCATACGATGGGAAATTTAATTTTGATATCTTTAACTAAAACAAGTTTGAAAATCGGACCATAAACACCAAAGATATTGGGGAAAATGTAAAAAATATAAAAATAGCCAAAAACCTGCAAAAGGCAGTCTGGCCGTCATTAATGGTTCTCCAAACGACGGAAAATTTAATTTTGATATATCTAACTGAAAAAAATTGTAAATCGGACCATAAACACCAAAGATATGAGGAAAAATGTGGAAAATTAAAAAATAGCCTAAAACCTGCTAAAAAGCCGTCCGACCGCCAATGATGTTATATAGTTAATTGTGCTCCTTAATGATGGGAATGTTGTCAAAAAATTTCAGCTTTCTTTCTTTTATAGGAGATGAGTAAATCCCATTTCCCCCATAGCGTTACGGACGGACGGACAAAGTAAATTAAAGAGTAGCTTCGCTACTAAAAATAATCAGACTTCTATCTTATCTATATTTAATCTATAATTGTAAATATTCGTTTTTCCGTCCATTTTTGTTTGGCGTGGTTTCTACCTATGGATGATGTCATCTTTTTTTTATTAAAATTCATAAATAAAAAAATCTTCTAAATATATTAAGAACAAGGATGACAACATCCATAAGTAGCGAAGCATAAAAATAAAATCATGGATACAAAAAATACAAAAATAGCCTAAAACCTGCTGAAAGGCGGCCTGACCGTAATAGTTGTTTTCTTTAAACGACTGGAATTTAATTTAGATATCTATAACTGAAAAAAATTTTAAAATCGCACCATAAACACTGAAGATATGGAGAAAAATGTGAAAAATACAAAAATAGCCTAAAACCTGCTTAAAGGCAGTCTGACCGTCATAGTTGTTTTCTTTAAACGACTGGAAAAATAATTTAGATATCTATAACGGAAAAAATTTGAAAATCGCACCATAAACACTGAAGATATGAAGAAAAATGTGAAAAATACAAAAATAGCCTAAAACCTTCTAAAAAGCGGTCCTACCGCCATCGATGTTTTATACTTAATTGTGCTCCTTAATGCTGGGAATGTTGTCAAAAAATTTTATAGGAGCTGAGTAAATCCCACTTCCCCCATAGCGTTACGGACGGACTGACGGACGGACAAAGTGAATTATAGAGTAGCTTCGCTACTAAAAAAAAATATTGTATATTTTTTACTTAGTACACAATTAATCAAAAGATCCAGAGAGAACGGAACAATGGGCTTTTTATTGGACGAGTCTCCAAAGTTTTAAAATAGCGTTTTCTTATTCGTTGGCCTAACAACTTTGGGGACTTAAATAAATTTAAGTAAATTTTGATTGGTTGGTTGATTAAGTTAGTGTTCGAACGTTTCAACCACTAATTTTAAAGGGTACTTTTGTGTATCATTATTGGAGATGTACATCCATTTATCGGCCGTTGTCTTATCCCTTTATATCCCTGAAAAGATCAGACGTACTTAGGCATGACAAATTGTTTTCATGTTTTTCTATTCATGTTTTCTTATGCAAATATTAAAAGCGAAGCTTTTTTTAAATTAGGGTAGGTCCGTCCGTCAGTCCGTTAGGTAGGATTTATATAGCATGGCAACTCTTTAATCGTTACCAGAATATCCGTATGTCTTAATAATAATAATAATAATGTTTATTTGGTGCTGCCAGGTACCCCCTAGCTTAGGAGATAGCACATACAATACTCTAAATTGCTGCTATCTATCGACAATTTAGAGTTTACATTATGATGTTTAGTCTCATACAAAATAAAATAATATATACTAAGAGATTAATTATTAACTAAATATAAATTGGTGGAAAAGAAGTAAAATTTTCAGGATATGCACCAGGAGCTACAGGAGTACTATCTTGACCAAAATGGGGATAGTGTATTTGATTCCTGAAGCCCCTTTTTAAAGAAGACGAAAAGAAAAAAAAAGAATATAAAACAAATTAAATGTGAAAGGGAAAATTGAAACTTTAATTTAGTTAAATTGAGTTGTGAGGATGGTAAAAAAAAGTAAAAAAAAAACACAAATAAACATTTATATTATGTTAGAGAAATCAGTAAATAATAAGAAAAATGAAAAAAAAAATATGTGAAGGAATTAAGAGAAAAATAAAACAAAATTAATATGAAAGTAAAGAGAATAAAAAGGAAAAATAATAAGATAGATCATTGTTGTATATAATTTTAATACCATATTTCAAGTTTTAAAATATCATTGAAGATTAATAAGTTTTTATAAAAAGAAAGGAGAAAGAAAAAAAACATGAAAAGGAAAAAAAAGCAATACGTCAAGCCTTTGTCATTGTATTATTTTTCAAAAAAAAACAACAGAAATTTCTCAATTCAAAATAATATTTTTTATAGAATGCCACTTTGAGCTTTGCCCTATATTCAACCCTCCCCTCCCCGCCAAAAAACAACACTCCCCTCCCCGCCAAAAGACAACCCCCCCCCCCTACTTAAAAAAATCACTAGGTTTTTTATGAAATCAATTTTCAAGATCTGTTTATGCACTCAGAACAGTTTTCTCTATTACAAATAAAATTAAGTTTTTCCAACAAAAAATCTTTGAGTTTCATACAAAATTGTTTTCTTGACATAACTGTGCTAAAAGTATAAATAACCTCGTCATTATTATTATTATTTTCATTTTCAGGATTAGGATTAGTATTAGGAATAATGATTTCATTCCATAACTTTGGTAGATCAGAGTAAGGGAATTTTTTAAATGTCTCAAGTCTAACAAATGGAACATTGTACTGTTGATTATTTCTAAGGACTCTTGTTGTTCTTGTGCTATTTCTAATCCATATGTTATCAAAAGAACATGGAAGCCTATGATTAACGTAATCAAACATAAATTGTAATTTAGAATAGACAATTTGTTGAGTTACAGGAAGAATTTCTAAATTTTTAAATAAAATTGTAGTATGTGCATTATATTTTGAGTTGGTGATTATTCTCAGTGCTTTTTTTTGCTGTTTTACAATTTTATCAAGAGTTGATGCTGCTGCACTTCCCCAAATTGGGGCACAATATGTAAGATGGCTATGGACAAGTGAATTGTATAGAGTTTGCAATGCTTTTCCACCAATAATATGTTTTGCAGCATTTATAGCAAATAATGAGCGTGAAATCTTTTTATTTATCATATCAATATGATATTTAAAGTTTAATTTAGGATCTAGATAAACACCTAGAAATTTAATTGCAGGAGTTTCACTCCTTGAGTTGACATATGAAAGTTTGTGTACCAAATTTGGATCATTTTGGTTATCATTATTGTGATCAAGATTAATACTAATGCTATCAAAGTCAATTGTTGATTCATCTTTTGTAAATATCATAAATTTAGTTTTTGATGGATGTAGGCTTAACTCATTAGTTCTAAACCAATAAGTTATTTTTCTTAATTCAATATTAAGAATATCAATAATATCATGAAGGCAGGGATAAGGGATGGGAAACCTGACCGAAAATTAGGTCTCAGCCTCCTTTTAAAAGTGATGGGGCAACTTTTCTTTTTTGCCTATAAAATCAACTCATTTTCGCCAGTTCATTATTGGCTGTAGGCCAATATCCAATAGCCTGATACTTGCTTTTAGCATTAACCAATTAATTAATAACAAACGCGTCCCCCAGTTCCTAATTGGCTAAATTAATTCAAGCAAACATAAATTTCTGCTATTAGAATGAAAACAATGGAAATTTTCTGCTATCAGAATGACTACAATATATATGATGTTCAATCACATCAACTTATTATTAAATCTACACATTAATAAATGTCCATATAGCAAAACATAAACAGAGAGATCGTTTTTTGAAGACTGCGTAGGATTCAACATTTTATACTTCAGAAAAATGTGAAAAACTCATGTCTTTAGACAATTTAAAAGTTATATTTCATGTGGAATTGATAGCCCACCTAAATGATTACAAATACAAAACTAGTTCAATATGTAAATAAAAAGTGTACTGTGTTTTGTTAAAAAAAATTTTCATTAATTTTGGTAAAAATTATTGCACACTTAATTAAACTTTTCTGTTAATTTTTAACGTAAAATTATTTTTTTTTTAATTCTTAATTTATATGTATGCTATGGAACAATTAGTTGATAGAATGTTACCCATGTACTTATTTAATTCTACTTAATTTATTTATTAAAGCTGGGGAGCTAAAGCGGTGTTTATTTCTATATACAAATTTTGGGGTGAAGTAGATCCCCCCTTAAAATGTTTGAAAATAAATCAGATTTAACCATCTCAAAAAAAAACTTTTTTTTAAATGGGGGGGGGGGGGGTGGCGAAGTAATGACCATCTTAACGGGATTCTACTTAAACCCACTAACATATTGGTTCTTTGAAAAGTTTTTATTATATTTTATGCTAGGTGGAATCAACTACCTGAATTCTATTCTATACTTTTTTTCTTTGCATTCATATAATAGCTATTTCATCATTGTTCATAGTTTTCAAATCTAACTACTGCGTCATCCCGAAACTAGTTTTTTAGGCCTAGTTGGAAAATAGGCCTGGAATAATTTTTTCTTACGTTTCCCATCCCTTATCCCTGCATGAAGGTTTTTACCCGAAATTAAAAAACTGGTATCATCAGCAAAAAGTAATGTAAATAGAGTAGTACATTTAGCTAAGTCATTGATATAAATTAAAAATAGTAAGGGTCCTAAAATAGAACCTTGAGGTACACCTTTGTTAATATATTTCATATCAGACTTTTCATTGTTGATGTAAACAAATTGTTGTCTATTTGCTAAGTAATTTTTAAACCATGTCAATTCTGTACCATTGATTCCAAGCTTAGAAAGTTTGTCCAGCAAGATTCTATGAGAACAGCAATCAAAAGCTTTTTGTAAATCACAAAAGACTCCAACTGTATACTTTTTATCATTACTATTCTTTACAATTTCATTTATTAGATGAAAAATGGGCTGTATGGTTGACTTTTTTTTCTGAAAGCCATATTGATGTTTGTAAATAAGGTTATTTTCATCAAGATATGCAGTAAGTTTATTTGCAACTATTTTTTCAAGAATTTTTGAGAAGATTGGCAAAAGACTTATTGGTCTATAATTAGACATGTTACTTAATAGATCCGATTCTTTTGTTTTAAGTTTAAAAATTGGCAAAACTTTGGCTATTTTGAGCTCATTTGGAATGTTGCCTGACTGTAAGGATAAATTTATAATGTGAGTGAGAGGAATAGCAATATTTTCAATGATTTTTTTCATAAGTTTATTAGAAACACCTAGCATGTCTTGGCTTGATTTAGACTCTAGACCATTTACAATTGTTACTATATCTTTAGGCTGAATATGAGTAAATGAAAATATGGAGTCAGATGCAGTGGTATAATAAGTGCAGTCTCTATCTGATGGATTTATTTTAGTTGTAATATCATCTGCAATGGTTGTAAAAAATTCATTAAATTTGTTAGAAATATCTTTCCCCTCCTTATAGCAAACCCCATCACTAAAAATTTCAGTTATGACTGAACTTTTGTCATTTTGCTTCCTTATTGCTTCCCTTAATATTGACCATGTTTTTCTCAAATCATTCCTATTTTCTTCAAAAGATTTTTGAAAATACAATTTTTTTCCTGTTTTAATTGCTTTATTATAGCATTTTCTATATTCATTGTATTTAGAAATGTTTTCTTGAGTTGGTTCTCTAAGTTTAATGTCATATAACTCAAATTTTGTCTTTCTAGATTTAAGCAAAGCATTTGTCATAAAAGGTTCAACTTTATGAATATTTTTATTTAGTTTGAACTTTTTTAAATGGGAAATGTCTTGAGTATGACTCATTAAAAATACTATAGAATTTATTATATGCATCTTGAGCACTGTAATTATTAGACACAGAACTCCAATCAGCATTTAACATATCATGTTTAAAAGAGGAAATATTTTCCTCACTAAAATTTTGAGTTTGAATAAAAACAGGACCAGACTCTTTAACTTTGTCAAGAATAATAGTGCAAGTAGGGAAATGATCAGAAATATCTGCTGTAATAATAAATGACTCAAACTTATTTTTATTATCATTGGTATAAATATGATCTATGAGAGTAGCACTTGTATGAGTGATCCTAGTTGGCAATGAGATTAATTCTAAGAAACCATTTGCAAAGCTATTTTCAAGTAGTGATCTAGTTTTATCATGTTGTTCAAATTTTAATAGATCAAAATTTAAATCCCCAATAATATAGGAAGGGTATCTGCGGCTATTTAGATCTGCTTGTAAGTCAGAGAATAAGTTGATAAACCTGTCTAACTGCTCACTTTCAGTTAGATTAGGATGTTTACAATTTGATCTATAGACGTTTGTTAGAAATATTTTATCATTTTTCCCAATACTAATCTCTAAGGTTAAACTTTCAATTATTTTTTCCTCAAATCTAGATAAAGCTTTTATTTCCTTGAATGCAATACCTTTTTTTATATATATACCAACCCCACCTCCATTAGATTGAGATCGACATTTGTATATAAAATCATACCCCTTTAGTTTAACATAATCATCATTTTTTATATTCCAGATTTCCCCTAAGCATATAATGTCAAGATAACAACCTTGCCTCAAGAATTCATCAACAAATTCTTGAAAATCAATAAATTTTGATTGAAGGCTTTGAATATTTAAACCTATAATTTTTAAACCTTTCTTTGATTTTAGTGGTTTATAACTTTACAAATATCAAAGTATTGGCATTTTATATCAATATTTTCATATGGATTAAATAATAAATCTTCATTTATCGTTTCATTATTTAAAATTGAGAAAAAGTTACTGTTTAATTCAAAATTCAGAATCCTATTTTGCTCCATTTATAAAACATTTTAAGCAAAAGATATCCAAAAAAATGTATTTTAAAGTAAGGGTTAAGAAAAAGAAAATTAAACTTATGAAAATGAATAAAAACCATAAGTAGAATAAATGTTTGAAAAAAAAACATTAACGATTAACAAAACGAAAAGTAGAATATAAGCCATTTTACTAAGAAAAAATAAACTTTTAGTGATTGACAAAAACATTGTAATTAAATTATAAATGATAAAAAAATTAGAAATACAAATAAATGTAAGTGTGAGTATATAATTATAAATGTATGTGTGCGTGCGTGTGCGTGCGTGTGGTAAAGAAAAGAGGAATTTTATGTGTGTGTGCGTTTGAGTAAAAAAAAGTTTAAGGGGAAGTGTAATGTGATTATGTTGAGGAGACGCTCGCGTGAGTGTGTGTGTGTGTTGTATTGTAAAACAAATAACAGAGAAAATAATTTAGAGTGTCAGTAGTATCTACATAACTTTATAACTATATACCAATTTACGAGCGAGAATACAAATCCTCTACAGTTGTTTGAAGTTTATAATTAGAGTATGTGTAAATCATTTCACTTGGTTGAATGTCAGTCTTTTTTGAATAATGTTGAGTTACTTTCATCCATTTGCTCCTCACTCTGATGGATATTTGGCCATTTTCATTGACCTCATATTTTTCTATTTTCTTCTCCTTTTTGAATCTTCGCACTTCAGCCAGTAAAGACAACCTCTTCCTGGTGAGGTTGAAGTTTAGGAATAAGTTGATATTCCTGTCTCCTCCTTCAGCCATGGCCTCCACCAGCTTCTGCTTTTAAACATGTTGACTTTAAACTTGTTTAACGACAAATTTTTATGAGATAAAATTATCCGATTGATCTGGTTTTTGGAATACTGATTTCTAGGACAGCAAAGTACAATGTTATAAGCGAAGCATATTTATAATCAAGTCCTAAAAATGTAAGTATGTCCTTAAACAATATTCTGTATTTAAGCAGTTAAAAAAAAAAATTACTTTCAATTTGTTTCGATTTATATTCTGACTGTTCAATCATTACACTCTTCAAGTGTTAATGTTCGTTAGCTTAAGATTTTGATAACTACTAAACCGATTGAGTTTTCCAATTTAGGGAAGCTTCAAATAGGTTCAGGTTTTGGTTTAGGCTATTTCATTTTTAGATTTAAGTCTTGGATTTGTTTTAGGATATTTTTTTGTCCTTTCCAACCATAAATAAAGAGCGTCTAGATACTAGGGGCGCAGCCGATAGTATAAGATAATGGAGTAAAGTATAAAACGAAAGCTCGATTTAACTAAATTAAACCTGGTTTAAATTCATATACAAGAAGAGTTCAGACAGAAAAAAAACTTTTCTTTATATTTAAAAGTGTTTGTAAAAAGACACCAAATCTTATACAAAAGTAGCAAGGTTTATGTCTGTCTGTTTGTACGCATTTATGTTCTCATAAAATATCATAAACAGTTGAACTATAATTGTTCCACAAGTTGGCGTTAAGCTAGACATTGGGACAGGGCAGGCTTTAGGCTATAAGTTGGGTGGGGTGCACAGAAAAATACATTCCCATATAAACAACCCCTTAAATAGTGGATGTAAATATTCATTCCCATATAAACATATGGTCCATCATTTATTCCTTCGGGTAAGAAATATTCATTCCTAAACAAAAAACTGGACAGGAATACCCCATTCCCATTTAAACAACCCCTTAAATAGTGGATGTAAATATTCATTTATTTCCCGGAGGTAGTAATTTTTAAAAGATTTTTATTTTTTTTGGAAAATTTTAGAATTTTTATTATTTACTAAAAGAAAGAAAAATTATACCAGGAAAATAAATGAAATTTAAAAACCAAAATTAAACCACATTTTACTAGCATAAAAATGAGTTTTTGTTTAAATGAGAATGGTATTTCTGTCCAGTTTTTTGTTTAAGAATGAATATTTCTTACCCTCGTGAATAAATGATGACCTATCGTTCCATCATCTATTCTCTCGGGTAAGAAATATTCATTCTTAAACAAAAAACTGGACAGGAATACCCCATTTTATAAATGTCTGTAATTTTATCATTATGATAAAAGTCCAGTATTTTTTTGACTAGATAAATTTTATTTCTATCCAAAAATTGGCGAAATAAAAAGAACAGCATTTTAATATTAAAAAAGTATTACAGAAGTTTTGTCAAGTCTACACTCTAAAACAGAATAAAATACCTATTTAAAGACAATTTGGTCCTAAGTATTGCAGCAATATTAAGTTAATTACAGTATAAAGCCAAAAATAAATTAAGGCCAATTTATAAAACACCATCTATAGAAAAGTAACAGGATCTGTGTCTTTTTGTCTGTCTGTATATACCAAAGAATCTAGCAAACCACTGAACCGAAATGAGAATAAAAGTGGGGGGGGGGTCAACACGCCCTGATAATAAGTGCCCTAGAGTTATAAAATAAAACACTATTTATCATTAAAAACTATTTTTTTTATGAAAAAAAAACGTTATTTTTTGGAGTATGTAAAGTCTGAAAAGAAAATGGTAATGGTAAAAGTTAGGATTAAGCTTAACTTTAGGTTACAGCTTATACAAGGATGAATAAATATATAAAAACAAAGCTTTTTTATATGTGAAAACAGATTAATGCTTATAAATCACATATCTTAGAAATCTTAACTTAAAAAAAACAAGTTAAGACTTTAATTCTTTTATTTGAAGCTTTGTTATAGGTATTTTCTTGTAAAAATAGAAATCCATGTTATCAGAGTTACATTTTCTTGCGAACGAACGGACTTATCCTAAATGTATAATGTCTTTGCTTCTTTAAAGAAAAAGACAAAGTAATCTTTACTATGAAAAACTTTTTTCCGATTCTTTTCTAAGGCTTGTTGACATTTAAATCTAATAATAAAACTCTTGGATAAAATTAGTCATTTGATGTGTATTAGTTATTCGCGAAACATATATGAAACATTTGAAAAGAAATAAATATCTTTTTTATTTCGCCTTGATTTTATTGCTCAATTTCATCTTATTTTCTTCTCTATTTTTTCTTTGTTTATAACAATTCTAGCATAATTGTGGAAATAAGGAATATTTACTTGCTAAAATTTTTAATAAATACAAATAAGAAGCTTACTGTATCTTTAATCCCTCGTCAAGTATAAAAATACCAGGGAGGGAGGAAACAATGGACTGTAAAATACAAGTTTTATTACTGGCAGTCCAATCTAACGGCTGTCCATTTTAGGTCGAGCCAACACAGAAGGTTGCTTTCCGTCTACTGCGGCAGATATTATAAATAATTGGTCTGTTCGTTTCTTTTTTCTTTCATTTAAAAACAAAACTTTTTTCAGACCGTCTATCTATAATGTCTGCCGGCTCTTAATCTAGGCTGACACTATCCAATATATAGGTAGAGCAGCCATTTCTCTTTAATAACAATACTGTATATCTAACCCCTTCATGTACCTAATGTAAGGGGAGGGAAAACTAAGGCTGGTAGCTAGGATAAAGATTTAGGCTTGGTTCATTTATTAATATTATATTATTTTAGTAAACCAACAGCCACAGTGGTAACCCCGAGACTGGAGGACTAGAGACTGGAGAGAACAGGACAAGCAGATTCGATCAGCACACTGTATAACCAGCAGGTACAAAATTTATTCTAGCAAAGTGCCTAGAAGTCTTTGTGTCTGTCTGTTAACAATATCTATCAAGCCAACAATTTGACTTTGACAATTACCACATCATCTTTATTGTTGGCTCAAAAAAACTTTGGATACTTTATCGGTTTAGTATGATTGTTTGGTTTCAAACTAAGCATTGTCCAATATTTAAAATCTTCGCAAGGGATAGTTTTGTTAATGATATTGGGATGTAAATCAATTTGTCGTCCATTGTCTAACCACTAATATCCCTGAAAGTTAAGAAGATTACTGACACTTAGCTTCTATTTTTTTTAACCACAACACAAAGGCAAAAGAAAGACAATATGAAAAGTAGAATGATGTCTGTCCGTTTGTCTGTCTGTCCGTCCGTCCGTCTGAAGCTTAAGATCTCGGTAACCATTGAGCCGATCGAATTCTACTCTTCAGGGTATATACATATTGGTCCTGTGGTGGTTTTAAGCTATTTTCTTGGAGGGTGGTACACCCCAACCCCCCAAAAAAACAAAAAAAATCCCCCCCACCATTTTTTTAAAATTTGATACTGTTCCAGTCCATGGCAGTTCCAATTTTTTTTCCCGAAAATTTTGAAATTGATACTGGGGCAGCTCTAATTTTTTTTTAATTACCTCTTGGGGCAAAGCCCCTAGAGGCTAGGGGCGAAGCCGCTAGTAATTCAATAAACTAATGTTATGTTGCATCAAGATTTAGCATTACCTTGAAAAAACGTAAATCCCAACATATTGTTTTTTTGAACGGACAGATGTCCTAATTATTAAGTAGCGAAAATTGAGATAACTGTCTAAATCAGCCAATAGGAGGATACTAGAGGTACATTTGAGACATCTCATTGGTTGAAACATTTTATAGATTATGGTACGTAAGGGCATATTTTTTTTAATTTCGTTCGCATTATGAGTCTGCTAAAATTGTCGCATTTCTTTAGATAATGCTTTTCATGGGTATATTAAATTCGTGTAAAATTTCTTCCCTCGTTTAATGTGAAGCAAATGTCAGTTATGAATAGTTGAATTTCTTAGAATAATGTTAGCTTTCTAAAGATTATACCGTCGCAAATTTCGTCGACATATATTATGTTTATTGACGAACTAAACATAAAGTAGCTGCACTAAAAAAATTAGAGTTATGGCAGGTAAGATTAAAGGATTTTATATATTCAATGAGAAAGTTTAAGTAAAGAAAAAGTATATATTAGAATAGTTATTTAAAACATCGTTTCCGCGGAGAATAAAATGAAAAGCTATAATAATAATTCCAGGCGGGAAAAATAATTTTGGGCGTTTTCCTCTTAGGCAGGCTAGGGGGCCGAGCGCTGCGGCTATGCAGGCTAGGGAGCCGAGCGCTGCGACCAGAGTTGTTCGTTGTCGGGGGGGAGGTGTACTCAAATTTTCAAAATTGAAAAAAAAATTCTAAGAGGATAAATTTTGCAGTTAATTTGTAATTTAAAACAGTTTAACTTCAGAGTAGCATTTGATGCATTAATTAATAGAACAATTTTAAAATTATACAATATACGACCTTATTATTATCCTTATCATTATTGGTCTTTGGATGGTTTTAGACTATTTTTCTTAAGTAAGTCTAAGGGTGGTATAGGTTTTTTTTCTGTAACTTAATGCTCTCGATGCTGAGAGCGCTGCCGCTAGCTTCAAAAAAGTGTTTTGAAGTGTGTGAACTTTTTGACCCAAATTTTGCTTTCAAAGCTTTATGAGAAAATAATTTGGTGTCGACATTTTTATAAGCAACTAAATTGTTACACACACAAACATTGACGGGGATAATTGTTCTTTCAGGAAAATAGAAGCAGCTCATAGTGCCTATAAAAATGACGCCATACAATACAAATGACCAATGAAAGGCCAGTATACATTTTACGATTGTTCATTTACAAGGCATACTTGCCTATCATTGGACTTTGTCTTGATTGATGTCATTTTTTTGTAGGCACTATGAGCTGCTTCAGAAAAATATTTACATGATAAGGCAGGATTTATGCTATCTATTAGGGAAGAATCTTTCACAAAATATATCTCTTTACCTTAATTGAAGTGATAGAAAGAAATAAGAAAAAGGAAAATATTTAAGTTTTTAAAATTTTTGTGTTATACATAAATCCTTTACTCTTTTGATGTCTTTCCTAAAACACAAACAAACATAAAATTAAATATGAGGTAGCGAAGAAAACAGTAAAAGTGTCTGACTATGACGTCAGAAAAAATTAACAACTAACCAATGAGAGGCCGCTACATATTTTACCATTGTAAATACTGGCTTCTCATTGGTTAATTGTTAATTTTTTCTGACGTAATAGTCAGACACTTTTACTGTGGCCGGTAGCGAAAATATTAAAAACAATCTTGCAATAATAAGTTCGGATCATGTAAACAAAACGAAGTAGCAGGTTTCATCTTATTTTCAAACTCGCTACTTCGTTTTCTTTCCATGATCTAAAAGTTCTTATTGTTATTATAAAAAAAGGAAAAGAGAAGCATTAATCATTGTATTCTTTTATTTTCTCGTATTCATTCGAATCCGGTGGATAGGAACCGGATCTCATCCATACGAAAAAACTATGTCTAGCATCGTATTATATCCAGTTTTCTACGAATATAGAAATGTACAATCATAAGATTAAAACCAGTTTTTTTAGCCGGTGCCTTCGGCACCACGGGGCTAAATAAACTAGTTTTAATCTTATAATTGTACATTCTATATCCGCGGAAAGCCGTTTATAATACGATACGAGAAATAACTATTATTATTCTATAACTTTGGTTAATTCAACTGAGTCGATTGATGACCCGATTGAAGGCCCGTTAAGTAGGTGCCAAGAAACTACTTCAGACAACAAACCATTTGATTTGACTAGAATTTCTAATTGCAAATGGTAATGTGTTGCGCCTGCTTTGTGTCAAGGCATTCTCAATACCATTACTTTAAAGAATCTGGCATAGAAGAAGTAGGGTTTCAGGACAAAGGCAGGAGTCCCAAACGTCGTAGTGGACAAACGCAGGAGTGTTAAAATATTAATTTTATTAAGTATTTCTATACAGATTAGGTTAGGTTAAGATATAAAGGAACAAATAATCCCCCCGCAGGGGTTAGGCATTTAAAAAACCTATAAGATGGTCTAAAATAGGTTAGGTTAGGTTAAGTGTCCACTCCGACGTTTGGGACTCCTGCGTTTGTCGTAGGACCAGAAGTAGGTGTAACTTGTAAAGTCTTTATTTAGGACACGGTTTAGGCGAGATTCGAACCCGAACATCGAGCGGAAGCATTATAAAGCATTGTGAATCCATTATAAAACCACAGTAGTTTCAACAAATAACAAATATTTATAGAGCAGTTTCGCTACTTAACAGAACACAGTAATAGTGTCGGACTGATTATGACGTAACAAAAAAAATTAGCCAATGAGAGGCCACTATAAATTTTACCATTTGTCAATAACGGCCTCTCATTGGCTAACATTTTTTTGTTGCGTCATAATCAGTCAGACACTATTACTGTGTTCTACTTAACATTGTGAACATTAAAAAGTATCTATAGAGAAGATGCGCTGCTTAACATTGTAAACATTAAAAAGACCGCAAACAACATAAGCCTCAGACACACGACACACACTTTAACTTGCCTTTATACAATATTTCCTTAAGGAGCAATTTCCCTTTAACCGAAACATGGACCACAAAAGAAGTGTATGTTATCAAATAATATTCCCCAATTACTTTTTGAATAAATTAGAAATAAAAAGAAGTTTTTTTTCCCATACTTAACCTTGCGGGGCTACCCTTTAACCAATATAATCTGACCTAAAGTAATAAACAAACAAACGAAAAATTATTTTCAATTAATTTTTAAAATAAGGGTTTAGCAGTACTCAACAATTTTAAAACAAAAAAAGACTAAATTATTGCTTATTTTCAGTGGATAATGATAAGGTGAGACCCCGCAGAGTTAGGGCTCCATACATTGACTAGAATAGTTACTTATCTATTACAAACAACTTTTCGCGGATATAAAAATGTTCAATTATGATTATACATTTTTTATATTTATTAAAAACTAGATATAATAAAATGGTAAAAATATTTTTTCAGCATGGCTGAAAAACGGTTCTAATCCACCGGACATAAGTCGGTTTCGAAGCGATACTGGAAAAAAGTTTACAGAGAAGTTGAAACTGTAGACCGGGGGGGGGGGGGGTAAGGGGTCGTTGTCCACTATTAGATTCAAGGGTTTATGTAAGAAATACTTTTTTTCATATTTCTATATTTGCAAATATTGAAAGTAAACTCTTTGATTAAAGAATTTATTAGCAAAGCTACTTAATTATTATAGTATGTCGGCACGTACATACTTCCCTACGTATCAATTTAGGAAATTGGCTAGTTTTTATTGCTTAATAGTTGATAATTGAAATTCATATGAATCAATATTTTTTCTTTAGTTATTTAATTGTCTTTGATTATCCCATTTAGGCTATTTTAATAGGAGGGTAAAGAAGAATTGTATCACAAGTATGATAAAAATATGAACCAGACTATCCCTTGCTGATATATAAAGTTAGAATTATATTAAAAGTATGATAAAAACATTAACAAGAATGTCTCTTGCTGATAAATAAAGTTAGAATTATATTAAAAGTATGATAAAAACATTAACCAGACTGTCCCTTGCTGATATATAAAGTTAGAATTATATTAAAAGTATGATAAAAACATAAACAAGACTGTCCCTTGCTGATATATAAGGTTAGAATTATATTAAAAGTATGATAAAAATATGAACAAGAATGTCCCTTGCTGATATATAAAGTTAGAATTATATCACAAGTATGATAAACATATGAACAAGAATGTCCCTTGCTGATATATAAAGTTATAATTATATTAAAAGTATGATAAAAACAGAAACAAGAATGTCCCTTGCTGATATAAAAAGTTATAATTATATTAAAAGTATGATAAAAACAGAAACAAGAATGTCCCTTGCTGATATATAAAGTTAGAATTATATTAAAAGTATGATAAAAACATAAACAAGAATGTCCCTTGCTGATAAATAAAGTTAGAATTATATTAAAAAGTATGATAAAAACATAAACAATAATGTCCCTTGCTGATATATAAAGTTAGAATTATATTAAAAGTATGATAAAAATATAAACAAGAATGTCCCTTGCTGATATATAAAGTTAGAATTATATTAAAAGTATGATAAAAACATAAACAATAATGTCCCTTGATGATAAATAAAATTAGAATTATATTAAAAGTATGATAAAAATATAAACATGAATGTCCCTTGCTGATATATAAAGTTAGAATTATATTAAAAGTATGATAAAAATATAAACAAGAATGTCCCTTGCTGATATATAAAGTTAGAATTATATTAAAAGTATGATAAAAACATAAACAATAATGTCCCTTGATGATAAATAAAATTAGAATTATATTAAAAGTATGATAAAAATATAAACATGAATGTCCCTTGCTGATATATAAAGTTAGAATTATATTAAAAGTATGATAAAAACATAAACAATAATGTCCCTTGCTTATATATAAAGTTAGAATTATATTAAAAGTATGATAAAAACATAAACATGAATGTCCCTTGCTGATAAATAAAGTTAGAATTATATTAAAAGTATGATAAAAACATAAACATGAATGTCCCTTGCTGATAAATAAAGTTAGAATTATATTAAAAGTATGATAAAAACATAAACAATAATGTCCCTTGCTGATATATAAATTTAGTATTATATTAAAAGTATGATAAAAATATGAACCAGACTGTCCCTTGCTGATAAATAAAGTTAGAATTATATTAAAAGTATGATAAAAACATAAACAATAATGTCCCTTGCTTATATATTAAGTTAGAATTATATTAAAAATATGATAAAAACATAAACCAGACTGTCCCTTGCTGATATATAAATTTAGAATTATATTAAAAGTATGATAAAAACATAAACAAGAATGTCCCTTGCTGATATATAAAATTAGAATTATATTAAAAGTATGATAAAAATATAAACAAGAATGTCCCTTGCTGATATATAAAGTTAGAATTATATTAAAAGTATGATAAAAACATAAACAAGAATGTCCTTTGCTGATATATAAATTTAGTATTATATTAAAAGTATGATAAAAATATGAACCAGACTGTCCCTTGCTTATATATAAAGTTAGAATTATATTAAAAGTATGATAAAAACATAAACCAGACTGTCCCTTGCTGATATATAAAGTTAGAATTATATTAAAAGTATGATAAAAACATGAACCAGACTGTCCCTTGCTGATATATAAAGTTAGAATTATATTAAAAGTATGATAAAAACATAAACCAGACTGTCCCTTCCTGATATAAAAAGTTAGAATTATATTAAAAGTATGATAAAAATATAAACCAGACTGTCCCTTGCTGATATATAAAGTTAGCATTATATTAAAAGTATGATAAAAACATAAACAAGACTGTCCCTTGCTGATTAAAAAAGAAGAATTGTATTACAAGTATGAAAAAAATATAAACCAGACTGTCCCTTGCTGATATATAAAGTTAGAATTATATTAAAAGTATGATAAAAACATGAACCAATATGTTTTCAAAATAATTCTTGTCAAAACAACATCAGCAAGGGAAAATTATTTAATCCAATAGAAAAACAAGCACGGACACAACCAAAAGTAGTTCCGAAAAAAAGCACAATGTCAAAAATATTAGAAAAATAAAAAAATCAATGGCAAAGTTATTATTATATGTGTGAACGATTGTCTCTCCGTTTGTAAGCAACAAAAAAGTGTAAAACATGGTCTTAAATTACCAAGAAAAGATTTATTTTGTCCAAATCAGATGGAATGATTTATAAATCATTGTCTTATCCCGTTATTTTTTCTTCCTTTAAAATTGTTAAGTAAGATTTTACAAATTTTTAAAAACAACCTTTGTATGCTTAAAGAAAAAAATATACCAATTTATCTCAAACATAAAGAGAAGGGGGATTGTGTGTTTGCTAGGCACTTTAAGGGAAATCACCAACCGCTCTATCCCATTGTTTAAAGTAGTAAGGTTTTATCTGAAGCTTAAGGTTTCGATATGTTCCGAATAAGTTCTCCATTTCAGGGGAGCTTGACATAGGTGTTGATGATATGGTATTAATCTATTTTATTTTTTGTATTTACATAGATCACGACATTGTTTAGGCTATTTTTCTACCCTTCCCCAACTTTCGGTTATAGAGACCCTAGATACTAGAGGCTCAGTCACTAGTGCTTAATATGTCAACACAACTATTCTGCATGTTAAATGAATTACCTGTATTCACAGTCGTCATCACTGTAGCAAATTTGTAGTTTAATATCATTATAACTATAAAATGTATTTCACAAAAAAAGCAATATTTGTTCGTCTGCTATTTATCAGTTATTTCTAAAAAAATATAGAGAAATATAAAGATATCTTAGTATTACTCTAAACAAACCCGCGACCGTGGCTCAACACGTAGCGCATCCGCTCGTCGTCGGGAAGGTGATAGGTTCGAATCTCGGTCCGACACCGCGTCATAACTAAAGACGTTAAAAATGGTTCCTACTGCTGCTATGTCAGGTGCGCGACATAAATAGTTAGAGTAGGGGGAATGCCTTGGCCCAAAACAGGCGCAACTCACTACCATGCACAGTTAGGACTTCTCAGACAAAGGTCGTGCAATCAAAGGGTTGGTTGTCTGATGGCAAATGGACGCTTTACACCGCAATCATAGGGCTTAGGGCTGACAACCCTATCCCATATCCATAAGCCACATTGTTACAGAAACACTGACGAATTGTCAGCGGCCTATGCTCCCCCTGTGGAGTGATAAGGGCTTGTAACTGTTACTGTTTACTCTAAACAAACGATTAAAGGATAGAGGCTTAGCAATCCTTTTATTAAAGTAACAGGAGCTTAACCACTGGACCGATATGGCTTTCTCATAGGTCAAGGGAAGGTTTATAACTATATTTGGAGTAAATTATAAAAAAAAGTGTTTAGTTTAAAATAAAATGATTGTCACTATGGTGAGTTTAAAAATGTAAGTTTCCAGAAGAAAAACATTATTTATTGTCATTCTACTTGACAATACAGCTATGGGACAAAAAGGGACAAACAAAAATAACTTTTCACGCATTTAATTTTGTACTTTTAAAGAAGCTAAACTTTAAAAAATATAGTTTTTCCCCCAGGGAGGGAGGGGACTATGGACTGTACTTTACACTGGTCCTCAAAGTTTTATAATAACATTTTAATCGTTGGCTTAATAACCTCGGAGACTTTTATCGAATTTTGATTGGTTTATTTATTTAGTTGTGTGTCCAAATGTTTAAACCACTCATTGAAATCTGCAGATGGGGTTTAATATGTGTATCAACATTGGGAATGTACATCAATTTATCTGCCATTGTCTTATCTCTTTAGATCCCTGTTTTTTTCCCTCTATTGTGTAATACATTTATTGTTTCATGATTTAAACTGACAAATTTCCTGATTTCTGGTTCATGGGCAGACTCGGCTTTTTCCTAGATAGATAGATAGATAGATAGATATATAGATAGATAGATAGATAGATAGATAGATAGATAGATAGATAGATAGATAGATAGATAGATAGATAGATAGATAGATAGATAGATAGATAGATAGATAGATAGATAGATAGATAGATAGATAGATAGATAGATAGATAGATAGATAGATAGATAGATAGATAGATAGATAGATAGATAGATAGATAGATAGATAGATAGATAGATAGATAGATAGATAGATAGATAGATAGATAGATAGATAGATAGATAGATAGATAGATAGATAGATAGATAGATAGATAGATAGATAGATAGATAGATAGATAGATAGATAGATAGATAGATATATATATAGATAGATAGATAGATAGATAGATAGTTAGATAGATAGATAGATAGATAGATATATAGATAGATAGATAGATAGATAGATAGATAGATAGATAGATAGATAGATAGATAGATATATAGATATATAGAGAGATAGATATATATATAGATAGATAGATATATAGATAGATAGATAGTTAGATATATAGATAGATAGATAGATAGATAGATAGATAGATAGATAGATAGATAGATAGATAGATAGATAGATAGATAGATAGATAGATAGATAGATAGATAGATAGATATATAGATATATAGAGAGATAGATATATATATAGATAGATAGATATATAGATAGATAGATAGATAGATAGATAGATAGATAGATAGATAGATAGATAGATAGATATATAGATATATAGAGAGATAGATATATATATAGATAGATAGATAGATAGATAGATAGATAGATAGATAGATAGATAGATAGATAGATAGATAGATAGATAGATAGATAGATAGATAGATAGATAGATAGATAGATAGATAGATAGATAGATAGATAGATAGATAGATAGATAGATAGATAGATAGATAGATAGATAGATAGATAGATAGATAGATAGATAGATAGATAGATAGTTAGATAGATAGATAGATAGATAGATAGATAGATAGATAGATAGATAGATAGATAGATAGATAGATAGATAGATAGATAGATAGATAGATAGATAGATAGATAGATAGATAGATAGATAGATAGATAGATAGATAGATAGATAGATAGATAGATAGATAGATAGATAGATAGATAGATAGATAGATAGATAGATAGATAGATAGATAGATAGATAGATAGATAGATAGATAGATAGATAGATAGATAGATAGATAGATAGATAGATAGATAGATAGATAGATAGATAGATAGATAGATAGATAGATAGATAGATAGATAGATAGATAGATAGATAGATAGATAGATAGATATATAGATATATAGAGAGATAGATATATATATAGATAGATAGATATATAGATAGATAGATAGTTAGATATATAGATAGATAGATAGATAGATAGATAGATAGATAGATAGATAGATAGATAGATAGATAGATAGATAGATAGATAGATAGATAGATAGATAGATAGATAGATAGATAGATAGATAGATAGATAGATAGATAGATAGATAGATAGATAGATAGATAGATAGATAGATAGATAGATAGATAGATAGATAGATAGATAGATAGATAGATAGATAGATAGATAGATAGATAGATAGATAGATAGATAGATAGATAGATAGATAGATAGATAGATAGATAGATAGATAGATAGATATATAGATAGATAGATAGATAGATAGATAGATAGATAGATAGATAGATAGATAGATAGATAGATATATAGATATATAGAGAGATAGATATATATATAGATAGATAGATATATAGATAGATAGATAGTTAGATATATAGATAGATAGATAGATAGATAGATAGATAGATAGATAGATAGATAGATAGATATATAGATAGATAGATAGATAGATAGATAGATAGATAGATAGATAGATAGATAGATAGATAGATAGATAGATAGATAGATAGATAGATAGATAGATAGATAGATAGATAGATAGATAGATAGATAGATAGATAGATAGATAGATAGATAGATAGATAGATAGATAGATAGATAGATAGATAGATAGATAGATAGATAGATAGATAGATAGATAGATAGATAGATAGATAGATAGATAGATAGATAGATAGATAGATAGATAGATAGATAGATAGATAGATAGATAGATAGATAGATAGATAGATAGATAGATATATAGATATATAGAGAGATAGATAGATAGATAGATAGTTAGATAGATAGATAGATAGTTAGATATATAGATAGATAGATAGATAGATAGATAGATAGATAGATAGATAGATAGATAGATAGATAGATAGATAGATAGATAGATAGATAGATAGATAGATAGATAGATAGATAGATAGATAGATAGATAGATAGATAGATAGATAGATAGATAGATAGATAGATAGATAGATAGATAGATAGATAGATAGATAGTTAGATAGATAGATAGATAGATAGATAGATAGATAGATAGATAGATAGATAGATAGATAGATAGATAGATAGATAGATAGATAGATAGATAGATAGATAGATAGATAGATAGATAGATAGATAGATAGATAGATAGATAGATAGATAGATAGATAGATAGATAGATAGATAGATAGATAGATAGATAGATAGATAGATAGATAGATAGATAGATAGATAGATAGATAGATAGATAGATAGATAGATAGATAGATAGATAGATAGATAGATAGATAGATAGATAGATAGATAGATAGATAGATAGATAGATAGATAGATAGATAGATAGATAGATAGATAGATAGATAGATAGATAGATAGATAGATAGATAGATAGATAGATAGATAGATAGATAGATAGATAGATAGATAGATAGATAGATAGATAATTGCAATACAAAGTGAAAGTCAACCTGATATTCGTCGTCATCAGAGTTAGTTCTGGATTTGCGCCTGAAAAAATCAACTAAATTAGACATCATACAACTTGTTTAGGGTTAATTTTCAAAATTTTACAAATTCAAATTCAGGGTCCGATTTGTTTATAAATTCAAATTATTTACAAATTTTTCTCGAGGGACTATCCCCAATTCTCACTTTTAGATGTAGCATTTTAGTGGGTTTTTTCGCCAATATCACTTTTTGTTCTATTGGGACACTGATCTTTGAATACTGCGGTTTATAAAATACAAATATAAAATAGTTGTGAGAGGTAATAAAACATGAGAATTACAGTAATTCTCAAGGAAGAAAGGGACATTGGGCTTTTTATTAATCTAGTCCCCAAAGGCTTTTATTCGTTTGCTTAACATCTTTGCGGACTTCTATTTGAATTTTGATTGGTTGGTAATTAAGTTGAGTGTCCAACCGTTTCAACCACTAACTAATCTACATAAGGGATAATTTTGTGTATCAACATTTAGGGATGCATATCAATTTATCAGCCATTGTCTTATCCCTTTAAATACCTGGTAATACCGAAGATAAATTTTATTTGTAACCTTATCTACCAAACAAAGATATAAATATTATTTGTGTTTATTGTTTCACATAGAAACAAATAGAATGACAAACTGGCCAAATCGTTCTATTGAATTTGAATTTTATCTTTTTAAAAGCGAAGCTTTTCTATAATTAGGGTCCGTCCGTCCGTACGTCCGTCCGAGATAGATAGCTTTTATTCGTTAATTTAGGCATGTTAGAATTGTCCTATCGATTTCAAACTTTGCATGATGATTCCTGTAGGATGTTGTCCTTGGGGCCATAGAAATGACAGAAGACATAGAGAAATATATATATATATATCTGTGGAAAACTGGATAGTTGTTTAAAGATTTAAATAAGGGACAAAAACTGAATTAAGTACCTGATAATTAATCTATATTGTTCTTTGTTGTTTATACTTTCAAAAGAAATTCAACACTCAATAAATTTGAAACAATATTTGGTGGAATTTATTCTATTTCAAAATTGAATTTGTAAAACAAATTTTGGCCTTCTTTGTAATACTAGATTAAGACCAATAACAGTTTTGACTTTTTCTATATTCAAATCCTTCTATTAAAGTAGTACGTGTGTCTGTACCTTAAGATATCGCTTATCACTGGAATGAAATGGTTCTTCACTACAGTGTAGCTTATTAAAGGCCCATGGATGTTTATAACTTTTTGGGGAAAGGCATCACCCCCCTTTTAAGAAAAGTCGCACCTGGAAAAAATTACCCCCCAATACCTGGTTTCACAATTTTTGTATATTATTTAGTTTTTTTTGTAAATCAAAGGTTTTCTTCGTTTCAGTACGTCTGTCCGTCATTTACGGATAGCTATTATCGTTAACTTTGTAATATTACACTAATTCTATCGATTTCATATATTAATGAATTAGTATTGAGCCCTTGAACGATCAGACATAATATAGTAAGCTAAGCATTTCTATATTTTTGTCTTAAAATGTAAATATGTCAATATTTGATTTAAGCATCTTGTTTTTACGTATTTTTGTGTTAAATATTTATGGATTTTTAATTGAAACTTCTGAATTATGTTAAATATTAACTCTATATTTGTTGATGTTCGTTTGTCTGGCCATCTAATTTGTTGAGCTACGCCCTTACGGATGTTGTCATCCTTGTAGAACTGTGTCAATAGAGATAATTAATAGACATACTGTCTAAATCAACCAATAGGAGAATACTGCCGGTACATTCAAGACATCTCATTGGTTTAAACATTTTACAGATCTTGATATGTAAGGGCATACTTTCTTGGACCTAGTAATAGTGTATAACTTTTTATCTTTGTGACGTAACAAAGATCGAAGGATGAGGGGGGAGGTGGGAAAGGAAACCCCAAAAAAAGAGATGGATTTTTTGTTATGTCACAAAGATAAAAAGTTAGACACTATTACTAGGTTATACTTTCTTCATTTCTCCCTTAGTATACTGTGAAGCATATTAGAAAACATAATAAGTTAGATAAAAAATAAAATTCTTTGGATAAAGTTAGCTTTCTAAAAAAAATATATCGTCAAATAATTCTGCTCAATTTTCGTCACCCATACCTCGTATTTGTCAGCATTTGTCTGCAAAAAATCAATTATAAGTTTAACGAAAAATGGGGTAAGATGGACTATCTATATATATTATATCTATTACTTTTCCCAACCAAACTAAATACAAATGTTGTCATTTTAAATGCACTTTACTGTCCACCAAGTTTACTCTGAAGGGTTATAAAATTAAAATAAATTATACTGCATTCTATATTTACATTTTTTTTACAAATTTTATTTTGATGTATTTATTTACTGTGCAAATTAATTTGTAATGAAATAAGAGTCAAAACGATTTTGTTCAATTTTTAAAGAAGTTGTATCAACTTTTTTTTTTATAGCTAGCCGGTTCTTTTAGTAAGTAGTAGATGTAAAATTTTTCATAGAATTCAAATATGCAATCGGTTTTTTTGTAGACCTCTTATTTTTTAAGCAATTTAAGTTTTTTAAAAAAATAATTAAGTCGGTTTTAAGGTACTAAAACGCAACAAAATAAAAGAAGAAAATGGTCAGTAAGAACAAAAATAGTAAGATCTTTAATTTGACACCTTACTTTTAAAATTCTGTTGAGTAATTATTGAAAAAATCTATTTTTTTAACCTCGGTATAATAAAAACTTTAGACCTAAATATTTTCTCAAACAGACATAAAAAACATGGGTTCATATATACCATTAGAATCAGAAAAATATTACGAATCCATTGTAAGCAAAATTGAAAAAAATTAAAAAATTAAAAAATTACAGAAATGGCCAATTATTTTTTTTGTTCAGACAACACTATTGTCTTCCCTTTTTTACCCCCTCTTTACCCCCTCTTTACCCCCTTCCCATTTTTATACTCAATTGAAGAATTAAGACGTTGCCTGTACAACATAATATGATATTTTCATATAATTCCTTTTATTGTAGTTTATATACTATATTGTAAACTTTTTTTTTCAATTTTGCTTACAATGGATTCGTAATATTTTTCTGATTCTAATGGTATATATGAACCCATATTTTTTTATTTGTGAAATAATAAAATTAAATTCAAAGTTTTTATTCTCGTGGGTTTAAAAAAATCGATTTTTTCAATAATTACCTGACAGAATTGAAAAAGTAAGGTGTCAAATTAAAGATCTTACTATTTTTGTTCATAATGACCATTTTCTTTCTTTTTTTTGTTGCATTTTAGTACCTTAAAATCGACTTAATTTTTTTTTTTTTAAACTTAAATTACTTAAAAAATAAGAGGTCTACAAAAAAAACGATTGCATATCTGAATTCTATGAAAAATTTTACATCTACTACTTACTAAAAGAACCGGCTAGCTATAAAAAAAATAGTTGATACACCTTCTTTGGAAATTTATAGTGACTAATAGAAAGACAGATAACCTATTATTTAACCTATTGGTTTGCCTTTTAAGATATATGTTTAACTTCACTTTTGAACACTCTTAAGTAACAGACAGGCAGACAGTTAAACTCTTTAGTACAATGGCTTCTATAGGGTTTTATTAAAGTAGATAGATAACTCTTAATTCTAGACAAAAGACAGACAAACAAACATCCTAATACTACAACTATTGCCCTTTTAATTGGATGGGTTAAACTTTTGAACAATCTTAACTTATAGACAGACAAACAACCGACTCTTAATTTTTTTACTACAAAGTCTCTTATATGCTTTTTTTAAGTAGATAGATCTTTCACACTTATAAACAAACAAACATACAAAACAGGTATCTAAAGGGATAAGACAATGGCCGATGCATTGATGTACATCCCCAATGATTAAACACAAAATTACCCCTACTGTAAATTAACAATAGTAGTTAAAACGTTTGTACACTCAATTTGATAAACCAACTAATCAAATTCACTAAACGAATAAGAAAACGTGATTATAAAACTTTGGGGATTAGTGTAATAAACAGCCCATTGTCCCCTCTCACTCTGCATATAAACACACAAACCAATATCAAAACTATTGCCCCGCCCCCAAGTGTAATTAACTTTCAAACAATTCTTAGTAACATGCAGACAGCAACCTTCTACTTAACTTACCACTAAGCTTCTACTTTGGATAAACTTTGTTGACAGACAAATAGACAAACAACCGACTACTTCCACCCACCCTTCTTCCTATTTGTCAGATCTAAGACAGACAGACAGACAAACGAACAATATATTACTTACAATTAGGATTGGGCCAGATACTTTTTTGGCCGGATACCGGATATCCGGCTGATTTATAATGCCGGATATTCGGTTTCGGTCGGATATCTGGCCAACGTTCGATATCCGGCAAATTAACGAATATCCGGCCGGATAACCGGATATCTGGCGTCAAAAATCAGCCGGATACCATGTAACCGGATTGTTTTTATATCCGGTATCGGGCCGGATATTGAAAATGACCGGATATCCGGCCGGATAACCAGTCAGACCGGATATCCGGCCCAACCCTACTTACAATATATCTTACCTACAAGGAGAAAGATCTGTGGCACTTTTGGACAATCTTTTCATCAACGAGCTCCTGCCATTCATAAACAAAACCTTTTTCTTAGATTCAAAGTTTTGAACTCAATTTTAGGATGTTGTGATCACAAAATTTTTTGGAGAGAAAAGCATAAGAAACAAATTTGACTCCAAACTTTTTAACATTAAAAAATAATAATTAGAATACCATTGTTGTATGATATGTTATTGTTAATAAAAGAATATGATTTTAAAAGCAGCTATTTAGCTTTTGAAAAGTAGGTTTTCGTATTAATTTATCAATCAAAATTAAATGTTAATATTCAACTGTGAAACAAAATGGATCATGATAAGAACGAAGTAGCGGGTTTCGACATATTTTCACAGTAGCTTTTCTCCTATTTCTAGCCCTTTGCGAGGGCTCTAACCCTGCGGAACAATCATAAATATTTACCTAACCTAATATAAAACAAGTTATAAAAAGCTACCGTGTAAATATGACAAAACCTGCTACTTCGTTTTCTTTCCAAGATCCCAAAAAATATTCTTGTTTTTTTTCTATGTTGGAACAAGGCCCATTAACCATGCAATTTTCTACAGAATTATAATAAAAGATGGATTGAACATTTGAAGAAAAAAAAAGAATATGTTCAAGTTTTATTACTTGTTTGTAAGTTTTTTCTTGTGTACACCTTCGTGTAGAAAACCCGTTATTTTGGTAAACCATTGGACGCTTTTAAACAATATTAAATTCTTCTATTTTAGGGCCAAGGTATTTTCCCAATTTCTTTAACGTTCAAAATTTCCTTTGAAGAAGGTTAAGCAATGTGTTCTTGAAAAAAGAAATCGGTTTTATTCAAAGTGTAACGGGACAGTGTGTCTCAAAATCAGTAATGTGACGTCATAAAAATAAGAGATTGTCCATGTCTTTTTTAGGGGTTTTCTTTTCCACTTCTTCTCTCACCTACCTCATATTTATGACGTCACATGGCTGATTTTATGACACTTTGTCCCGCTACTTCAAAGTACTGTGTGAGGCAAACCCTTCATATTTAGGAATGAAAAATCTACCCCCCTCCCAACTTTCTTCTTCTCAATTTACACAAAATCTTGAAGGAAGGTTCTATGCTCGTAAGGTACTTTAAGGGAAAGTACCATAACAGAAACACAATGAGAAAAAAATTTAATACCCAATCCCTTTAAACTTTCTAATGTTAGCAAAATATGTAAATTTTTAGAGGGCCAATTATTTTATTCAAATTGCAGTGTTGTTCATACTGGCAAAGAAAATGGAAATAAAAAAAAACATTTTACTTTTTAACAATAAAATAGAAATAAATATTTTACATTTTCTTAGTTATTTCACTTATGTCAAAAATTTCAACAATTCTTTAAAAAAGAAAATTGTACGAAAATCCAATATTTTTTAACAATTTGAATTAGATTTATAAGCAAGCAAATATTATTGAGCAGAGAAAGAGGGGGCAATGAACTGTTTATTACTCAAGTCCATAAAGTTTTATAATAACGTTTTCTTATTTGTTAGCTTACAAACTTTGGGGACTTTTAATGAATTTTGATTGGTTGCTTTTTATATTGAGTTTCCATACGTTTAAACCGCTAATTTAGATCTACAGAAGGGGTAATTTTATTTATTTACATTTAAGATGTACATCAATTTATCAACCATTGTTTAATCCCTTTAGATCCCTGATTATATAGAGCTATGGTTTATAATTTATTTTGTTTACAACTACAAATTTTATCGCGCAGATTGTTTTATAATATGCTTCAGTTCCCGCATTTTCTGTTCAATTTATTTTTAAAAAGATAATTTTCCTTGGCATGATTGTGCCTCGTAGCTTGAATTCTGTTCATACTAATCTCTACAATATCTGAACATTTTTCAGGATTAGGATTCTAATATAACAATTGATAAAGATTCAGAAATTCAACGCCAATAATTCATTTGGGTATAGTCCATTTCGTGACAACGAGGCGTTTCGTCGTATTTTCACATTTGATATTTAGTAGGTTAGGTTTGGTTGTGTTAGGTTAGGTGATTGCCCCGTAGTGTTAGACGATTGGTCCCGCAGGTTAAGAACCCACCGCAGGGGCTAGAAATAGGTGAAAATCTAGTGTAAAAATACGCTAAAACGCCCCTTAAGAGTCGTTGTCACGAAAGGGACTATACCCAATAAATGTTAGGATCATCATAAAATCTAATACATCTATCTTTATTTTCAGCAGAGAAGATTTTATTTTCCTAAATGATATATATTTGACTAAACTATATGAATTAAAAATAAAGTAAACAACAGTATAGGGTATTAAAGAGTGAAGACTCTAGGGGGCTTGGTGTCGCTTCGGGTACTAGACCTTCCTACACGAACCTTTAAACATACTCCGCTTATGATTGCGGTGTAAAGCGTCCATTCGCCCATCAGACAACCAACTCTCTGAGATGCACGACCTTTGTCTGAGAAGTCCCAACTGTGCATGATAACGAGTTGCGCCTAATTTTGGGCCAAGGCCTTCCCCTCACTCTAACTATTTACGTCGTGCATCTGACATAGTGACAGTGGGAACAATTTTTAACGTCTTTAGTTATGACGCGGTGTCGAACCGAGATTCGAACCTATTACCTTCCTAACGACGAGCGGATGCGCTAAGTGTTGAGCCACGGTCGCGGGTTACAGTATATGGTATTGGCTCATAGAAATCTTCTCATAGGGCATCTTTCTTTAAATTTCTATGTTCCAATTGTATAAAAAGATAAAGACATTAGACACAGTGACTGTTTAACAAGTAAATTATAGAATTCTTCTGCTGTTCTAGAATTTATTATTTTAGAATCCCTAATCCCCTTCCTGAACAACATTCACTTTCATCATTATTCAAATTTTAAATCAGAATTTCAAAATTAACTTTCAGATTTCTATTTTTAAAATTCTCACTAATACTTTTTATAGTAATTATTTCTTATCACAAATCACAAGTGATTTTGTTAAACTAATATTATTTAAAATCACCAATCTTTTATCACTGTTTGATCACTATTTAATTCAATCACTTTGGTAGCTGGTAAAGTCACATGATCTGAACTATTTTCTGGTTCATCTAGGAATTCATTTTATTCTAAAAAGAAAAAGAAATATTATATTTTTTAAATTTTTAATATTTATTTTATTTTCGTTTTCACTAAGGAAAAGTAAAATACAGAAATTTATTTTATTGTGAAGAAAAAATTGGGTAAATATTTAAAAAATAATATAAGTTAAAAAAGGCAATCTTCCATAAAAATATCATTTAATATCTTTATGTTAATTAAGATATATAAAACAGCTCCAAGATAATCATAAAAATTTATTAATGAATTTTAATGAGGGTTATTTTCTAAAAAGTTACTTATAGGGATGGTCAAAAGAAGAAAGATCATTCTGTTCCTCTTTCTACCTATTATATACAGTAGTAGTTTACTTTTGTCCAAAGCCAGAATTTAAATAACTACTGAACTGATTGGTTTCTCTATTTAAAGCAAGCTTCACATAGGTCCCATGATGGTTTTAGGCCAGTTATTTAAAAGCTATCAAATGCTGTAATTTTATATCAATTTTTGAGAGGAATAATTCATGCCAATTTGTCTAATCCTTGGATTTAAACTTGATAGAGTATTGACAATTAAAAGTATTACAGAAGATTTCCTTTATTTCTTTATAAGACCTTAATAGCGGCTACGCCCCTAGAGACCTCTTGATGAGTGCCTAGAGGCCTCTAGGGGCACTTGAGGAGGGCGGAGTCGAATTTGGTAACCCAATTTCTTATTTTAGATTTTAAAAGAAAAAGTAAAAATAACATTTTTTAAATTTTAGTTAAATTTTAAAAAAATTTTTGTTAAAAAAATTAATTTTTTTTTTTTGGGGGGGGGATATTTTTTAATTTTTAGGGGTGTTAGGGGTTCCCATCCCAAGAAAATAGTTATAAACCTTCCTGGGACCTATGAGAAGCTACCCTGTTAAAGAGAACCCGATCGGTTTAGCGGTTAGTGAGATCCTTCGGTACAAACAGACACACAAACACAAGGACAAAAAGACATCCTGTTACTTTAGTATAAGAATACAATATCATTGAAAATTGGAAAAAAAAGTCATGAAAGTTCAAACACAATTTTTCAGAATTCTATTTTAATCATTCAAAAAGCTTGAAAATAAATTGAATTTTAAATTCAATTTAAACAATGAATTTTTTGTAAAACTAAATATGATTATTTTTAGTATCTAGATCAATCTTGTATTTTTTTATTTTCAATAAATCAATTTGTATAACAATCTCAGATAACAAATATTTAAAACTTAAATCCACCAAAAACTTAAGGAAAATTTTAGAAATAAGTGAAAATAAAATTAAGATTTAAACCATTTCTATTTTGTATTCCATCTGTAGGTGTAACCTAAAGGATATATTTCCATATAAATAGTTTCATTTTTTAACAGGAACAAGGAGTTTAGTTAACTTGAATAAATCTGTTCTGCCTCTAAATATACAAAAAATAATATCTTAATATTAGTATTTTTTTTAGATAAATTTTTTTAGATTATTTTAAATCAAAATCCCTATGTGTTTTACTATTAGAGTAAAACACTAGAGGGGGAAAGGGTTAAATAACTCTATGTCCCTATCCATAGAACCTTGTGCCGTCTCTCAATTGAGTCTTTGAAAATCAACCAGTAGTGTTGGGAATATTAAAACAGCCAAGTAGCAGAAAACAATTTGCTAGCAGACAGTAAAGTTCTTTAGCATGGGGATTAAGGTAGTTGTATGGATATAGAGCTATACTATACATTTATTGTTTAAATTAGGACTTTTTTCGAAGAAGATATCTAGATACAATCCACATAAAGGTTATTGCTGACCTTTTTATATCTGAATCTAAAGCTAAAAGGAATCTATAATTTTTCCCACCAGAGTTGCATCTATAAAAATTGGTGTACATTCAGTGCCGCATAATATCACATTTTTATTGTATTACTCATTAACAAAAACAAGGTTTTCCATTCAAATGCGGAGTTGAGTATAGAAATCCCTTACTTTTGAAATAGATCAAAAGTAAGGTCATATTTTGTCATGTTATAATTGATATCTATAATACAAAGTAGCTTGATGTCTGTCCGTCTGTCCGTCCGTCCGTCTGAAGCTAAAGATCTCGGTAACCACTGAACCGATTGGATTCTACTCTTCAGGAAATATACCTACTGGTCCTGTGGTGGTTTTAGGCACTTTTCTTGGGGGGTGGGACACCCCAAACCCCCCCAAAACAAAAAAATCCTTCCCTCCCTTATTTTTTTTTGTAAGAGATATCCTTGGTCCTATTTTTTTGTAGAAGATTTCCTTGGTCCTTATTTTTTTTTTACGAATTTCACCTTAACTTTTTTTAATCATTTCTTGAAGCAAAGCCCCTAGAGGCTAGGGGCGATATAAGAAGGTAGGAGATTGGGTGAAGGGAGTGGAATGGTTAGCCAGCTGCGAGTATTACATTATCCCCCAAAGTAGCCCACAAGTGTTAAATCCCCTCCCCCTCCCATTGGACTTAAGAAAAAACCTCCCTTCCCATTTTTTTAGATATGAGAGTTGGTGGGTGGGGGTAAGGGCTCTCGACCAAAACTTAAAGTGAAAGCGAAAGTAATTGGACTCCCAAAAGCACAGTCGTACTTAAAATGCATTTACTTCTTATCTAGTAAGTGTTGGTTTTTTAAGATTAAGAAAGTATAATTAATGAGAGATAGTTCATCTCAAGAAATAAAGTTATCAAAAGTAATTTGTTCTGTTTATCTTCAAAATATTATTTCTAAAAGGCCTAAAAAATTTAAGATTTTTTGGTTCATAGACAGAAAACGAAGTAGTGGGTTTCGTCGTATTTTTACAGTAGCTTTTGATAGGTTATTCAAGGTTAGGGTAAATAAATATTAATGATTGTACCGCAGTGTTAGGAAATAGGCCTTGCAGGGTTGGAGCCCCCCCCCCCTCACAGGAGCTAGAAACAGAAGAAAATACGACAAAGCCCACTACTTCACTCACTTTCCTTTATCCGATTTTTCAAATTTAGTAGTTTTTGTGGCAATATTTTTTCACATTGCAGAGTCAGATATCTTAAAAACATTCTCTAAGCTTTGAAGCGGGGAAAAAGAAATGAGGATATATTTTTTCATATCCTATAAGGATGCATTTTTGCCATGGATTAAGAAATAGGCAAGTAGGCAATAAATTAGCTTTTCCAATCCAAATCATATTTGTGATATTTTGCCCTTGGTATTTAGTTTTTATTTGATATTATTAATTAACTGACATTGTCCTTTCTTTCTAATTATAAAAAAAACATAGATTTATTGATTAATGGAGAATGAACCAGTTTTAACCAAAGAATTTTTTTAATATTTTTAATTTGATATTCGTGGAAAACTGAATATAATTAATATAATACAACACATAATTTTTCAGTTTTGCTTAGAACCGGTTCTAATCCAACGGATATTATATAGTCATACTTAAAAATCTTATCCATCCCTTTATCCGTGATCTTTAAGGCAGAAAGGCTTCAAATAGATAATAATATTTGATTACTCTCATATAAAAGAAAACAAGGACGTAACTTTTTGTTGCGATGAATGTGTGAAAAAGTAATGACTATTTTTTGCCATGTGTATTTGACATTCATCTTGTTACTTTCATACAAATGCCCCTAGGGGCACTTGAGGAGATCCTTAGATTTATACAGACAGACAAATAGACACACAGACATCCTGTTACTTTATCATAAGGATAGAAAAAAGCATGATAGGAATGAAAATTTAGTATCCTTCAATTTCGCATATGTATCAAACTTTCTAGTTAGCTTATGTGCATTATTATACAGGGATCTAATGGAATAAGACAATGGCAGATAATTGATGTACATATATCCCCAATGATGTTAGACAAAATAACCCCTTCTCTAGATTATAATTAGTGGTTGAAACGTTTTATCACTCAAATTAATAAAAACAACAATTAAAAAATTAACTACAAAAGTCCCCAAAGTTATTAGGTTAACGAATAAGAAAACGTAATTATAAAATATTGGGGACTAGTATAATAAACAGCCCATTGTCCCCTCTCTCTCTCTTTGCATATTATCACTGCCCTTAGCCCTTTAGTTCTACGTACATATTATAATCTTTTTTATTTGGTTTTGTGTGTCTATGAGAATATGAAACACTATATTGCGGATGAAAATGCACATATGAAGTTTTTTTCTCTCTAGTTGAAGTTATCTAAATCCTATGGATTTTCAAAGTATCTCGCCGCAAGGTTACATATGGGTTGTAGAGTTATAAACCCAGGTAAGATGGGAGGGGACATTAGACCGTAAATTATTCTGGTACCCAAAGTTTTATAAAAACTATCATTCATTAGTCGGCTAGAAAACTTTAGGTACTTTGATTTAATCTTTATTGGGTTGCTGGCATGTCCATTAGGATCTCGTAGTCTTTTAAAATAATCTTAGCCCCTTTTTTGGAAGCTTTTTTTAGGCTGGGGATAAGGTTAATAGCTTTGAAAAAATGAGTGGTTCCTTGCAAAGGGAGAGAGAGAGAGAGAGAGGGGGGGGGATAATGGGCTGTTTATTAAACTATTTCCCAAATTTTTATCATAACGTTTTCTTATTCGTTGGCTTGAAATCTTTGGGAATTTTAGTGAATTTTGATTGTTCGCTTCATTAAATTGAGTGCTCTAACGTTTGAACCACTAATTTAATCTACAGAAAGGGTAATTCTGTGTAACATTATTGGGAATGTACATCAATGTATTGGCTTGGAAAGGCATTTCTTATAGAAAATGGTAATTTACCTATTCGCCTTTGCATTTTTAAAATGCTGATCCAATCTTTAATTATGGCACAATGTGTTTCTGGCACTAGGTATGAAGCTACTCTATAAGTTTAGCTTACAACAATACATCATTTTTCTTTAATCCTTATAATAAAGTAACAGGATGTCTGTTTGTCTGCACCGAAGTATCTCTTTAACTGCTAAATAGTTATGGTTATCATTAACAGGGTAACTTCACATACATAGGTCCTTGAAAGGTTTATAACTATTTTGATGGAGGGTTCCGCGCAACCCTCCCAACAAAAATCGACCCTATAAAAAATTTATGTGCCACTATAGGCCTCTAGGGGCGTAACCGCTGGTTAATATACAATCACATTTAGGCGCTGCATGCAACTTATGATGATAACAAAAATTAATGGTTTTGGTTTTTAATATTTCATTAATAATTTATTAGCATAAATATGTGTTTTAAAGCAGATAGAGGGGACAATGGGCTTTTTATTACACAAGTCCCCAAAGTTTTTTATAACGTTGTCATATTCGTTTGCTTAACAACTTTGTGGACTAAGTGAACTTTGATTGGTTGGTTTCTTAAGTCGAGAATCAAAACGTTTCAACCTCTTATTGTAATCTACAGAGGGGGTAAATTGGTGTATCATCATTGGGGATGTAAAAAAATTTTTGCGGCTAGTGTCTAGTCCCTTTAGATCTCTGGTGTAAATCTACAAAAAGAATCTGGTTTTAAATTCAAACAAATATCAAAACCTCATGAAGAACTGCTTTAATAATTGGCTGACTGATCAGAGATCTAAAGGGATAAGACAATGGCCGATATACCCAAAGATGATTCACATAATATATCTTCTGTAGATTAAAATTAGTGGTTGAAACGTTTGAACACTTAACTTAATAAACCAACCAATCAAAATACGGTAAAAGTCCTCAAAGTTATTCAGCTAAAGCATAAGAAAACATATAAAACTTTGGGGACTAGTGTAATAAACAGCCAATTGTTCCCTGATGGTACATTTTTTACAGACATTTAAGACAAAAAATGGTTATTATTAAAAATAAAATATTGTAATAATAAGTGTGTAAAATAAATAATAGGTAAATATATATATAAAATAATATTTGCTAATGGCTTTTTATGCTAAATGAAAGTGAATAGAATAGTATGGAGAAATAGACAGGTAAAACTTTTAATTAAATATATTACTCACACGATTCATTGTTATTGGTAGCTGTCAAACTAAACTTGTAAAAAAGTTTGTAAAATCAAAAGCAGGGGAAAAGCCTTAGCCCATAAACAGGCGCAACTCATTGCCAGCAGGGATCTAAAGGGATAAGGCAATGGCCGATATATTGATGTACATCCCCAATAATGGCACACAAAATTACCTCTTCTGTAGATTTGAATTAGTGGTTGGAATGTTTAAACACTCAAATTGAAGTACCAAACAATGCAAATTCAATATAGTCCCCAAAGTTGTTAAGCTAACGAATAAAAAACCGGTATTAAAAAACTTTAAGGACTAGTAAAATAAACAGCCCATTGTCCCCTCTCTCTCTCTGCATTACCATGCACATTTAGGACTCCCAGACAAAGGTAAAATAATCAAACTTTTGGCTACAAGTAATGCATATTAATTACCATTTTTTTTATTAAAAAATAAATAGAAATATCGAAACAGCGTAAAGTTTCATACAAAAAAAGACGTCATACAATACAAATGACCAATAATAGGCCAGTATACATTGTAATTGACCAATGGTAAATTGTATACTGGCTTTTCATTGGTCATTTGAATTATATGACGTCATTTTAAATTGGATACTATAAGCTGTTTCAGAATAGTTATTTCTCGCATCGTATTATAAACAGCTTTCCGCGGATATAGAATGTACAAAACCAGTTTTTTAGCCCCGAGGTGCCGAAGGCACGGGGTAAAAAAACTGGTTTTAATCTTATGATTGCACATTTTTATATTTGTAGAAAGCTGGATATAATACGATGCTAGACATAGTTTTTTTCGTATGGATGAGAACCAGTTCCTATCCACCGGATTCGAATGAATACGAGAAATATCTTTATATAATAAATCCTTTACTCGCTGCGTGTATTGGTTTTTCTTTTATATTGTTTGATTGTTAAGAAAGACTAACATTAATTATAACAGCCATTAAGTTATTATTAATACACAAATATGAAAAGAAAAAACATATCGATAAAGAAATCAGTAATGGAAATAATATTTTTTTTTATGATTAATTAATGATGAAGAATATGTTACCCAAATAAAAACTATTTTCATGAAAAATGTTTAGTCAAATATGATAATCCGCGGTCTTAGTGTACATGATAGAGTGCCTGCTTGCTGTCGGGGATTTGTCTGATTTGAGTCTTGACTACACCTCGTCATTAGAGACATTAAAAAGATTATCTACTGCTACTATATTGTGGGTGTAACGGGAATGACATAGTCAGTAAACATTGCAAAGGTAGTGCAATCAAGTGCAAGGGTTGGATGTCTAATACTTAACCTAATGTCCCATAATGTACGTTTAAATATAATATTACATTACAAGTGGATGATGCCCTTGGGTTCTCAAAATGTTTTAAATCAAAGGGGATTATGAACCATTAAAAAGTATTCGAACATGTTTAACTTAATTTTACAATTTTACATATTTCTTATTATAGGTTCTTCACCCCTTAACTAATGCATTTTGTCTTGACAGAGATTAAAAGGGCGAAATATTTCAGATTCTTTGTTCATGTATACAAATGTAGGGTGTAACTTCAATTACGCACTATTCTAAGGTATATAAAGGGATAAGATAATGGCCGATAAATTGATGAACATTCCTGATGATAATACTCAAAATCATACCATCTGTAGATTAAAATTAGTGGTTGAAACGTTTGAACAATAAACTAAATTAACCAACAATAAAAATTCAATAAAATCAGGTAAGTTGTTAAGCCAACGAATTATAAAATATTATTATAATAGTTTGGGGACTAGTTTAATAAACAGCTCAATGTCCCCTCCTTCAATGATCAAAACTACTTATTTCATGACAAAAATATGGAGTATTATAACTTTTAATATTAAACTAATAAACACTCTTTTAAATGTATTTTAAATATGTGATGTTTTTTTTTGCGAATTCTAGAAAACCAATTTATGTGGAAGGAACGAAACATTTAAAATGTAAAACAACAGTTTAATATGTCACACATTTAAGAAGCGCAAAGCTACTCTATATTTAATTTCCTTCTTAAAGGCAAAGATTTTCTACAATAATGGTAGGTTCGTCTGTTATGAGCGAAGCATCTCTCTAAACAAGTACTAAAATGTAAGTAAGACCATAAACATTATCCTGTATTTTAGCAGTTTTTCAACAAATTTACTTTCAATTTTGTTTCTACTTTTAAACATTTAAAAATTGTTTGAAATATCTTATACTTGTTTGTTTTAAGTAGAGCGTTTACACAGATGATTAAAATAGAATTTTCCTATAATTGAAATTTTAAAATAAATAATCGTAGATTTTTTGAGAAAACTTTTCATTTCTGGAGTAAATTAGTAAAATTGTCGCGCCTTTTTAAGCCGATGCATTCCCCCTACTCTAACTATTTATGCTGCGAACTTGACATAGCAACAGTAGGAACATTTTTTTTTAAATTTTTTGTTATGACGTAGTGTTAGCCGAGATTCGAACTTATCACCTCCCAATGGTGAGTGGATTCGCTACATGTTTTGCCACGGTCGTGGGTGAAAAAATAGATAAATAGTCATCCTATTTTTTTTATATTTACATATTCATTTAAAGTAAAATAAAGCTCTTCCCCTCTTCTTAGAGACAAAACTCCATGAAACTAGGAACGAAGTAACTAGTAAATCAAAACACAAAACAAAGTCTATATAAGAACCTTACCAAAATTCTAAATGTATTATTCTATGGACGTCGCGGGCAAAAGTATTAAATTTGTGTCAAAACAGCTTCCTTTTTAACCCACAACTAAATCATATTCTGTCTTAACAACTATCTATCTCTTTATCCATCTATCTATCTATCAACATATCTATTTTTAATACAGCTTAGATTTAACTATCTAACTATGTATCTTTAAATATAAATCTCTTTCTAAATATCTACATCTCACTGATTTTGCTTTTTTTAGAAAGAAATGTAGCAACTCTTTTTCATGCTTAACCCCTGCGGGAGGCTCTAATTATGTGGGGCATATACCTGCAGTACCCTTACCCTGCGGGATACCCTATACCTAATATAACATAACCTAACGTTAAAAGGACTCTCCACAGAAAAATCAACTTTGAAAATCTAACCTGAAACTATTATTCTCTGTTCAATTTTAGGCATTTTTTGTTTTTGTGGCATCGCGATCGAAGCCCTTTGAAAATTTTTTCCGCCGCCTATTTGTACTGCCGCTATAACAATATATACTACACTTTTCTCCACTCAATATATGTTTGCCGCTAAAGAACATTTGCTCCATTGTAACCGGCCGCTCTACGATTTATCCTCTTCCTTGACTGGACAATCCTGCCGCCTCCAGTTTGTGTTCGCCTCCGCCAAATATAACCATCTTTTGCCGCAGTTGCCGCATTCATCGCCCTTCTCCGCCGCTACTCCGCTATACATTGCGTACGTTGCTATACACAACACCCCCAGCCTCCATTTAATTTCTGAACAAGGGAGAGGGGAGCATGTATTGAAACGCGACGTACAGCAATGAATAGCGGAGTAGCGGCGGAGAAGGGCGATGAATGCGGCAACATAGAAGCTAAAAATCACTAAAGCAGCACAAATTGAATGGCGGGAGGATTCACTTAAAGGAGGTAAAAAATTTCAAAGGGCTTCGATCGCGATGCCACAAAAACAAAAAATGCTTAAAATTGAACAGAGAATAATAATTTCAGGTTAGATTTTCAAAAATCCAAAGTTGATTTTTCTGTGGAGAGTCCTTTTAAATAGTAACACAACAAATGTTTTTTTTATTGTACATTAAGAAATCTTTAGTACTTATAGTCTTTCTCTCTCTCTCTCTCTCTCTCTCTCTCTCTCTCTCTCTCTCTCTCTCTCTCTCTCTCTCTCTCTCTCTCTCTCTCTCTCTCTCTCTCTCTCTCTCTCTCTCTCTCTCTCTCTCTCTCTCTCTCTCTCTCTCTCTCTCTCTCTCTCTCTCTCTCTCTCTCTCTCTCTCTCTCTCTCTCTCTCTCTCTCTCTCTCTCTCTCTCTCTCTCTCTCTTTCTCTCTCATATAATCATGATACGCTATAAAAAATGAACACCATTGCCCATGCGTTAAAAAATCTTATTACGGTTAAAAATCTTATGGAAATAATTCTTCTTGATTTCTTGTTTTTTTTCTCATTATTTAAATTCTGTATTTAAAATGAGGACAAAACAGTCATGCGTCTTTTAAACTTCTCATTAAAACTTAACAAGAACAATTATAATTTTAAAATCTGCGCAATGGAATTTTTTTTTTAAATTGGGGTATAGTCCCTTTCGTGAAAACGCCTCTTAGTTTTATAGGTTATTTTAGGTAGGTTAAGTTGATTAAGGTGATTGCCCCGCCGGGTTGAGCCCCCCGCAGTTGTTAGAAATATGGTGAAAGCTACTGTGAAAATAAGACGAAACGCCCCTTAAGAGGCGTTGCCACGAAAGGAACTATACCCAAAAATTATTTTTTTTAAATTGAGTTAGAACACGGCCGTTTAACACGGCATTTGTAAAAAATATAAAATAAAAGACTGACATACAAATTGAAAAGAATTAGTAGCTTCGCTACTTTGTTTAGAAAAGGGGGAAAGAGGAAAAGATATATTTATAGTCAAGTTTAATTTATTGCAAAATCATGCTATCCGCAAATTCCATATGCAAATTTAATTTAAAAGAATAAAAAATCCTCTAACTTTAAAATTGTTATCATTTATTTTCTTGATAACATTAAGAGCACAAAAAAGTACATAAACCTGTTAAAAATATATTACAATCTTATAATTCTAAAAATGACTATTTAAAAGTTTAAAAAGATAAATAATAAAAAAAAAGATTTATATAAGTTTTAAATGTCAAAAAAGAACAAGAAATTTTTTTTTTTATAAATGTCAATCAAATTAACAGGTTTTGATATGTTGAAATTGAAATCAATTTAAAAATAAATCACTTTAACTCTCTGCTTGGTGTAAAGCTACTAGTTGTCATTAAATCACAAAATATCACAGAGAAATTAAATTATGTAGATAGTCGACTATTGAGAAACACTAAGGAGATCAATCCAGGGATCTTAGGGGATAAGACAATGGATAATAAAGGGGGAGGTCATTTTCTAGTAAATTCCGTAAAGGTGTGTGTGTTATAAGGCCTAAAAATAGTAGTAGAACGATAAGGTGCTCTATATATTTGTATTCCCTATTGAATAGAACAATAGGGAGCACCTTATCGTTCTACTACTATTTTTAAGGCCTTATAACACACACACCTTTACACACCTTTACGGAATTTACTAGAAAATGACCTCCCCCTTTATGTTTATTCTATAAGTTAATAAACAAAATTACTCACTGAGTAGAATGAAATTATTGATGGAAAAGTTTGGATACTGCTAGTTTAAGCCCACCAATGTCAATAGAACTTTGGGTCATACTATAAAGTTGTCCAATGAGAGGCCAGTATACATTGTAATTGACCAATGGTAAAACATAAACTCGCCTCTCATTGGTTATCTTATCATATGACGTCAATTTTTTTGTACCATTTTGCGCAGCATCGCTGTGATTGACTGAAATTCTGCGCGGGGTGATTTAGCGCACCATTTAAATGATTTAAAGATCCAGCTCAGTAATATTTTTAGTCCAATGACCCCTCCCTCCCTCCCTGAAACAAATCTATTAATATTCTTCACTAACTATGGTGTAAAATGACTCCAAATCCTAAACATGAATAAATTGAAAGCAGAGTAGTCGCATAAATTAATCAATGACAGGGTTACCGCATTTTATAAGGGTCGTGTGGCCTATCCTATCGAAAAATAGCTTAAAAACTGTCTAAAGCCCATAAAATATAGACGCAGTAGTTAGAAGTTTCCGAGATTTTTCTTAATTCAAGTTCTATCCAGCTTCCTATAAAAGGTTTAGTAATATGCTTAATCGTGTTTACTATACACAATCTTCAATTATCACTTATCAAATGCTTTGTTTAGTTCAAAGTGCTTAAAATTAGGTCAAGAAATATGCAAAAAAAAAACTATTTTGTTTACAGATCCTTTCTTTGACAACGCCTATTAAGGGGCGTTTCGTCGTATTTTCACAGCAGGTTTAATAGGTTATTTTAGTTTATGTTAAATTAGGTTGAGTGGTTGCCCTGCAGGGTTAGGCAATTGGCCCTATAGGGTTAGAGCCCCCCGGAGGGGCTATTAATAGTATAAAGCTGCTGTGAAAATACGACCAAACGCCCCTAAAGAGGCGTTTTCACGAAAAGGAATAAATCCGTATTTTCAAATAATTAATTCGAAAAAAAAACGTTTATTATCATAGATATAATACTTATGTTTATATTCATTATCTTTTTTTATGAAAAGAAGTTTTTACTTTTATGGTAATTGGTTATTTTGCTATGGTATGCATCATCTTGAATATTACGCATCACAAGTTAACCAGGGAGGGAGGGGACAGTGGGCTATTTATTACACTAGTCCCCAAGGTTTTATATAATGTTTTCTTATTCGTTGGCTTAACTACTTTGGCGACTTTTATTGAATTTTTTTTGGTAGGTACATTAAGTTGAGTGTTTTTTTTTTAAGTTTCAACCACTAGTTGTAATCTACAGAAGGGTTATTTTGTGTATCATCATTGGGGATATACATCAATTTATCTGGCATTGTCTTATCCCTTGAGATCCCTGCAAGTATAACACAATACATAAACATTTATTTACTTTCCTATGGGCTTTAAAAAAGACCAATATTCATACAACTCTCTTTTAAAAATGTAAACTCTAGCGGCTATGGCCCTAGCAAGGGGGTGAGGGGTCATCATCTACCCTCACTTTCCAATTTAGCTTTAAGAAGAAAATGAAAAGAAAGATAAATCTTTTTGGAGGGTGGTGGAGCCATTTTCTAGAATAGTTAAAACCTTCTTTTGAATGATCCTAAGAATCGAAGTGGAAAATTGTAACATGCCTTGATTATATGTTCTACCTAGAATTTAGATAAGCTTCTTTATCAAAAACCACTGTGAAAACCTCAAATTTGCTAAAATCAGAAGGAGGGCTGAAAAAAGTATCTTTTTTGGAAGGATTAGAAAATTGTCTACATTTCCGACACAGACAAAAAGATAATTGTTGGATGGATAAATGTATGGAGAAAAAATATATATATATTTATATCAAAATATATTTAGATTTTCTAGAGGGAGGTTTTTCATGCTTAGAGTGAGTTCGTCAGAACGATGTTGTAGAAAAATATTTGTTCTGTATGTTTGTAAATAAAATCAACTATGTCCACAAATAACGAAGCAGTAACGTTTCTCGTTTAATCATCTTTTTAAAAGGCAAGATCATTCAATTTTAGTGCACTCCTAAGATATTTAACAATTCGATTTTGATTCGGTTTTATAAAAGCATTTCTAACTATAGGCAATCATATAGTGGGTAACTACACCCCCCCCCCCCCCCCCCCGTTATAGTTGAAATTGGAGATGTAAGCATTCCTTTTTTCACCCCCTTAAGTATTTTACCCCCTGATTAAACCCAGTGCACGCTAATTATTTCTACTAATATTCTTAAAAACTGATGTTTAGGCCCTAGTTATAAAGAGAAAGCTCTTAGGAATCTAAAGGGATAAGACAATGGCTGATAAATTGAATTACATCCCCAATGATGATACACTAAATCACACTTTCTGTACATTAAAGTTAGTGGTTGAAACGGTTGAACACTCAACTTAATGAACCAACCAATCAAAATTAACTAAAGTCCCCAAAGTTGTTAAGTCAAAGAATAAGAAAACGTTATTATAAAACTTTGGGGACTAGTGTAATAAACAGCCCATTGTCCGTTGATGCGCGACTAAAAGGTAAAAAAAAGGAAATAAGTAAATGGATTAACACAAATTACATCTGGGAATAAAGCTACACCGCATTAATTAGGCGAATAATAACTTACAACAAAAATAATATATTTATCGTGTAAGTAAATGATCATATATTCATATCCTATTATTATATATAGCCAGGGATCTAAAGGGAAAAGACAATGGCCGATTAATTGATCCTAATGATTTTACACAAAATTACCCCTTCTGCAGATTGAAATTATTGGTTGAAACGTTTGAACACTCAGCTTAATGAATCAGCCAATCAAATTTCACTAAAGTCCCTAAAGTTGGCTTTACAACTTTGGGGACTAGTATAATTAACAGCCCATTGTCCCCTCTCTCTCTCTCTCTCTGATATAAAGCACTGATGTGTTTTCTGTTTGTTCATTATGATCTTGCAATTAACTGATTAAGTTCTATATTTTAGGAAAGGTACCGTAATAGATTAAAGTCTTGGGAAGGTTTTAGGCTATTTCATACCCATCAAATGCTATTTCAAGTGCAACAAATTTAATATTCAGCATAAAGAAAAAATTCACGCTTTAGTATTAAAAACAAAAGTGCCTAAAATCCCTCGCCCCTTTTTTTTTCATAATTTGAAAATGATGGGGGCGGGGGGTGTATGGTTTGTGCATTTTGTCTATGATAAACTAGATCCATTGTCCTCAGAATAAAATGAATGACAATTGTACAGAGTGTTTTATAACTTGCAGTGATCTAAAGGGATAAGACATTGGATGATAAATTGATATACATCCCCAAATACATCAAATTAATCTGTCTGTAGATTACAATTAATGGTTGAAACGTTTGGGCACTCAATTTAATGATCCAATTAATCAATATTCACTAAAAGTCCCCAAAGTTGTTAAGCCAACGAATTAGATAACATTATTGTAAAATGTTGGCGACTAACAAATAACCCAATGTACCCTCCCTCCGTGCATAACTTGTATAGTTTTCCTGTCCTTTATCTTAATATTCTTAAGTAGTGCACTACAGGGATATGCCACCAGGAAAAAATATTTTGGTGGTTTCCTTCATATTGCATCTAAACCACGAATAAAGTTTCCTTATTTTAGGTTAGGTTAAGTTAGATAAAGGTTAGTAAAACATAGCAGGGATTATACCGCAAACATGATAATCTTCACTGTAAAGGAGAACCATATCGGTTAAGAAGTTAGTGAGATCTTTTTCTTTACTTAAAGATAGTAGACATCCTGTTACTTTTTTTTATTAGGATTTAAGATTTTTCATATAAAGGTAATAATCTTAGAAAAATGAAAATCAATTTAGTTTTGCTATTTATGAAAGCTTCATGTATTCAATGAGATGGTGTTCTAATGCGCAACCCTTTGATTAAAATACGCTAATATTAATAAATATAATTAATCAATGTAAAAAGCAAATACATATAATTCTAAAAATCGATAACCCAATAAACAAAGCCTATATAAAACTTTGTACTGTAAGTGTACAATAGTTAGAGGCTCCTTTTCTTTTTAAAACAAGTATAAAGTGGATGGTGGACTTCTCAGAGAGAGAGGATCAGTGAGCTATTTATTACTCTAATCCCAAAGTTTTTTTTAGTTATATATCTGATTTTACTATAAATATATGAAATATGGTTAATTTTGTGCAGGTTGACAAGGATTAGATGTGATTTAATCGAAATATATTCCTACAAATTGAGCTGTGTGCTTTTCCTTGGATAGTCTCTTTTCAACATCGCTGCGGTGTATTATTCCATTTTTTTTATTTGTTGGCGTAACAACTTTGTGGACTTACCCCTCCTTCCCCAAATGGCTTCTAGGTGCGTTGCCGGTGACTTCGTAGAAAAATCCGAAAATACGCAATGACGCATATGAGTATAAAATTTACGCAAATTCTGATCTCAATTTTTTGTTAAATGCAACATATAATAATAGCTTTTAAAACAATTTTCAAGCATAACTTTTATCTTATTAGGATAACAATTAAATAATGCAATTCGTAATTAAACACCTAATTGAAAAAATGCAAGACATAGCTTTTATTTTAAGATAGACTAAGGGCAACGAGCCCTAGAAGCCTCTAGGTGTTCTTAAGGTGGGAGGGGGATAAGTTAACCGCCCTTCTACTTTTCAATTGAAGTTTTAATAAGAAATATTTTTTTAAAAATTAGGGGGGGGGGATTTAAATTGGGAGGGTGGAAATACGCTCTCCCAAAGTAGGTAAAAACCTTCCCTGTACATAAAAAAAAGCTTAATTGCAAAGGAAAACCAAACAGAATTCATTTTTAAAAAAATTATATAATCAAATATTGCGCATTTGTATATATTTTAGGAATAGATTTTCTCGTATTCATTTGAATCCGGTGGATTGGAACCGGTTCTCATGAATACGAAAAAACTATGTCTAGCATCGTATTATATCCAGTTTTCTACAAATATAGAAATGTACAATCATAAGATTAAAACTAGTTTTTTTAGCCGGTGCCTTCGGCACCACGGGGCTAAAAAAACTAGTTTTAATCTTATAATTGTACATTCTATATCCGCGGAAAGCCGTTTATAATACGATACGAGAAATAACTATTCCAGAATTGTCAAGTTAATGGGAAAAAGAAAAAGAGATGGGGTAGAACAGGTTTGAAGAATACTGAAATATCTAATAACTCCAACTCCTGTCACCGCGTTACCGCTTTTATGACATATGTAAAGTAATATTAAATTATAACTAAAACGCATTTTAAATTTTAATTTGAAACAGATAAGATAAAGGTCTTAAATGTTTACCTTTTTAAATCAAATAAATTTTTACCAAGAAGCAATCCTTAGGACGAAGCAAATCCAGAATAAAAAATCATATTTAAAAATGCTGTATAATCTTGATAAAAGAAGCTTTCTATTATTGCATATCGGTTAGAAGTTATCCAATTTTTATCCAATAATCGAGATATATGAAATTAATAAATCCATCAACGTTACTATAAGAACTTTGCTTCTATAAGGTTGAAAACACAATGTGATATTCAAGAATTAAACGACTCTAAAAAGCATAACAGAGATATTGATGGGTCTTCATTTCCGCCTTATATTATCTCAGCAAATTGATTTTACCGCGAAAATCAAACAAATTATACATTGATTTTACTGCAAAACTATATAAAGAAATTGATTTTACCATGAAAATTAAACATATAAATTGAATTTACCGCGAAAATTAAACAAATTGTAATTGATTTTACCGTGAAAATCAAACACATTAAAAATTGATTTTACCGCGAAAATCAAACATATTGTAAATTGATAGCGAATATCTTTTCTTGTCCTTTTGGACTTCAGACTGGTAATTACAGTTTTTTAACGACTTTATCTTATTTGTTGGCTTAAAAACTTTTACTTTTATTGTGTTAAGATTTGTTAATTTCAAGAGAGATATGTCAATACTTTTCAACCAATAGTATAATCTAAAAGTGGGGTAATTTTGTTGGTAATCATTAATTTTTTATTATAATTACTTATTGATTATTGGCTTTATCGATTATAAAGATTTTACTATTTTATAGTTTTTAGCTAATCTCTCCCAGAAGTAAAAATAGGTGTTCTTTTAACTCGTTTTTCGACGGAATTGAACGCACATACAGATCTTTGAGTTTTTGTGGGAAATGCATTCTTTTGAAATCCAGTTTCATCCTTCAACAGAGCTGAATTCTTAAAAACTTTTTGGCTCACTGCCTCACTAAAATTAGTGAGGCTCGCATGAAAAATCTACAAAAATGAAATAAAACTAAAAAAGGGTTCTTAACATAAGATTTTGTAGATTTTTAATGCGTTTTGGGAAGATTTTTCACAAAAATGTTTAGCGGGCCTCACTAATTTTAGTGAGGCATCGAACCAAAAAGTTTTTTTAAGTATCAACCTCAGAAAAACTAATATATTTCTTCATTTCTGCTTTTATAAAGGATTATTATTTATTTATAAATTAATTTATTTCAATATAATTACAAAGAACATGAAATAAACTATAATATTTTTGGATTTTTTTATAATAAAAATACAGTAAAATATTTCGCATTTATGAAACAATATGTTTAATATTTTGTTTGTATTAACAGTTAAAATTTTACTTCATTGGAAAAAAAACATTTTTAGGTTTGAAAGTAAGTAATATTATCTTTATATTGTAAAAGAAAATTCAAAAATTCAGATGCAATGTTAATATATGAAGAAGTTTTTTCTAAAATTTTTATGGCAAATTGGGCAACAAAAAGAGTTTGAGAGTAGCAATTATTAACAGTCCATTTTTTTATAGCTTCGTCCTTGCTAGATTTCAATGCTCTGTCTTTGGCTACTAAAATGATTGTTGAAATTTGAAGAAAATCTTTATCATTGAATTGAGGATAAATGATGTTAAAAAGGAAAAAGTTTTCTTTTAAAAAAATGAATTCTGGATTCCCATCATTATATTTTTGGTCTAGAAATAGTGCCAATGCATGAATAAAGTACTTAGCAAAATAGCAATAAAAAATCCCATGTTCGGTTGTTGATTCTGCATTGCATTTTGGACAAATAGCATTGTCAAGTAAGCCAAAATGCATTAACTTTTTTCTGCTTACAAGGGTTCTATTAAGCTGTTCTACTAAGAAAGATTTATAATGCAAAATTAAAGGTAATGACATTACTTTTTTAAAACTGTTTTCAAAACTTTCAATATCTGGAAAATAAAGACCATCTCTTTTCCTTGTTTTAATACTTGGGGCATGTTGATCGTATTTTTCTCTCTGCAACCATTTAAAATGCAATGATAAAATGGAAGGCTTAAAATCATTAACATTTATAAGAGGTAATCTTATCTTACTTAATTTCTTTTGGTCAATTGTATCTAGGCATAATATATTTTGTTTACTACTTATTACTTCTACATAAGATTGAAGTTTTTTAACTAGTCTACTATCTTGTATTAAAGTATGAATGTCAGAACGAATAGTCGGTAAAAGCATAATTCTATCTCCTATTATTCTGTGTTCAAGTAAATCGAACAAAGTTACAAGTGAGTTATCTGCTAAAATTTGTATCTGATTTTTTGTAAACCTCTTTGCCCAAAAAGAAGAAGCAATTAATGTTTTAAGCATTGTGTTTTTGTTTAATTCTAGATTTTTCAAAAATTGTACTGTTTTGTCAAAGTATATTTTGGTTGATCCTGGGTAGAGGAGTTTTAAAAATTTGCGATTTTTTTGTAGTGTCTTTACACCAAAATTGTTAAGTAAAAAATTGATGTCAACTTTGTAAAATTTTAGTAGTATACCCAGGGAAGAAGAGGGATATAGACGGGCATGGTTTAGGAGATGTAGCAGGCTTGGCATAAAAATTGAGATGCTTTGACTTTCGGGTTTTAAGATCTTTAAACCCCCCTGCCAAAGTTTAAGCTCAATTTGTTTAGATGCAACCTTGTATCTGTAGCTTATACCTTCATTCGATTTAGATGACCACAAGAATTTAGACATAACTTTCCATAGTTTTTTAGTTTGAGTACTATTAGGTGAATATACACGAAAAATATGAAAACACATGGAATTTAAAAGTGACATGCAAAGGTTTCTACGTTTTATTATACTATAGTTACTAAATAGTGGATACTGTTTTGCCTTCCTATCTAGTTTTTGGATTAGTTCATCATAAGTTAGTTTTGCTCCTTGTGCCATATCAAAAGAAATAATTATACCAAGGTGTTTAAAATAAGGTTGAACTTTTCCAATTATATCTAGGTTAGCAGGTTCAATACCATTAGTTAATATCTTAGTTTTGGTGAAGTTTACTTTTAATCCAGTTGTTTCTTCTAATTTTGAAAGCAAGGTAAAAACTTTTTCAACATCTGTGTTATTTTTGAAGCAATAAAATTTCCAAGAATCATCTGCAAAAGCCGCTGCAGGTATAATTTTTGAATTTACATGCAAAGAAATGGCTTTAAATAATTTACTGTCAAGACATGACAAAAAAATATGATGAACAATATCATACAAAGTTGCAGCTGAAGGACCACCTTGAGGCGTCCCTAAAATGATATCAATAAACTCAGACACACATTTGTTAGCAATTGCTCTAAATCTACCCTTAGAAATCAAATTAATCCATGAATCAGCAAAGTTTCCACTAGGAAAGATATGCTTAAGTATTCTATGAAGCACTTCCGGTAAAACACGGTCAAAAGCACGTTGAATGTCAAATGAAACTAATTGTGCATTTATTTCGTGTTTTTTGATGTAGTTCATAGTAGCAGTCATTGAAACGCTTGCTGTGTGCATATGTCTTCCTGGTATAAAACCATGTTGATCAGGATGTACTATTTGGTCTAAATAAGGTTTAACTTTACAATTTAATGATTTAGAAGAAATCTTATACATAGTTTCCATCATGCAAATACCTCTCAGATTTTTTGCCAGTTTTGGATCAGATCCTTTTTTGTTGATAAAAACTATGTTGCGATCTTTTATACTTGAGAAAGGTGATTTATCAATGTCAATACAATGAATGTGGTTAAAGGCTCTAGTTGAGAAGTTAGGGACGAAATTAAAAAGAAATTCATAAAGAATTTTCGGTTCAGTGGAGATTCCTGGACAGCTATTGTTTGACATTGATTTTATCACATCTCTATACTCTTTAGTTGTACATAGAGGAGAAGAAAGTGTTGTTATTTTTGGGTACATTTCATCTAAGCTAATGTCAAATTCTGTTAATAATGTATCTAAAGAAGAGATAGGAACATTAGAAGGTGCAACTATGTCTGCATGCATTTTACTTAAATGTTTTACAATGGTTAATGGATCATTTGTTAGTACATTATCAATAATTAAGTTATGCTCATTTTTAGTTTTTCTACGACAATGACTGAAGGTGTAAGAGTTATTATTGCCATCTAATATCAAACCTCTTAAAAAAGCAGTTTCTGCTCTTATAAAGGATAAGTTTCTAAAAAATTCTTGCTGTTGGCTAATCAAAATTTTGATTTCATCAATTTTTTTAAGGTTTTTATATTTATCTAGATCTGCATAGAGCTTTGAAATTTCTTTGTCAAAATCTTGTGTTTTGTTAAAAGAATTAAACTTCAGTTTTGAGAAAATTTATCATGATGAATTTTTAGGTGTTTAAGTAAAGCAAAAAGTACTGATAAATCTTTATATTCTGGTTTGTTAAATGAGAAATCTATGTGTACATTTTCCTTATTTTCAGAGTAAAATTCGAATTCTTTTCTTGTACTTTCGTCTGCATTGTCAAATAGAAAAGTAGCTGTTTCTTTTTTCATAAGCTCTATGAAATCAGGGATTTTAAAAAGATGTTTTTGCCAGCTGGGGGGGTTATAGACATACTTTTTTTGTACACCAACAGTAAGGGTTTTATGATCAGAGAAGGAGTTATATTTAAAGCTTAAATGATTGAGGTTAGTATTGTTAGAAAAGCAGTAATCAATAACAGACATGCTTGTAGATCTTTCCCCCCTCCCCCTCCACGTGCAATCAGTTTGCATGTTCAGTTTTTTAGCAACATCAAATAAATTGTATTTATCTACAAAGTTTAGTAAGGCACGTGCTTTAGTTCTATGCTCTGGTCTAGTAAAACTAATATTCATATCACCTATAAGTGTAAAATTGGTAATATTTCTTTTTAAAAGAAAATTGTCTATTTTTCTTAGGATTTGAATTGTAGATTCTGTATCACAAGGCAAATAAACAGTAATAATTTCAAATTCAGATCCTTTAGAAATAACTTTAGCATACATAGCATGAGCAGAGGAGATGACATGAATATTTGTTTTATCAAAAGATATACTTTTGTCACAAAACATGAAAATCCCTGCCTTTGGTTTAGGTGAACATGTTTCACCCACATAATCCATATTTGGAGGAAGTTTTAATTGTTTGTGATCAGCATCTAATTTAGTCTCTAAACATATGTATAAAGATGGAATATATTTAGCACTAGATACTAGTTCTCTAATTTTGGTGGGAACGCCTTTCATTTTATTTTTGCTCCTTGAATGAATGCCTAACCCCATAACATTAGCACAAACAATGTTAAATTTTGCCATAATTTCTTATTGAGAGATATGGCGCCCTCAAAATCTATCGTATATAGACCCTTAGTTCAATTTACTATAAAGAATAGAGAAGCCTTGAACTGTGGCAAGTAGTGTGAATATGATAATACCAAAGCCCAAATATCGGACTATAATACACAAGTTTAGTATAATGTAAATAAAGGAAACAATATTGTGTTCATACAAAACAGGAACAGTGCAATATTAAACATTACAATATTAATTTGAGATTTTTATGTTAATATTTACTTCTTAGTAGATAATACATTCTTTACCTTTTGTGTTTTGTATGAACACTTTCATGACGCATTTATAGGATTAAATAATCAAATGAAACAAGGATGACAACATCCATAAAAGCGAAGCTCTGAAATGAAAGAACAAACAAACATTAACGCTTGTAGAAAGTCAGAACTGAAGAAATTTTAAGTCTATACAAAATTGTAAGTACATTTGTTGCATAGCTGATTAAATACCAATTACTGTTTAAGGACATACTGACGTTTTTAGAACTTGATTATTGAGATGCTTCGCTTATAAAATTGTACCTTGTTGTAATAGGAATCAGTATTAAAAAATAGATGAATGGGTTAATTTTAGCATACAAAAATTTGTTGTCAAAATGTATAAAAAGAAAAAGAAAAAAAAACAGCATGTTTTAAATGAATGTATGGACTTTCTTGTAACGATTATAGAGTTGCTACGATTTCTAAGTTGTACCTAACTGTTAAAGGAGTTAGCATGCAATGTTTGGAATAGATATGACAATTCTAACCTGTTTAAATTTTTGAAAGAGCTAACTGTTATGAACGTACGGACGGACGGACAGACCCTAATTATAGAAAAGCTTTGTCTTTAGAAACTAATGGCAGGAAATTAATATGGTGCATAGCAAAGCTTTATCGAGAAATACGTTTAATAGATTTATCTAACATTTTCATAAGAAATTAAAGGTTTTGTTGTGAGAAAAAAGAGAGAAAAACAGGACAGATTAATTTCCATAAGTTGTAATGTTTAATATTATTTTAATTGAACTAATTAAGTAAATTTTAGAGTAGCTTTACTTTTTAAGAGTATATTCTTGTTGGAGGCAATAATTCTGTATCTGTACTTTTATCTTTATGAGATATCTGTCGGTGAAAGGATTGTTAGAAATCTGCAAAAGTATCTTCAGTATCAAATATATACAAATGTATATACAAAATATTAAAAATTGTATATGGTTTTGAAAGAAAAAATAATGATTATAATATTAAAGTTAAACACTAGAGGGGGATGGGGTTAAAAAACTGTATTTCCCCTTTTCAAGGACCCTGTGCCGACTTTCAATTGGGTCTTTAAAAACCAACGAATAGCGACGGGAATATCATCACAGTCAAGTCGCTACAAAAGAGCAGAAATTTGCTGGCAGACAAAAAAGGTCTTTAACAGGGGGATCCAGGTAGTTGTCTGGTTATACATCTTTACTATAAATTTATTATTTTAATAATAATACATGGATGGATTAAATCGTTTATGTAACAAAGAACTAAGAATTTGGACTGATGTTAATTAAAAATCACTCCCAGTGATGCTAACATAATTACCCCTACCGTAAATTAAAAATTTAAAGTTATTAAATAAAAATTTTAAACAACTAGTTTTAACAAAGTGATTGAGTTTAGATGAGAGTACCCAAAAATAATATTAATAATAATAAAAACTTTGGGTACCATTATAATTTACAGCCTAATGTTCCCTTTACATTATTCAACACAATTGAGATTTTAACCAGGTATCTAAAGGGATAAGACAATGGCCAAGAAAACTTATGTACATCTCCAATGATGATACAGAAAATAACCCCTTCTGTAAATCTAAATTAGTTGTTGAAACATTTAAGAATCAACTTAATGAACCAACCAATCACAATTCACTAAAGTCCGTAAAGTTGTTGAGCTAACAAATAAGAAAACGATATTATGAAACTTTGGGGACTAGTGTAATAAACAGCCAAATGTCCACTCCCTCCCTGGATTTTAATTGAATTTTATTGCTATTACCACAACTCAAAGTAATCAATTTCAACATTCAATGGAGAGCAATATTAAAAGTGTTTATACCACACAACCAAATTGTGCAGTACAATAAAATTATATTTATTAAAAGCGAAGCTTATCAATAATTAGGCAAGTCCATCTGTACGTCCGTAACGGTTAGCTCTTTTCTTTAATTTAGTCCTTCTAGAAAAGTTCTATCGATTTCAAACTTTGCATCTATCTAGTATCTATACTTATAATTAATAATTATCCTTAGGCTTTTATAGAATTATACAGCAACATAATGGGGACAACTCTCTAAGCAAATAAATGGCTCTGTTTGTTTACAACAAATTTCAACCTTTCAACTCAAATTCAAATCAAACACTTGATACTAGTATGTACGTACAATTTATATTTTTGATTACAAGCACAGGAAGAAGTTATAGTGCCTAATAAAAAATGACGTCATACAATGCAAATGGCCAATGATAGGCCAGTGTACATTTTACCTTTGGTCAATTAAAATGTATACCGGCCTATTATTGGCCATTTGTATTGTATGACGTAATTTGAGGAGGGGAAGTTGAATTCCAAAACCCATTTTTTTTAATTTAGATGTTAAAAAAAATTAAAAAAATTTTATTCTTGTGGTTTTTTTTGATTCTTTTTTCTCCCTCGTCTTGGTTTATTTTCAGAAAATAGGGCTTTGGTTATATATAGTTTTTATGTATATAATTTCACTATATACATATGCATTGTTAGCAATCAACAAAACAAATAAATACATCATTTATCATGTCATAGATACTAATTGGCATATCAAGTGTATGCATGCAATTTCTATAATTTATGTGTATTTTGTTATATAAAATAGTAAGCTTTTTTTGCCTATATGGTTCTCCTTTACAGTGTAGCTTTTTATAGGTCTAGGGAAGGTTTTTAAACTATTTTTTGGGTAGATATACCCTTCTAATACAAGATGACCCCCTAAAAAAACAATTTTGATTTTTAAAATTTTCTTTTTAAAACTTAAATTGACATTTTCGCCTTTTTACCTCCCCCCCCCCCAAAAAAAAAACTTAGACATCCTTGCCACTTTATATGTAACTGGACAAAGTGTCTAAAAAAACAGCCATGTGACGTCATAAAAATGAGGGATTATCCATCTCTATTTTAGGGTTTTTCTTTCCCACTTCTCCTCTCATCTCCCTCAGTTTTATGAGGTCACATGGCTGTTTTTTAACACTTTGTCCAGTTTCAAAATAAAAGTCATTTTATTTGCAAAAAAAAGTTTTTATATCTATGTACCAATTCTTGCATCCCTGGTATCTTTACTAATATTATAATTTATATGCCTTCACTATATAGTGGGGGTAGGATAAGTGATGACGGGTAAATAAAATCTGAAATATAAATTACGCAAGTGAGTACAAAATATATACGCATATTTTGGTCAATTTTGGTGTTTTTTTAAAAATGCAAAAAATAATGATAACTATTAAAACAATTTTTAAGTATAACTTTTATCTTATTAGGATAACAATTAAAAACGAAAAATATTTTTACTATATGCAATTCGTGTTCAAACACCTAATTGAAGAAAATAATGCAAGATATAGCTTTTATTTTAAGATAGACTAGGGGCAACGCCCCCTAGAAGCCTTTAGGTATTATTAAAGTGGGAAGGGGATAAGTCAACCGCCTTTCTACTTTTTAATTTGAGTTTTAATAAAAAATATTATAAAAAAATTTTAGGTAGGGGATTTGAAATTAGCGCATTTGTATAAACACCAGTTAATGCACAAAAATAAGGGGGGGGAACAAAACAAGTTTTTAAAAATCCGAGATTTCGAACTACTGTCATCGGATAAGTGCATGGACGATAAGATTTATTTTCAAAATTTGACCAACTTTAATTTGCAATAAGTGTACACTTTACTAATTTCAACTGTTGCTGGTATTTGACAATTTAAACCGTTTTATGCAATAGACAGACCTTCTATGTTGTTTTTGAGCTGTGTTTCAAACCAATCAGATGTTTTGACTTTTTTATGAAGGATGACAACATCCATAAAAGCGAAGCTCTGAAACAGTAGGACAAACGAACAGAACGGACTTAATAAGCAGAATATAAATGTATAAAAGTCGAAATAAAATTGCAAGTAAATTGGTTGGATTACTGGTTAAATACAGGATATTGTTAAAGAACATACTTACATTTTTAGGGCTTGATTATAGAGATGCTTCGCTTATAACATTTTACTTTGTTGTCCTAGGAATCAGTATTCCAAAAATCTTTTAACTAGGCACTAAAACTTGCTGCATTAATAATTTAATATGATCCCTAGCTTATATGGACCAAAAATTTAATCAAGTGTTAAAAACAGCTTAAATTATATTTGTCTATTTCATTGAAAACTGTATAAAGTGAACAAATCAAGAAACATATATTGTCGTCCAAGTGCATACATGAGCGGATAAATGCATAGTTTGCCTTACAACAAACTAAAATAATGCACTCTAGCTTAATTTAACTCCAGTGCATTATACCACATAGATAGGAGAGGGGGAAATAGCTGCATCATTACAGGGATGATTAGGTATAACAGTAGCAAGGCAACTGAAGTAGGGGGAAAAAGTGTCTAAAAAAATCAGCCAGGTGACATCATAAAAATGAGGGATTATCCATCTCTTTTTGTGGGGTTTTCTTTCCCACTTCTTCTCTTATCTCCCTCATTTTTATGACATCACATGGCTGATTTTTGAGAATATTTGTCCAGTTACCTTACCATCCAAACCTTTACCCTCAAGTTCCCAAATTGGCGTCAAGAGGCGTAGCTGCTAGGTTTATATAAAGGTATATTTTTTTTGCAATGCAAAAAAGAAGATCTTATGAAAAGAGACAATTTTTTAAGCTGATATCCTATTATATAGAGTAGTAAGCTTTTTTTGTCTGTAGCGAAGGATCTCGTTAACTGCTGAACCGATATGGTTCTCATTTATAGTGAAGCTTCTCATAGGTCATTATATGGTTTTTAGCTACTTTTTTTTGCAAATAAGTCGATGTAAGGTTTTAGGCTATTTTTCTGCCCTTCATATCCCGTCGAATATATAGCTCTTCCATGTCCCTTCGATTAAAGAGCCCATAAATACTAGGGGCGCATCATTTGGAAATGAATCACTCCGGAAATGAATAAGTTTTGTAGCAAAAAACTTTGTTGTTGGTAAAGCGATCGATCTTTCTTCTATTCTATACCTCTATTCCAAAACTCAAACATTTCATGTGCAACTTTGCTCATTACAGTTCTATAGTTATTTTCACAGTTTTATTACATAAAAGTTGAAGGCCATACAAAGATAAATAGTTACAGTAACTCTTAAGTGGCTTATAACCCTAGAAATGGCTTTATCTGTATGGAATGCAATGGCTTAATGTGTAGCCATCTAGCTCTATGGAGTTCTCAAGGATTTTTGTTTCAAGATTAAGAAGTGGGGTACAAAGTGTCTCAAAATCAGCCATGTAACGTCTAAAAAATGAGGGAGATGAGAGGAGGAGTGGGAAAAAAACCCATAAAAAAGAGATTGATAATCCTTTATTTTATGACGTCATAAGGCTGATTTTTTTAGTCATTTTGTACCCCTCCGATTAGGAAAAAAGGAATTTAAAAGTTTGGGCCTTTTCCTGAATTTATTCTCGATCAATAAAAAAACTTATTTATTAGTATCATTTTGCACCTATAATAAAGTCACATTTTTTTTTAATCTGTCACTTTTTCAACTTTTGAAAAATAAATCATAGTTTTCTCCAATATATGTTTATAGTTATACTTATGGCTGCCTTTGGTAACAAAATATTGTTATTTTTAGCATCTCATATTAGGTATAGATTCATCTCTATTCTCAAACATAGGTATATTCTATACTTTATAATGTTTAGAAGCCAATAAACTTTTAATGCCTTTATGTACATAACTATTAACTTTACCACTGGCCTCAAATATAGTATTTTATGAGTGAAAAAGGAATTAAAATAGATGGAATATTTTTTTGGCGAAGCTTTTCTAGAAATTGGGTTGGTCCGTCCGTGCGTAACGGTTAGCTCTTTAAGTGAATTTAGACATGTCAGAATTTCTAAAAACAGGTAGGCACGATCCAGGAAGCATAGCAACACTATTATAGTTACCAGAAAGTCCGTACGTACATTTAAACATGTTGATTTTTAACTTTTTGACAACATTTTTTTATGTAATATAATTATTATCCTTTTCATCATCAATATGTACTTTTTTGTTTGGACTTCAACATTTATGTTTTCCTTATTCAGTTCTAACAATCTACAAGTTGTAATATCCATTTGTCCTACTGTTTAAGAGCTTCGCTTTTATGGATGTCATTATATTTGTTTCTGAAAAAACTGAACAGAAAATGTTGACAAATTTAGCATTTATGCTCAGCTATTTGCCATTAAAAGAATCAAATAGTTTCCACATTTAAAATCGGTCCGCAAGTTCTTTTGTAAAGTAAATTTGGGCATTTTGGAAGATACCTATAACAATTAGGTATAACCAAATAATAACAGTATAATAAATACCAAAAAACGTACATACAAGAACATTATAATAGCTAATAGACAAAATATATTAAATAACTCAATCTATAAATATTTATTCTAAGGACAATTAAACACAATGTTAAAAATGTCCCTAGTATTATAGTACATTTATTCTAAGAATAATATATTTAAATCACTTTATGTAAAGATTCTTGATTAAAAACAATAAATTTGTTGCCCTATTTCTCTCACTGTCTACTATATTACTTAATCTATTATTAACTTTACAATGAGCTTAATGAAGTATAATGAACAAAGTTGAAAACTTGATGTAACAAAGGCTTTTGACTCTGTGTGGTATCATGTTATGTCATGAAATTAATTCATTCACACAAACATAAATAACCAACATACAATGGCAAACAAACTAGCTTAGAATTACATGAAACAAGGGTGACAACACATCCATAAGAGCAAAGACAGTCAGAGAAATTAATATTTATCCAAAAAATAATAACATATTTAGAAAAAAAAACAGAATAATATGTACACAAAAATTCTATCTAGCATCGATACTAATAATGTGTTTTGAATCACCACGTAACCTGTATCTTATTAAAATTGTAGGTGTGAAAATAAAATAAATTAAAATCATAATACAGTTGTTGAACTTTCAAGATAATAACTAATTATCACTGGAATTCTTAAAGGAAGCCTGCAAAAAATACACAGCTCTAACGGCTGTAAGACTGCCACAAGTAGGCCTAAAAAACAAAATTTGAAGCCCCTAACTTCAAAAACAAAAATGTTATAGGCATTTTGAAATAACATTTTAGTTATATAAGAATCGTTAGAGCGGTGTATTTAATGCAGGCTTCCTTTAAGTATAGTTTTTGGTAATTATTAAACAAGCATTTCCTTAAATTTGACTTAACAAGATAAAAATAACAACATAAATCATACAGATCTTTTCGCTGCGAGAAAATTCCCAAACTTAATTTGTGTAAAAGATTTATTTCTTGAATTAAACTTTTGTTATAAGCCAAATGTAACACATCTCACAATTATTACCTAATTTACCTTTGATTTGTGTTCGACTTTGAAATAACTTTTTATAAATATAACAATTAAATCATCAGATTTATCAGATAATGTAGGTAACTAATTTTTTACAAGAAAAAAATCCCTACAAACCATTATGCCTTACTTTTTATGAAACATTATTTTTTATAACTTTTTTTGATAATTTTAATTAAATGGCAGTTTTGGTTGGGTCAATACGATGCAGATCACAATAACTTTTGTCTTTAAATATTTGCTTTGTGGGGGGAGGGGGGGGGGGGTTGATTAATCCTTGAATGTCAACCAACACGACGAGACCCTCTCATTCCCTAATCCTATCCAATTTGTGGAAAAATTTGCTAAGTGAAGAAGAGAGATCCTTGGAGGAATAATTTCGTAGAAATTTGCACAAAAAGTGTTTTTATAAAATCGCCTAAAAAATGTCATTTATTGCTTTTTTTGAGGACGGTATAGCTAACACAACAATAAATGGAGTAAATATATATAACTTAATTTCTACACTGGAGAGGATGTATTGAACTCAAAATCATGCCGGTCCCCAAAGTTTTATAAAAACATTCATTCGTTCGTTGGCTTCAAAACTTTAGAGACGATTACTAAAAATTATTTGGTTCATACTAATAAAAAGTATCTAAATATTTCAACTAATAATTCTTTTATTTTTAGAATTGGGAATTTTGTATCTAATTATTGGGGTTATTCATCAATTTCTTGTTCTTTGTTTTAAACTGAAGATTGCTGGTAAGCGAAGTGTTGATATAATATAGAGAGACACTGCGTAGATATTGTGTGTGTGTGTAGCCATAGTTTCTTAGTGCTTGGACCTAAGTAGTCATGGAGTAGGACGAGACACTTTTGTATGCTAGCACCAAGGCCAGCTCAAGGTCCACGCTCAAGTACAAGTACTTTACCCGCTGTCTCAAGGGACCTTCTCTTTATTACTTCACCCTCGCCGAGTATGGCAGGTGTCCCAAATAAGGTCACCGTAATGAATGACGCTCTCCACAGACGAGTTTGGGTATTATATTATGGACTATTAAGTATCCAAACTACCCAATTATCACCCTTCTTACACAACCAAGGGGAAGTTGTGTGAATGAATTGCGACTGAGAAATTCGAATTGCCACATGGGGACTTGAACTCGAACTGCGTTTTCACTGAGCTACGACGCCCCTGTGCGTAGATATACGCGTTGGGGGCGTAGATATTGTAAAATAAGACTGTAAACGGCGAATGGACTGTGTATATTATCCCTAGAACATTGAGTGCTTTTAGAATAGTTCTGCTACTAATAATTCTACTACATTGTTTAAACATACTCAAGTATCATAGGATATGGTTTTTAAACTAATGAAATCAAATAAACTTCTGAGCAATTTAACTCAAAAGGAAAAGTATGTCGGTTAAGAAATGATATTCATTTATTTGTCCTCTCAGTTTTTTAAAATATAAATATTTGAAATGAAGATGAGTTTTACAGTAAAAGACAGTAATCTTAAATTATCTAATTCCAAGTATAAGACAATGGACGATAAAATTACCCAACATGGAGAAGAAAAATAGGTTGAAAAGTTTGGAAGCAACCAATCAAAATTAAGTAAAATTAGCTAAAGATTTTGTGCCAACGAATATGATAGTGTTGTCATAAAACTTTGTGTACTAGTGTAATTTATAGTCCAATATCCTCCATCTAATAAACTGTGGAGGGAAAATTGTTTTATCCTTCGGTGCAATATCCCTTTTTCCTGGATTCTGCCTTTGCCTAACTTTGTTGAATAAAGAATTATGTAACAATGGATTTATTATTACTTGGATGTTTTACCAGATTTTCATGTTCTCTAATAAAGTTAAACTCGCAGTAGGCTAAACGATACTCCCATTAACCCCCTTCCCTTCTACTGGGTGAATGAACTAATCAATAAATGAGTTCCATGTAAGCAACCTAAATTGACGACATTTTTTCCTGACTTTACATCTACGTAATTTATATATCTATTTATTTAACTTGTTCAGAAACCTCAAAATTTAGCAAACTTTGTTGTGATATCACTTCCCCATATTTTATCCAAATTCATTAGTTTCGTCAATTATTAATACGACACAAAATTCCTATTTCCCTTCTGTTTATTAGACATTATCATTTTTGTGCTTTTGTGTCTTTTATGAAATCCAAATGGATAGAGAATGTGTGGACATATTGATAGGGGGGGAAATTGTCTTCAATAAAAGTTGCTTACATTAAACTCATTTATTGGTCAGCTCGTGCATCCAGTTGGTGGGAAAGGGATGGGATAATTGGGATGGGGGGTGTCGTTATTTCAATCAGCTGCGAGTATCACTTTACTACTGTATTTATCATTTATTGTCTTATCCCTTCAGTTCCCTGGTGTTTTACAATGTACGTGCTTCTAATTTTACTATTCTTGTAAAATTGTCAGAGGTCGCAGGGATAGGACGATGGATTATCCTTTGCCCCATTATGACGAACAAAATTACCCCTATTATGGATTAAAATTATTTTGTCCGTAAAGGGAAGCTCTTATCGTAAATTTAGGCAAGTTAAAATCATCTTATTTTTTTTCAAACGTTGCATGATGAATTTTGAAACATTATAGTACAATTGGGAAAGCGTAACAACTCTATAATAATTATCAAAATGAGTAACTTAGTAAGGGTTTAATTTATCAATGCTAATTTTTATCTAATTTGATACCGTATTTACACAAGATATTATTAGTTTTTAATGATGATTCTTATGAATATCATGGACAATATATAAAGCAAAGCTTCTAATTATTAAAAAAATAGATCCTGTTTTTAAAGACTAATTTACATTAAATTGTTGTTAAAATACAAAGTAATATTAGTTTAACTAAGTAATAACAATAAGATAATAGTATTTCTCGCATCGTATTATAAACAGCTTTCCGCGGATATATAATGTACAATTATAAGATTGAAACCAGTTTTTTCTAGCCCCGATGTGCCGAAGGCACGGGCTAAAAAACTGGTTTTAATCTTATGCTTATATATTTTTATATTCATAGAAAGCCGTTTATAATACGATGCTAGACATAGTTTTTTCGTATGGATGAGAACCGGTTTTTATCCACCGGTTTCGAATGAATACGAGGTATAAGTTTATGCTTTGAATGAAGATTAAAAAGCATGCTTATCTCTTATCCCTCATTTATGTAACAAATTCAAAGAGAAAAGTTAAACAGCAAAGTCAAAATTTGAGGATAATTTCCTAAATTTTAAGTTAAACCATTCTGACCTCTTTAGGACGTTATAATCTATTGCATAGGGGTGCAGCAAGTCCGGATTCGTGGCAATGGTCGTATGGCAAAATCTTACAGACAACAAACCCATTTTTTACCATTAGGTAAGCAATTAAAACGGAGGTAAATGTTGGGGAAGTTGATAATTTTTATCGGTACCCAATTAAATAACTAATAACATGCAATAACCAATGCAAAGCTTTCCTGGAATTTGACTTCAGGACATAATTATACATCCAAAACACCAAATTAAAAGTAACGGGATGTCTGATTGTTGACCCATTTATCTAAGTATCACACTAGTGCCCCTAGAGGCTTTAGGGGCGTAACCACTCGTTAAGAAAGTAGGTTATTGGGAAATTACATAAAATTTTGACAGCAATAAATTTAGAATTACCATTGGTTTAACAATTGTTTAAACTTTCAAGAATGGTCTGGACAGATAAAAGTTTCGGAGCGTAGCTCCTCTTTTAAGTTTATAAAGACAGGTCAGAAGTTTTATTTAATGTATTTATCTAATTGGATATCAAGAATTATTTATTGTATTAAATAGAATTTGTTTTGTTCTATTGTGCATCTGACATATTAGCAGTAAGTATAAATAGGCAAGGCGCGATTTTTGACGAGATTCGAACCTACTACCTTTTACGGAAGTCGCAGAGTATAATATAGCACCCACGATTGAATAGTTATTTTTGAATCGCATTTTAAAATACCATGCTGTAATAGTTGAAAATAAAGAAAATGATATATTATTTAAAAACATAGACAAATTTAAATCAAACCTACAGTTATGTCCATCTATGCATTGAACATGAATTATGTAATTATTAGTGGCACTTTTATGGATTCTGTATTTCTTGTTTTGAAATAGACATTATATTCTTCATACATTGTTGCCAAAAAGGTCTAGAATTAAGCTTCGTATATGTTATGGGCCGGTTTCAAGCTATTTTAAGTGAAATGGGATACGAAAGAAATAAAGTCACCTTCAAAATAAATGACAAAACATTGAATGCTATGAAAAATGTAATAAAAAGATGGATCAGGTTTAAACCTCAACTGATTTTCAAAACTGTAAAAGGGTGATTTCCTTGAGGCTTACTAGCGGCTGACGCGCAGCTGCCGAGCCCTTTTCAAAACCAAATGAAATATCTTGAATATGAATTTCCGCTACTTTTAAAATTTTGTAAGATTGAAATAAATATTCTTAAATTTAGAACCTGTACTGACAGACAATTTAGAATTTAAAATTATACTTCTGCAATATACAATTTTGCTTAATATTCATAGCACATTTTTGGAAATTTAAATGTGTTTCAACTGATAAAAAATGGGTCTTGTCGTATATCATGACTTTTGTTTGTAGCTTTGAAAACTGCTGAAACGAATTATCTATCCATTTTGTGGAAGCTTCACATATGTCCCAAGGTGGGTTTTAGGCTATTTATTTCTAAACGTACATCAATGTAGTATACCCTATAAGAGGTTTACAAGTATTATTCCTTTCAAACTAGCAGAATGTCTGTGTGTCTGCCTGAAGCAATATGGTTTTAAATGATCGAGGAAATATTTTTTTTATTGTTTTGGTTGAGGTTGGTTGAGGGTACTCGTTATCTCTTTTCATCTTTGAATACAGATAGATACTAGAGGCGCAGCCTCTGTAGTAAAAATTTAAAGCGCCTGAAAGTGTCATACGTGACGTCATAAAAATATGTCAATTATATATCACTTCTTTAGGGGTTCCCTTTCCCACTTCTCCTTTCATCCCTACTTTTTAGACGCATTTTTCTTCTTCTATAGACATTTACTTGTAATGTATCATAAAATATGTTCTTACGAAATGAAACAAAAAACGATTAAGCAAAAAAAGAAAAAAATATGTGCCGGTAATTTTTTGGTTTGTTTTTTGTTTAAAGTCAGGGAAGGGGGGCATAGACGTCCAAGGGGGGGGGGGGGGGGGGTAAATGGGTGATTACCACCCCCCCCCCCCCCAAATGAAAATCCAAAAATTTTGGATTTTCAATTTTTACCCCCCCCCCCCCCAAATAAAAAAAAATGCCTCTATGAAATAAAGGTTTCCCCCCAAAAATTTTTATTTTCAAAATTTTACCCTCCCCAAATAAAAAAGCTTGGACGCCCCTGAAGGGGGGTACATTGGGTTTATAAATCACACTAGTGTAGTACCCAACGCATTATAGCCACTTTAGATTACAAACGTTTATTGAATTTTGATTGGTTGGTTCCAAACTAGAAGTGTCTAAACATTTGAACAATCAATTTTCATCTAAAGAAAGGGTAATTTTGTGTATTAAAGTCCATTATTTCAAGATTCTTTAAAATAATTATTTCAACTTGAATCAACTTCCCCTTCTATACCTCATATGTGGTGAATTGCATTACCAAATTATTTATCTTTTTTAAGGTATTTATAAATTTATCTTATCGATTCAAAAAACTTCGCATTTTTAGGTAATTAATTTGGATTTATAAAAAAGGTTGTAGGGGGGACAAAGTATCTTTAAAAAATCAGCCATGTGACGTCATAAAAATTAGGTAATATCAATCTCTTTCTTAGGGGTTTTCTTTACCACTTCTTCTTTTATCTCCCTCATTCTATGACGTCACATGGCTGATTTTTGAGAAACATTGAACCCATACAAAAAGGCTGTGTTTTTTTGTTGTTGTTTTGTCTGAAAACTAAACAATGCATCTTTGGATGAAAGTGTAATAAATCTAGAGAAACCATCCATAATTCATATTTCATACTTCCATTCACGGATAAAAGGACAAAAATGTATCATGCCTGAAGGACAAGAAAGGTATTTTTTGGCCACTTTAAAAGCTTTTTGCGGATAAATTGCTGGCTCTAAAGCCTATGCAATTATGTGCGTTCACCCGTTTGGCTGTTAACAGTCTGAAAAGAATAAATTAAAAATTTTACTGCAAACTACTTATAGTCTTGTTATTTACATTGGAATTTTAAGTCATACTTCCAACTGTTGATTAACAAAATTACCTCTTCTGTAGATGAATATTATTGAGAAGTTTGGACACTTCTACTCTAGTTTGGAAGAAACTAATAAAAATTGTATAACTGCTTAAAATACCCAATGTTTTTGATCCAACGAATAAAGTATCGTTGTTATGAAGCTATAGGTAGTACTAGTGTAATTTACAGACAAATGTCCCCTCCCTCCCTTGATAAGTAATATTTCTTGTTATTAAAACTTGTGTGAGCACCCAGAAAGAGAGAGGAGACAATGGGCTGTTTATTACACTAGTCCCCAAAGTTTTTTATTAACGTTTTCTTATTCTTAACAACTTTGGGGACATCAGTGAATTTTGGTTGGTTGTTTCATTAATTTCAGAGTTCAAACGTTTCAAGCACTAATTTTAATCTACAGAAGAGGTAATTTTGTGTAACATCTTTTGGGATGTACATCTATTTATCGGCCATTGTCTTATCCCTTTAGTTCCCTGGTGAGCACCAAGTTACATTGTGTAAAGTCAACAATCCCTTCACCCCTGCACACAAGATATATTTTATCCCGGATTATTGAAATATAAATGTAAAATATTCATTTTCTGATTTAGAGAGCTGTCATCACATGTCAATAAAAAAGAGATTTACTTCGAACTAATATGTAATACTTATTTAAAATAAAAATGACTTCAACATTACTATTATAATTTGTATTAGGCTTTTATAAAATTAGGGTATGTCCTTACATCCGAACGTCCGTAACGTTCGTAACGTTGATTAAAGCATATTAGAATTGTCCTGTCGATTTCAAACTTGGACTAATGATTTTTAGTTTCAAGTATGTCCAATTTAAGGACAAACCCCAAACTGTCCCAGTTTTGAAATAGACGATTCCAGTTACGTCATATACGTTTCGGAAAAGAAAAAAGGGGGGGGGAGAAAATCTCTTCAAAAGAGATAGGGGAAAAGAGAAGAGATTTTCTTCCCCCCTTCCCTTTTTATATGACGTTACAGGAATCGTCTAGCTCAAAACTTGGTCAGTTTGGGGTTTGTCCAATTTAAGTAATTCTGAAATAGATGTATACGGAATTTATGTACACATTTCTTAAGTGTCAGAACTTTTGAACCATTAATATTTATATATGAATGTATGAAATGGGACGGGTAATAATTATGACAATTGGGTATGATGTACACAAATTTATTGTCTTATCCCTTAAGATCCCTGATTAAAAGTACAGTGTGTTTTTATGAGAACTTTTTTGAAAACAATTTTACCCCAATTATAGTTATCAGAATTTATTGATTAATGGCTTATTTTCTTCGTTTTTTAATACAATTAATAGAACATTAAAAAAATAGTTCAGTTTTTTAATTAAAAAGTACAGTAAAATCTAAAATTCAAAACTTAGGTGACAACATCAAAATGGTTTTAGATCATTTTTCTTATGCTCAAATCTTCTACCTTTGCAAGAAAAAAAATGGATTTTCAGTAGTGTACTTTGGGGGACTTTGGAGACATGACCTGCAAACTTTAATATATTCTAGTACATGTCCCCAATAGTATCTGTATCAATTTTTAGCTCTAGATCTCAACTTTGAAGCGTTTTGCAGCCATTCTTGCAAAAGGTAGAAGATTTAAACATAAGAAAAATGCGCTAAAACCATTTTTAGATGTTGACACCTAAGTTTTAAGTTTTACATTTTTCTGTACTTTTTAAACAAAAACTGTAATATTTTTTTAATATTCTATTAATTGCATTAAAAAACGAAGAAAATAAGCTATTAATCATTAAATTCTGATAACTATAAGTGGGGTAAAATTGCTTTCAAAAAAGTTCTCATAAAAAAACACACTGTATATAATCTATTCCCCTTTAGATCACTTGCTTTTAAGCTTCAACATTTTGATTGATGTCATATTTGAAATTCTTACAGTAGAAATAAAACTTCAATATTTGTACAGAAATTACAATGTACTTTTTAAAATTTTTTAAAAAAAGATATTTTTAGCATAGCGCTAAACCGTAGATGTAGATTTTAGTAGTAGAGTTTATTGTTGAATATGAAATAAACTAAAAAAAGGTTCTTTCCTTCAAAGTACCTTGTTGAGTACCGAAACCCTTAATTTTTTTTAAGGAAAGTATATATTGTATAATTCTTTAAAATTAATATGATTATTTAGAATGATAATATTATTGCATGAAAGCCAATCTGATTGGATTTTTGAATTTATTAAATAAGATACGACAATGGCCGATAAATTGATGTAAATCCCCAATGATAATACACAAAATTACTACAACTGAATTGAAGACTAAAATTAGTGGTTAAAACGTTAGTACACTCACCTTAATGAAGCAACCAATCAAACTTTACTAAAGCCCCTGAAGTTGTTAAGCCAACGAATAAGAAAACGTTATTATAATACTTTTGGGACTAGTGTAATAAACAGCACATTGCCTTCACTCTCTCTCTCTTTAAAATTTATATTTAAATTTTCGGAAAAAAAATCATGAAACTAGAATTATATAATTTGATTGGATGAAAGCCAATATAATTTACTAAATATGAAATCAATTATCTCGTATTCATTCGAATCCGGTGGATAGGAACCAGTTCTCATCCATGCGAAAAAACTATGTCTAGCATCGTATTATATCCAGCTTTCTACGAATATAAAAATGTACAATTATAAGATTAAAACCAGTTTTTTAGCCCGGCACCTCGGGGCTAAAAAACTGGTTTTAATCTTATAATTGTACATTCTATATCCGCGGAAAGCCGTTTATAATACGATGAAAGAAATAACTATTATTTTCTTTATTAATTGAACTTGCTTAATATGGACGAAATTGTATTTTAATTTTATAGAGAGGCTTTGCTCATAACAAAGTGTCTAATAGCTCAAAAAAATAAATGAATATAAAATACAACATGTTTGAAATGGACAGACTTTTTTGTATGATTAGATCCTTCAAAATGTACCTAACTATTACTAGAATCATCCTGCATATAATTTAATTTCAATATGACTATTTTAACAATAAGAGCTGTCCGTTACGTAAACTCGGACGAATATACGAAAACAAGGATGACAACATCCAAAAGAGCGAAGCACTGAAACGGTAGGACAAACAGACATTAACAATTGTATAGTGTCAGAACTGAATAATCATAATATAAATGTACAAGAGTCAAAGCAAAATTGTAAGTAAATTTGTTGAAAAACTGCTTGATTTAGGATAATGTTTATGGACAAACTTACATTTTTAGGACTTGATTATAGAGTTGCTTCGCTTATTACATTATACTTTGTTGTCCCAGGAATCAATATACCAAAAATCAGATCAATCGGATGATTAAATCACATAAAAATTTGTTGTTAAAAAAGTAAAAAAATCAACATGTTTAAAATGGACGTACGGACATTTTGGTGATGATTATAGAGTTGCTGCGCTTTCTAAATCGTACCTAACTATTAAAAGAATCACCATGCAAAATTTGAAATCGATAGGACAATTCTAACATGCCTAAATTAACGAAAAAAGCTATCCGTTACGGACGTACGGCCGTACGGACGGACCGACCCAAATTATAGAAAAGCTTCGCTTTTAAAAAAGAAAAACATATCTGTAAATAATACCAATATTCTGAATCCTATTTGAGTGGGGTATGATAGAATATTCTATTATATTTAGAGAGTAAATTGGTTACATAATTATGTTAGGACATCTAATAGGACATCAAACCAGAATTATTTAGCAGCATTTATGATGGGGGATTTATGCAGGAAGGATGGGGACAATAGGCTGTTTATTACACTAGTCCCCAAAGTTTTTCTTATTCGTTGGTATAGCAAATTTAGGGACTTTTATGAATTTTGATTGCTTGGTTTATTAAGTTGAGTGTCCAAGCGTTTCAACTAATGGTTGTACTCTACAGAAGAGGGAATTTTGTTGAATATCATTATTGGGAATGTGCATCAAATTATCGGCCATTGTCTTATCCCTCTTGATCCCTGATTTTATGTCATTGAAACATTTTGTTGTGACGCTTGTGATATCATATCAAGAACAAAAAAAAAGCTTTTTTCATTAATTTAGGCAATTTAAATTGTCCTATTGATTTAAACTTTGTATGGTGATTCCTATAACAGTTAAGTTTACGAGTTAGGAAGTGTAGCAACTCATTAATCTCCATTTTAACATGTTGATGTTTAACGTTTTTTGACAACAAATTTGTATGTGATATGATTATCCTATTAATCTAGTTTTTGGAATACTGATTTATAGGACAACAAAGTACAATGTTATAAGCAAAGCAGCTCTTTAATAAAGTCCTAAAAATGTATGTATGTCCTTAAACATTATCATGTATTTAAGCAGTTTTTCAAAAAATTTACTTACAATTTTGTTTCGACTTTCATGCATTTATATTATGATTATTCAGTTCTGACACTCTACAGGGGTTAGGGTTCGTTCGTTTGTCCTATCGTTTTAAAGCCTTGCTTTTATGGATGTTGTCATCCTTGTTCTCAATAAGCCAGCATATTATTTACTTTTCTTTCCCTCTTTCCTTCTTTTCCTCTCTCTTATTCATCTATAGGGATAAGGCTGATAAATTGATGTAAATACCCAATGATGATACACAAAAATACCCTTTCTATAGTTTCCCATTAGAAATTGAAACGTATGGACACTTAATTTCATTAACCAACCAATCAAAGTCAAAGTTTAATAAAAGTCCCCAGAGTTGTTAAGCCAACGAATAAAAAACCAGTGTAATAAACAGCCCAGCCTGAGTTATATTGTAGCTGCTTCTAAAATCATATAAACAAAAACAATTATCACCACACACTAAACTCTGTCATTAATCTTCATATTTTTAGGATAAATAGTTTTTATTTGCATTCAGATAAATATATTATATTGTATAGAGTAGTAAGGTTGTTGTCTGTTGCTTAAGATTTCGATAACTCCTGGACCGATTGACAACACCAATAAGTAGCGAAGCACAAAAGAAATCAGGGAATAGACAAACGAAAAAAGTAAGTTTTTTTTAGCATATGTTTAGTTGTCATACCAAAAAAAAATATAGAGAATATGCAAGGTTTATGACTTTTGAAACATGAACGACAGAAAGAAGAACAATACACTGTAGTATAGACTAGATGCGCATATGTCATAGGAATCTTCATACACAAATTCAGCTATCTATCTTGAATAGCAACCGAGAAAACCACATTTCCCCCGTTGCGTTACGGACTTACTGACGGACTGATGAACAGTTACAGCGAAGTATAGAGTATCTTCGCCATCAAGAGGATCAATAAAATAACTTTTTATATAAGAATGACATCGAAATTTAAAAAAATATCATTAATAAATTTTGTTGTCTGCCAGAATAATTATTATTGAGACGAAATTTTCATTCTTTTGCATTCAATTATTCAATAGAATGTAATATCTAATCAATAAGAATACAAAAAATGCAGAACAAAGGCAAAATAGTTTCTTATCCAATGAAATAATTGTTCTTAACTTTTAACATTAAAAAATAAAAAAGATTTCATGACAATATTTTTTTATCAGAAACTTATTCTATTGAACTTCATAACTTTACAAAAGTTAAAAGTTCATTTTTAGAAGATTTTAAAAAATATATATTTATTTTAATTTAACGGCGTATCTATTCTAAAATTGGTCTCAACGCTCGTGTAATTTTGATTTTATATTAATAAATATCAGAGATCTAAATTGATAAGACAATGGCCAATAAATCGATGTACATTCCCAATAATGATACACAAAATTACCCTTTCTGTATATTAAAATTAGTCGTTGAAACGTTTGAACACTCTACCTAAATAGCCAACCAATCAAAATTTAATAAAAGTCCCCAAAGTTGTTAAGCCAAAGAATAAGAAAGGAAAACTTTGAGGACTAGTGTAATAAACAGCTGATTGTCCCCTCTCTATCTGGATAAATATTCTAGTATCTTAGCTTGTTATTGTTGCGCTATATATGGACATATATGTTTTTGAATCTAACCCTGACCTAGGGGGCTCATAAAAATCTGTATTACAGGGGACGGATGGCTAACTTGCCCTCCCAAACTCCTCCCCCCTGCTATTTCGAAAACTTTTTATAGATACAGGAAAAACTAAAAGGCAAAGTTGCTCAAAATTAAAAATCAGAAAACTTAGTAGCTGTACTTTGAGAGGTAAAACTCATTTGAAGGAGGAGGGGGAGTTGTCTAAATGACTCTACCACCATAGGAAGGCTTAAATAAATATATATTTTTAAAAGCGAAGCTTTTCTATAATTAGGGTCGGTCCGTCCGTACGTCCGTCCGTAACGGATAGCTTTTTTCATTAATTTAGGCATGTTAGAATTGTCCTATCGATTTCAAATTTTGCATGGTGATTCCTTTAGTAGTTAGGTACGATTTAGAAAGCGTAGCAACTCTATAATCATTACCAAAATGTCCGTACGTCCATTTTAAACATGTTGATTTTTTACTTTTTTAACAACAAATTTTTATGTGAACTAATCATCTGATTGATCTGATTTTTGGTATATTGATTCCTGGGACAACAAAGTATAATGTAATAAGCGAAACAACTCTATAATTAAGTCCTTAAAATGTAAGTATGTCCATAAACATTATCCTGTATCAAGCAGTTTTTTAACAAATTTACTTACAATTTTGCTTTGACCCTTATGAATTTATATTATGATTACTCAGTTCTGACACTATTCAAGTATTAATGTCCTTTTGTCCTACCGTTTCAGTGCTTCGCTTTTATGGATGTTGTCATCCTTGTTAACTTATACCTACATAATCCCAAATCCAATAAAATCTAAAGGTGAATATTGGTTTTTCATTAATATTTATTTTCTATAAAAAGTCAATGATATCGTATGGATTATAATAATCTACTTTTCTTATATAATGTCAAAAAATCACAAAAAATATATTTTGTCAATTACGTCATTTAGTTAAATTTTCAAATATTAAAAATCCGTCGATAAAGATAGGATATTTAAGCATAAACAATTTTCTAACATTTGTTTCAAATACTTCGCCCCACCTGAACGTTATCGTTCTTGTTTTATAATCATATAATCTATAATCATTACCAGAATGTCCATACGTCCATTTTAAACATGTTGATTTTTTTCTTTTGAAGCAACAAATTTTTATGTGATCTAATTATCCGATTGATCTATTTTTTGGTATACTCTTTTCTGGTACAATATTATAAGCAAAGCAACACTTTAATAAAGTCCTAAAAATGTAATTATGTCCACAAACATTATCCTGTATCAAGCTTTTTTTCAACAAATTTACTTACAATTTTGCTTCGACTCTCATACATTTATATTCTGATCATTCAGTTCTGACACTTTACAAGTTTCCAAGCTTCGCTTTTATGGATGTTGTCATCCTTGTTTTATGTAAAATTACTTACTGCTTGCTAAAAATAAATGCATAAAATAATCTCTAGTTGCTAACTTTATGCATACATTTTAACATTACATAAAAAAATTTAAAAAAAAAGAAAACTTAATTTTATACCTCCCTCTTTTTGTTATATAATAAACTAATGATTGTTTAATAACTAAAAATTGGAAATAAAAAAGAACTATAATTCTGGCCTAACAACAATTATATTCTCTACTAGTAGAAAACCCGGTATTTATTTGTGTAGTTTGGACTTTAACATAATGTTTGATACTTTTGTTCTAAATAATAAAGGGTAACTTTGCTTTGAAGTAAAAATGCTTTAAAATAAGACATATAAGTAATAAAAACACTTGTCATTCAAAAAACTAACTTTTACAGGTTTGATACATTTAGATTTCACTTTTTTTCTAGAACATCGCACACTTTGATTCGATCAGCACGCCGTTCTGACCGATACTAACTAAGCTCTCATATCACATGGTTGTAGTGGATTGGGGTGCGGGGCTGGGGCAGGCAGGAAAATGGTAGTGGGGGCACTTGTAAAGGGGAGTGGGGCAGCCGTAAAGGGAAGTGGGTAGATAATAGAGGGAAGGGGTGGAGGTGTAGTTATGAGGCCAAGCCGGGAGAGTAAAGGGAGTGGGTAACAGGGAAGCAAAAATACTTATATTAGGGTTAGAGGCTGTGAGACAAGCACTATTGTGTGTGTGTGTGTGTGTGTGTGTGTTTGTGATTGTCTGTGTATGTTAGAAATAATAAGTATTTAGGTCCTCACATTTCTGTCGGTTTAGAATAACTAAGTTCTATATATTACAGTGCAATATAAAGTCTCTCTGTTTCCATATTCCTAAAGTTAATAAGTTGTAACTATAACAGCATGAAAGCAGCCCACAAGACAGGAATTTATTGTTATTATTTGGAGTGAAGCAACTCTAAAACTTGCTTGTTGTTGTGTGCCTTGTGGCTCAAATATCCTTTGGATGTGAAATTTCGGAGGCTGAAAGTTCTTGAAGCACACCTCTACTCAATAACTTTTAGATAATCCTATTTTATAAAGTAGTAAGCTTTTTTTGTCTATAGCGAAAGATCTCGCTAACCGCTGAACCGGTATGATTCTTCTTTATATTGAAGCTTCTTACAGGTCTAGGGATGGATTTAGGCTGTTTTATTATTGTAAAAAAAGTCGTTGTATGGTTTAAAGCTATTTTTCTGATCTTTAAAATATCCCTTCGAATATCCTTAGAACTAGGGACGCTGCCGCTAGTAAGTTATACAAGAGTAGTAATAATTATTAAAAAGTATTTTTTTTGTAAATATATTGTTTCATCTCATGTGATACAAATTTTAGTATTTTTTTATTTAGTATTTATTTTTGATCCGTGAACAGAGGTGGATTCTTAAAAAAAATTTGCCCCACTAATCGCTTAGTGGGGCAAAATTGTTTTTGTGAAAAATCCTCCAAAATCACATAAAAAATCTACAAAAATTAAATGAAATCTTATGTACATAACCCTTCTATGATTTTGTTTATTTTTTTGTAGATTTTTAATGTAATTTTGGTAGATTTATTACGAAAACAATTTTACCCCACTAAGCGATCAGTGGGGCAAACGTTTTTTAAGAATCCACCTCAGGTTTGCATTTTAGACATTTAAAACCTTAAATAAAAAGGATGACAACATTAGTCAAAGCGAAGTTTTACATATTAGATGTTCAAACAAAAGCAGCATAAACTATAGAAAATATCATATTTCATTTTCAAAATTTAATTTGGACATACTTACAATATTACAAAAGTAGAGCAAATAGGATAAATATAACATAATATGGATTTTTGTAAAGCCAAAAATCATCATATCAATAATGGACATATTGACTGATACCAAATAATGGTTTTCAACGCTTTCAACTGTTGCATTAACCATTACATAAAGATAAGAATAATTAAAATAGAGAAAATATCTAGTATTTTATTATTTTTAAAAATTAGTTTTTTAAACTACATTGTATCTAAGGTTTGTTAGTCTGTCTTACTATGTTGCTAGGGGCGGATGGAGTAAATTGTCATTTACATTTGATCTTATATTTTAAAGCTTTTTCAGTTTTTTTTCTTGCTCCAATTACAGAGTAGTGTGAATGCTAACGGCTTGAGAAGGGAACAAGAAGGGCGAAATATTACGGGAGGCCTAGGGGAGGGGTGTGTTTGTTGGGAAGGAGGGTGAGTCAAGATAGGCCTAAATTACTTTGCACCCCTTTTCTAATCCACACCCATCAAATTGCACCCCTTCACCACCCCTCAAATTAAATTTCCCTTCTATCATTATATCTCCTTTTTAAATTCAAACAACCCTCATCAGCCCATTTCTTTTCACCTCTATTTTCACCCCTTCACCCCTCATCTGAAAACTTCAGGGAATGAGGGGGGACATTGGACTGTAAACGGTACCCAAAGTTTTATAAACGTAATCACTCAATCGTTTGGTTAAAAATTTTGGGTACTTTTATAAATCTTGATTGTATGGTTGCCACCCCCCTAGTGTACAAATTTTTCTTCCAATAATTTCAATCTGCAGAAGGGGTAGATTGCATAATAATTTAGGGTTTACACATATCTAACGTCCATTGCCTTATCCCTTAAGATCCCTGGAAAACTGCAAGTAACCCTACAAAACAGTTAATAATGCAGGGCTGGATCTTTAAATGTGTAGCCGTTGCCGTTGCCTCTGCCAGAGGTACAGCCACTGCCCTAATAGCGATCTTTAAACCAAATTGGCTACGCGTGGCTACGACTATATGGGATCTTTTTATCAGAACCACTTTTTGAATTTTCAGTAAAAATATGAAGAAAAAATAATAATAAAAATTCAGACATTAAAAAATCCATGTTTAAAGATACAGCTCAGATTAACTAAAGAAAAAACATAAATTATTAAAAACAAGGTTGAAACTATCCATAAAAGCGAAGCTCTGAAATGGTAGGACTAATGAACATTAAACCTTGTAGAGTGTCAGAACTGAATAAGCAATTGGATACTGTTTAAGGACATACTTACATGTTTAGAACTTGATTATAGTTATGCTTCGCTTATAACATTCTACCTTATGGTATTAGGAATCAGTAATGCAATAATGAGATGAATAGGATAATCATAACATTCAAAAAGATGTTGTCAAAAAAGTATAAAATCAACATGTTTTAAATTAACATACGGACTTTCTGGTAATAATAATAGGATTGCCATGATTTAAATTGTACCTAAGTTCTACAGGAATCATCATGCAAATTTGAAATCGATTGAACACTTCTAACAATTCTAAATTAACGGACGTGCGGATGGACTGGCCCTAATTGTAGAAAAGCTTCGCTTAAATTAAAACCCCTTAAAGAATCCCTACTGGCACAAATTTTTTAGAGTGTATAATTCTAAAAAATAAAATTTGCTGGTCCACATGAACACCTTTACTGCAATCTAAACTTGCACACCAAAAGTTTGCAACATAAGAAGAAAAATAAACTTTATATATATTTATACATATTAGATATATTCTTTATATAAAATACAGTATGGCAAATATTAAACAAAATCTTTTTGAGATATTTTGACTTTGAAAGGGTTGATTTTATTGTAAAAATGTAATCAGTTACAGGCATTCTAAATTTGTGCTAAGCTAAAATTAGATCATAATTTAGCTTCTAGCCGACGTAATTTAATACTGAAATTTCTATCATGAGCGGTAGAAACTGAAGCCTTCAAATTTGGGGTATTGTGTCTACTGGTGGCAGTCTTCCAGCAGACTTCCTTTGATAGATCATGGGGGGGGGGGGGGGGGGAGTGCGAAAACGGCCTCACCAACTATCTTGAATCCTATAATAGCTAAAGTTCTAAAAATTACTGAGCGGTTTTCTTTTTTCATAAAGAATTTCCAATTATTAAATAGTCAAATTGTTTTTTTTGCTTCCTTAACCCCTTCATTTAGCAACCTTTGTTTTAAATCCATTTATAATAAAAACAGTAATATTTTGTTTTCATTATGAACTAAATGGACAATGTTTTAGAAATGTTTATTTCTAGGTAAGTTTTTTATAAACATTTTCATAACAAGGTACACCGTACAAGGTAGCCCCTGGCCTTGCTGAAGCTGTCAGCGGTCGGCAAAAAAACAGCAGCAATTAATTACAAAAAAATGTATCTGTGTAGACAATTAAGATAAGCTTCAATTAAAAATTGAAGCCAAAAGACCTGGACATTCATATCAGAAACGTATAGTTAACTTTGACAATATTTTTTTAATAATTTTTTAATGCAATGATGATATTTAAACAAGGATAACAACATCCATAAAGCTAAGCTCTTAAATGGTAGGACAAACGATTATAGAAATGCTACGCTATCTTTTTTTTATAGGAATCATCATTCAAAATTTGAGATTAGTAGAATAATTCTAACCTGTTTAAATTATTAAAAACGGGCTAACTCTCCGTAACGGATGTGCGGACTGACCGACCCTAATTATAGAAAAGCTTTGCCTTTAAAAATGAATTCCCAGTTGGGTCTATTTACCACAATGAAATAGTCAAACATTGCTTGCAATATCTCAAGCTTAATCTAAACGAACATACGGACAGACATCATTCTAGATTGAGAAAACAAATATAATCGTAATACTGTTGTTTACTAGAGTATGTTTAGATGTACACTTATATATATATATATAGATAAATAACCAGAGATAGAGGGGACAATGGGCTGTTTATGACACTGGTCCCCAAAGTTTTATAATAAAGTTTTCTTATTCGTTGCCTTAACAACTTTAGGGACTTTTAATGATTGGTTAGTTTATTAAGTTTATTGTTCAAATGTTTCAAGCACTAATTTTAATCTACAGAAGGGGCGATTTAGTGTTTTGGGATGTACACCAACTTATCGGTTATTGTCTTATTCCTTTAAATCCCTGTAAATACCACCATATTTATATCAAGTATAGGGTGCTACTTGCTCAGTCACAGGTGTAGGACACATGATAACAGAAAGCTACTTATTATAGAATAGAATTGCTTTTTTGGATGAAATGGAAAAGCAATTAAAACCTATACGTTAAAAATGTACATCCCCAAGAATGATTCACAAAAATACCCCTTCTGTAGATTACAATTAGTGGTTGAAATGTTGGAGAAATCATATTGATAAACCAACCAATCAAAATACATTAATAGTTCCCAAAGTTGTCGAGCCAAGGAATAAGAAAACGTTATCATAAACGTTGGGGACTACTATAATAAACAGCCTAATGTCCCCCCCCCCTCCCTGTTTTTAATTTTAAAAAGTATATTTAAAATCTACCTATACTGTAATGATGAATTTTTTTTTTAGTTTTTACAATTTTTTTACATTAATCTTATTTTTTGATACAAAATTGGAAATAGATAGAGCAATTCTTAAAAGGCTTAAATCAACAAAAAAGAAACAATATAATGCATCATAAAAAAACTTAATGTAAATTTAACAAAAGGCAAAGAAAAATTGTTTTTAAAGAATCTAATTTCTGTCTTTGAAGGCTGCTGCAAATCAAAATCAAATTAAACTTGAAGTTTAGATATTTCTGTTTTGAAGACTAGATATTTTCTGTTTCTTTAATAATTACTAGCGGCTACGCCCGTAGAAGCCTTTAGTGGCACTTTAAATGTTTGGTTTTTTGTTGCGTTCAAGTTTCTACGATATGTTGCGTAAGTGTCTCTTTATACGATACCTCGCAATGTTACGTAGGAGTATCTATACTTAAAATAAAAATTTCGATTTATTATTATTTCTCTTGGGAGGGTGGTGGTACCCTCCCCCAAAATAGTAATAAATCTTCCCGGGACCTATGAAAAGCTATCCTGTTAAGGAGAACCCGATCGGTTCAGCGGTTAGCGAGATCCTTCAGTACAAACAAACACACAGACACATAGACATCCTGTTACTTTAGTATAAGGATGAGAAATTGGAAAATTTTGCTTGTCTTTCGATTATGTCCTAGGATCAATGGTTGGAATATAAGATCTTAGCCTTTTAGTAAAGCAATGTGTTAAAAATAATAATAATAGCTGAACAATTATGAAATTATTGGGGGATGGGTGGGAGTTATAAACTTTAAACACAGGAAGATTTAACTAAAAGAAAAAAAACATATTGATGTAAAAATACCTATCAGCTTACTTTTTAAAGACTGGGGAAGGGTATTTTAATATTTTTGGATGTTTATTAGAGTACTTTTAGGGCAAATACTTTCCCTCAAATAAATAATTGACCATTGTTTTGCCTATTAGTAAATGAAAATATTCTTCATTTTTTTGGGTATGATCATAACAAAGGTGAAAATAAAAATCTTGCACAGAAGATGATTAAAGCCTCTCCACAGATTATGACGTCATATGATAGAATAGCCAATGAGAGGCCAGTATACATTGTAATTGACCAATGGTAAAATTTATGCTGGCCTCTCATTGGTTATTCCTTTGTATGACGTCATAATCTGTGGAAGGACTTTAAGCATCTCTTAATTGCACTCTATTTTTGCACGCAAATTTTCATGCTTTGTATGGAGTAATATTTTTGCTTGTACATCTTTTCTTATTTTGTAGATTATTTGTAAATTGATTTTTTTGCATTTTAAAGTGCCAGCATAAAAATACAAGGATAGAAATGTTTGCAAAACAAGGATGACAACATCCAAAAAAGCGAAGCTCTGAAACGGAAGGACAAGCGAACATTAATACTTGTAGAGTGTCAGAACTAGATAATCAGAAAGTAAATGTATAAAAGTCGAAAATAAATGTAAGTAAATTTGTTGAAAAACTGATTAATGTTTAAGGAAATACTTAAATTTTTAGGACTTGATTATAGAGATGATTCGCTTATATTACTTTGTTGTTGTAGAATACAGTATTCCAAAAATTAGATCAATCAGATAAGTATATCATATAAAAACTTGTTGTTGAAAAAAGTTAAAAATCGTCATGTTTAAAATGGACGTATTTACATTCTGGTAAGGATTATAGAATTGCTACGTTTTCTAAATTGTACCTAACAATACAGATAATACACCATGCAAAAAGTGAAATCGATGGGACAATTTTAACATGTTCAATTTAACAAATAAAGTATCCGTTTCAGACGTACGGATGGATGGACCGACCCTAATTATAGAAAAGCTTCGCTTTTTAAAAGGCGTAAACAGTATATTTGAAAAGACTGAATTAAACTTAAAAGATAAATCAATCACAAAATCTCGTCATTTTCTAGACTTTATAAAAATTGTTTTATTTAGTTTAGTATGTTTTATGCTCTTCAAGATAAATTTAATTAATAAGTGCATTAGCTACAGGTTTTAAGCTGAAGGACAAATTGAATAATTTGATTTAATATGATTATATATATTGCTTTATTTATTTTACCATATTCTGAAATTATTTGTTAAAGTCATTTTTAAAACATTTAAACCCCCATTTTTTTTTTTAAATCGAATCATTTCTACATCTAAAATCAGTCCACATCCTGTAATTAGATAATTTTATGGATGTCTAAAATTGTTTATTTAACTTTTTAATTAAAGTGAAAAATAAATGATCCAAATAATTCGTTATCTTCAAAGATAACAATAAATGTCAAGCAACTTTAAAATTAATATAAATCAAAACAACAAATATTTCAATAATTTATTGTAATCTTAAAATTTATAATTTATAATAAAGCATGTATGTATGAAGGTAAATCATTATTTTTCTAGTATTCATTCAAAACCGATTCATATCCGGTGGACTAGGACCGGTTCTTATTCAAGCGAAAAAAACTATGTCTAGCATTGTATTTTATCCAGTTTTCTACAAATATAAAAATGTGCAATCTTATAATTTACATTTTATATCTGCGGAAAGCTGTTTATAATACCATGCGAAAATAACTTTTCTTATATAAAGGTGAGCATAACAAATATAAAACTAAAGCATTTTGCATATATGGAAATGGACTTTGCAACTAAAGAAAAACTAGTCAATCCTAATTATTAGTTTCATCTAACTATGTATTTTAACACTTTCTTTAAAATAATAATATATAATTATATTAAATACATATAAAAATGCATTAGAATAAAAAGAAATACTTTTCTGTTGGAGCCCTATTTAAATTCTTTCATCTAAAATATTTAACAAAAGGACTTGCTATAAAAATTGCTGTTTCAATTTTAAAATTTGGTCATTGAACAATCTTGTTCATTGGTTTCAATTTAAAAAGTCAATTAGGGGGTGAAGAGTATGCAACTTTTAGTTTTACATGCCTAAACTTGAATATTAGGGAGAAAACTAGTTATCATAAGTTGGCATAGGCTTTCTCAGGCACTTGTAGACTAGGACTCTGACAATAACATCATTGTAGATCCAGATACCAAGAATCAACACTACAAATCCAATTGGCTGAAAAAAAATAATATAATTTTTTAAAATGCTATTTAATAACTAAGATATGTTTTATCCTTTTGTAAAGTAACAGAATGTCTGTCTGTGAGCTTATCTGTCTCTTTATCAACTCTGCTATGGTTCTATAGTACAGTAAAATCTAAATTTCAAAACTTAGGTGTCAACATATAAAAATGGTTTTAGCGCATTTTTCCTAAAAAAATGGATTTTCTGTAGTCGACTTTGGGGGGCCAGTACTCCCTCCCTGGTTGAGATATGACCTTCAAACTTTGATATGTTTTAGTACATGTATACATTTTTAGCTCTATATCTCAACTTTGAAGTGTTTAGCAACCATTCTTGCAAAAGGTTGATTATTTGAGCATAAGAAAAATGCGCTAAAACCATTTTTAGATATTGACACCTAAGTTTTAAATTTTAGATTTTACTGTACTTTAAAAAAAAAACTGAAATATTTTTTTGTTGTTCTATTAATTGCCTTAAAAAACGAAGAAAATAAGCCCTTAATCATTAAATTCTGATAACAATAAGTGGGGTAAAATTGCTTTCAAAAAAGTTCTCATAAAAAAAACACACTGTATATGGCCTTAGAAGGTTTATTATTTGGGTTTAGGGTACCTTCATCACCCAAGAAGAAATCGCCCCCTTTTAAAACTAAAAGTTAGCATTAATTAATATTAAACAAATTAGTAATAATTCATTAAATCTAAAGATAATAAAGTAAACAATTATCTTTAATGGACTTTTTAAAATTAAAAAGGACAATTTTATCCTAAAGTTGCAAAAACAAGAAACAATTATTTGAAATTATAAGAAAAGTAGACTTTAGTAAAATATCGCTATAAGAACTGTGCAGTTAAAACAAAGTACAAGTAGACAGTTTGACGGTTAGTTTACAGTAAATTTAAGAGTAGCTGTGCTATTAAATTTTTTTTTTATTGCGTCAGTTAAAGATAAGTTTTATCTTTATTTTATAGAAATGCTAACATAATTCAAATACATATTTTAAAGTACTTTGATCTCAAATAATAAAATCTGTCTTTTATATGTTAAAACGTAGAATTGATATAAATGCAATTAATAAAATTATTTTTTCAACTTTTGAACAACAAAATGTTAGGTAAGTTTGAGTTAATTTCTTATACCCAATTAGACAAGTAAATGGCTGCAGGTAATTAAAAATGTAGAAAAAGGCAGCTGTAAATACTTTTGTTATTTTTTGTGCTTTTCAAATAAAGTGAATATTAAGCATTGAAACCACACCGTCCCGTATTCTTTAAATTAATTAAAATTAAGTTTCTTTCTGTGGGGCTTATACCTGCGTTGCCCTAACCATGCAGTCCAACCCATTACCAAATATAACATAACCTTACCTAACCTAAACTAATAAACAAACAAACAAAAAACTACCCCTCCCTTTCTTTTTTAAGATTTATTGCAAAATAAAAGGGGGGATTTCTTGGCACTTTGAGGAAAATTACACAAAATTATTACCGTCATAAAGTTGAACTCTTGCCACCCGACAATAAGTGAGAATGCCCAGATAAAGATCTGTCTGATATTGTCCAGGACAGCACGCGTGGTTCCGTTCAGGGTCTTGGTAACTGATACCCCTAAATTATATAAATTGTAAGGAGCGTAGCTTCTCTTTAACAACCTACTACCTACAATTACCTCTAGCTCTCTCTACACTTTGAAACCTTCTCTGTCTGCGTCTTATAATTGCAGTGTAAAGCGTCTTGTACTTGATGGGTATTGGGTTACCCATCCAATCTACTTCCAACTCTTTGATTGCATGACTTTTGTCTGCAAATTCTGCAAATGGCAATGTGTTGCGCCTGTTTGTGGGCCATGGCATTCCTCATAGGCTTACTATTGAACATATCAGCAGTTGGTACCAGTTTTGCGTCTCAAATATGATGCAGTGTGGTCCAGCTTTGAACTCGCGGATTACTTTTTAACTTTGTTCTTCCGTCAGTAGTTTTAAGTTTGCTTTGTCTAAAGTTCTTGTTACTTGATGGATCAATAACCACCCAGAGAGAGAGGGGGAAATGGGCAGTTTCTTACACTAGTCCCCAAAGTTTTATAATAACATCTACTTATTCGTTGGCTTATCAAATTCGGGGACTTTGGTGAATTTTGATTGGTTTATTTATAAAGTTGAGTGTTTAATTGTTTTAACTACTAATATTGATCTACACAAGGTATAATTTTGTGTATCAATTTTGAGGATGTACCCATTTCCTAGTCTTCAAAATGCCCATAAGAGCCCTCAAGGCGCTTAGCCACTAGTTAACTATTCATATGATGATATTATTACCAGCAAAGTTGAATACAGCAATGGAAAACATGTTTCCAATAGTCCAGCCAAGTACACCAGCACCAGTACCAACTTGGGTCAGACCATCAATAGCGTCCTCAAACCTAAAGTTTTAGTAATCTTTATATTAAATCAACAGGATGTTGAGCCGTCTGTCTATGTGTCTGTCTACCCGTTTGAACTGAAAGATCTCATTAACGGCTAAACTGAATTCATTCTCCGTTACAATGTAGCTTATCATGAGTCCTGGGTAGTTTTATAACTATTTTAGGGGAGGGTAATACCATCCTCCAAAGATAAATATCCTCCAGAATTTTTTTTTAGAATTTAGAGTTGGAATGTGAGTCTGTCTGTGTGTATAACCCTAAAATTTGATGTCCCAAATTTTAATATCTATGTTAAGAGTTAATAAAGAAAATAGACCCCCAAAGAAGATATAAAGAAACTAAGCTATAGAGCACATATTGTGTTTGAAAAGTAATGATTTATGAACAAAGATAAAAACAAAAGAATTCTCCAAAGGAAATATAAAACAGAAGAATAAATGCAGGAACAAAGCTTTATAAAACATGCATTGCGAGTGAATATTAGTGATTACCTAAATTCAGGACCAAGACCAAAAGTTTCTCCAACCTTGATGAAAAACATGGGCCACAGTAGGACAGTAATGGTACAGAAACCAAAGATACCTAAAAAAATGAAAACAGCAAAAGTGTCGAACTATGACGTCAGAAAAAATTAACAATTAACCAATAAGAAGCCAGTATTCACTGTGGTAAAATATATAGCGGCCTCTCATTGGTTAATTGTTAATTTTTTCTGACGTCATAGTTCGACACTTTTATTTTTTATCAAAAAAATTCATAAACATGATTCTGAATTTCAAGCATAGTTAAGTTATCAAAGTAAAACAAGAGAGGGGGAAGGGGTTAAATGTTTTAAAAACCCCGTTGACCCTGTGCCGAATTTCATTTGGGTCTTTGAATATCAGCCAGTAGCTTTGCAAATATTAACACAGCTAAGTTGTTACAATAGAGCCGAGAGCAATTTGCTAGCAGACAAAAGGTCCGCAACACTGAATTCAGGTAATTATCTGGATTAACTATACCTATACATTTATTGTTCAGTTGTAATTTCGTCTCAAAATAAAAGTATATTATAACACTTTATATTTCACTAGCGGCTTCGCCCCTAGCCTCTAGGTTTTAAATTTAAAAGAAAATAAAAAAAAAAAAATATGAGGGACGGAATTTTTTTTTTTTTTTGGTGGGGGTAGTCGACACCACTATTTTTATTTTAGTTTTAAAAAGAAAAAGAAAAATTGGGGGGGGGATTTTTCATTTTTTGGGGGGTTGGGGGTGTCCCACCCCCTAAGAAAATAGTTATAAACCTTCCCGTGACCTATGAGAAGCTACCCTGTAAAGGAGAACCAGATCGGTTCAGCGGTTAGCGAGATCCTTCGCTACAAACAAACAAACAGACAGACATCGTTCTACTTTGTATTATTGATAAATAATCGTTAAAGGTAAAAAATTTTACTTGCAAGCTTTATTTTATTGTAGTTGTTACTTTTGCTTTTGAAATATATTCAAGAAACAATATGAATTTTCAATTTATCTTTACAAAAGAAGGTTATTTTCTGTGTTCCTTAGGATCTTTGGGGGAAAGCGCCGTATAAAGTTTACCTTCATAGCCTACAACTTTTAGAGGAGGTAGGTCATATCTGGACAGATAATATTCTTCATAGATAAACTGCAGAGCATGGAATACCTAGATAGAAAGATAGATAGATATCTGGACAGATAATATTCTTCATAGATAAACTGCAGAGCATGGAATACCTAGATAGAAAGATAGATAGATACATATCTGGAATAATATTCTTCATAGATAAACTGCAGAGCATGGAATACCTAGATAGAAAGATAGATAGATATCTGGACAGATAATATTCTTCATAGATAAACTGCAGAGCATGGAATACCTAGATAGAAAGATAGATAGATAGATATCTGGACAGATAATATTCTTCATAGATAAACTGTAGAGCATGGAATACCTAGATAGATAGATAGATAGATACATATTTGGACAGTTAATATTCTTCATAGATAAACTGCAGAGCATTGAATACCTAGATAGATAGAAGGTCATATCTGGACAGAACCAATGTTCCAATATCTTAACTTTCCCAGGAGAAATCAACACTACTTCCAACTCCTAATTTTTGTGTCCTTCTTTTTGAAACTAATTTGAAAGTGGAGATTTGACTTTTATCCTACCCATTCCCTAAAATGCCCCTAGAGGCATATAGGGGGATGGGTAAACGCTAGTTCTGTTGTTTTGGCCATTTAGATATTTTTTAACACTGAACCAACTGAGTGCTTCATTTTAGGTCTTTTTTTGTGTATGTTTATAAACTATTTTTCTGTCCCTCAATGCTAGGAGCGTAGACTTTAGTAAATATCAAATGTACACTTTTCAAGACCAATAGATTGAAAAATTAGATTAAGACAATACCAGATAAAAGATAATTTAATCATAGCAAACTTTAGCAAATATATAACAAGGTTGCGTGATATTTTTTCAAGAAATTGAATGAATCAGCTCCGAATGGTATACATTTTAGCTATACAAAAATATACAAAATAGTTCTGATCCCCATACAAAAACTTAACAACTTCGAAAACGTAATTTACAAGATTTTTCCCTTTTAATTGCCCAGACCCTATTATTTTTGTTTCTGCTAAAATTATGTCTAAAAATGTCTTTAGACATATATTATACCTCTCCAATGACAATAATGATATCTCCTACAAGGGGATTTGATCCTAGCTTGTTTACAATCTCTTCACAAGGTTCTTGGGTGGATGTATCTGAAACAAGGTTACAACTAATTAATACAACGTAGAGCAATGGTAAAAATATCCCAAATATTGCAGACAACCCACCTTTTTATTACATAATCTTTATCTTGAAGTCTAAAATGTGCATGGTGATAAGATGTGATTTTTTTGAGCCAAGGCATTCTGGGGGGGGGGGGGGGCTTAGATATACCACACTTTTCTGGGATCTTGCTGAGTCAAGTATCAACTGTTGGGAATATTAAAGGATGACTCCATGCAAAATTTGAGCCGGATCCGGCCAATACCGGCCGTGAATTTTATGAAAAACCGGTTTTTTCCGGTTTTTAGGGGGTATCTGTAAATCGATTCAGCTGGAGCAAAACCGGTTAGAGGTACAAAAAATTTTACTTCACATGAAATTTAGCCAATGCAATTGCCTACAAAAATGTACTTTGTCATCAACTTGATTGGACAACTCTTTCCCCTCCTAAATGTCCATTAAAACCTCGGAAACGGCAAAAATCGCCAAAAATCACGCCTTCGGCGGCAAATAACGGCTAAACGGTCAGCCGGAGGCAAATGAAACATAAATAAAGAAATGTCCGCCTTAAAAAGTTGTTCAAGATCAAAGAGATGCTTGAAGTCTCTAAAACAACTCCTTCCCCTCCTTTAAGGGGAAAAACTGAAAAAACGTGATTTTCAAAAGTATGCCCACTTCGTGGGTGTGGGGGGCACTGAACCCGTCACCCCAGGGTCACCAAATATAAAGTCTAGGCGGCCCACAATGCTGAATTTTCACCAAGTGAAAGTCTTGTGTCATTATCTCTTATGAGAAAAAAGTTATTAATTAATTAAAATTTCAAATTGTGATTTTTTGATGGATTTATTTGATGAAATGACAGGCCGGTCAATTTTTAGGCCATTTTTTGCGGTTTTTGGGCCGTCACGCCCAAACGGTTTGAGATAATCTCACAGGACCTTTTGCCCAACCTAAGTCTGGTTATTTGTGAGGTCTAGGAAAAAAAACAGACTTACGCAAAAGATTATAATTATAATCTTTACACAGAAAAATGGCACGAGGTGAGGGTTTGAGGGGGCAAAATGAGCCGACCAGCGATTTTTGACGGCGCGCAGCGACGTCGTGCTTCATCCAATCCGGGATTTTTTTTTTCTTAGACCTTATAAATAACCAGGCTTAGGTCGGGCAAAAGGTCCCGTGAGATTATCTCAAACCGTTTGGGCGTGGCGGGCCGAAAACAGCAAAAAATGGCCTAAAAATTGACCAGCCTGTCATTTCATCAAAGAAATCCATCAAAAAATCACAATTTGAAATTTTAATTAATTAATAACTTTTTTCTCATAAGAGATAATGACACAAGACTTTCACTTGGTGAAAATTCAGCATTGTGGGCCGCCTAGACTTTATATTTGGTGACCCTGGGGTGACGGGTTCAGTGCCCCCCACACCCACGAAGTGGGCATACTTTTGAAAATCACGTTTTTTCAGTTTTTCCCCTTAAAGGAGGGGAAGGAGTCGTTTTAGAGACTTCAAGCATCTCTTTGATCTTGAACAACTTTTTAAGGCGGACATTTCTTTATTTATGTTTCATTTGCCTCCGGCTGACCGTTTAGCCGTTATTTGCCGCCGAAGGCGTGATTTTTGGCGATTTTTGCCGTTTCCGAGGTTTTAATGGACATTTAGGAGGGGAAAGAGTTGTCCAATCAAGTTGATGATGAAGTACATTTTTGTAGGCAATTGCATTGGCTAAATTTCATGTGAAGTAAAATTTTTTGTACCTCTAACCGGTTTTGCTCCAGCTGAATCGATTTACAGATACCCCCTAAAAACCGGAAAAAACCGGTTTTTCATAAAATTCACGGCCGGTTTTGGCCGGATCCGGCTCAAATTTTGCATGGAGTCATCCTTTAATATTCCCAACAGTTGATACTTGACTCAGCAAGATCCCAGAAAAGTGTGGTATATCTAGGGGGGCTGTTAATTACCCAATATAACCTAACCTAATCTGACCTGAACTGAAGTATCAAACAAACAAAAAACTGCACTTCATCCCCCCTCCATCTCCCTTACTTTCAATTTGATTTAAATTAAAAATAAGTGTTAGTTCAGGTGGGGGGAGGGGGGCGGATTTAATTTTTACTAACCAAAGAATAGTTATTTTTCGCATTGTATAAAACACCTTTCCACGGATATAAAAATGTTAAATCTTATGAATGTACAATTTATGTTTGTAGAAAACTGAATATAATACGATGCTATACATAAATATTTAGTATGGCTGAGAACTGGTTCTAATCCTCTGGATATTAATCGGTTTTGCAGCGATACTGGAAAGAAATTACCTGGAGAAGCAGTAGTAGCATTGGAATACGCTGTTAGACATCTTGTTAAATCTGTCTACAAAAAATAAAACATCCAATAAAGCAAAGCTCTAAAGTAATAAGGTAGTAAGGTGTACAAAATCTACTGAAATTATGAAATATTTTTTCTGAATTAATTCAGTTGTTTAATAAATCTGCTTTTATTTAGTGCCAGATAGTTGGCAAAGATATTGTATGTAATGAAACTATTAAAAAACAGGCGAGAATAGTTATTTATCGCATCATATTATAAGCAGCTTTCCGTAGATATAAAAATGTACAATTATAAGATAATAACCAGCTTTTTTAGCCCTGAGATGCCAAAGTAATAGTCTAAAAATATAGTTTTTACTTTTTAGTATACGATTTAACCCTTACAGATCGGGCCCCAATTCCCACCTTAATAGATATGGGGGGGGGGGGGGCTCAAAGAGCCCCCCCCCTCTATCTCGGCTCCTGGTACAGATAAAGACGTAAAATTTTTTTCTGGTGGTTCATGTGTATTTTTAGAGAAAATTACTTTTTCTAGTCATAGAAGTCAGACCGCTCCTTAGCCGCTTTTTAGCGGCCAGCCGCTAAATTTTAAAACAGCTGTAGAGCAGCCAATTTTGCAGCTAGGATGACCAAATTTTAGGACGAACTTTTATTTTTCATAACAAAAAAATTACTTTTTCTAATCATCGCCGAAAAACGGCAAATAACGGAAACCGCCATTTTCGGCGGTTACGGCGGTAAAACGGCGGTTGGCGGCGCAAATTAATATTTTTATCTGTTTATTATTGCTCAAGGATTTACCAAAAAAAATTATAGGTCTCTAGCTGTAATAGAAGCCACGATATTCATGTTATATGTCTGTAGTAAAAGCCGGACAAAAATCGGTCATAAAGTCGGTCAGGGAGCGGTCAAACGGTCATAACACCACTTTTCTCAGAAGGTCATTGACATCTAAGTATTCACCAAAAAAATTTTAGGTTTCTACCTTATACACAAAAGTCATAATGTAGAAATTAAGATTTATTTAGAATTTTTTCTAATTTTTTTTGCTACCCAACCGACTTTGACCGGACACCACGACCGACACAGACCAGATATCCTAATAAAATCAACTCTTGCCGACGTATAATTACTAAACTTAAAAAGTCATGAAGTCACAGCTCTCCATCTTACCTACAAAAAAAATGAGATTGAAAAAACTAGAGGGGGGGGGGCTCTTTGAGCCCCCCCCCCCCCCCCCCGATCTGTAAGGGTTAAAATTTTCAGTATAGCTGAGAAAATAAAGTTAGAGTATAGAGGGATCGAGGGTAAGTGACTATATAGAACTCTCGCAAAGACCTACCACTTTGCAGAAGTTTGTTTTCCATGGAAATTTTTGCTTTCTCACTCTCTCACTCGCTCCCTCTATTCTCTAACTTTATTGCTGAGGATCAGTTATAATTGACCGGAAATTGACCTGTTTCGAAGCCATAATGAAAAGATAAAACTTACATCCTCCTGGAAGATCATGTCACCAGCTCCAACAATACAAAGTCCACCTAAACAATAATTTGTTTGGTAACAATCCAATTAGTAGATTTATTTACCTAGATGGCCAATCAGTAAAAAATAAAAATAATCTTTTAGTTTTCAAATTAGGCCATACTTTTCCACACATGATTTTATCACATAATTATACCCCAAGTAAACCTTTAATAAGTTCAAGTATAATGGCTGGCTAATTAAATCGATAAAACGAAGAAAGTATAAAAATATCTACATTTTCTTACAGTTAATGTGAATAGATTTATACTACACTAATACTTTTACTATTGGTCAAATTAATCTTTCTATATTAATAATAAGCTTCAGAACTTTTTTTACCTAAAACCCTCAAGGGAACCCCCCCCCCCCCTTCAAAAAAATCAATAAAATAAAAAACTTGGACGTCATAGCATGTGGATAGGAATTAAACTAATTACCAATAATAATGACAATTCCAACCCACTGATAAGGCTTGGGCCATCTTCTCAGAAAAACTATGGACATACCAGCAGTAAAGATAATCACGGAACCTACACAAAAAAATATACAGCTATTATTAATGGAATTGTCTTTTCTATTTGCCTTTAGCTATACAACAGTTTTCAGCCCTCTGGCTCTCATGGGAGCTGAGACAAAATTAAGGAGGGTTGGCGTATTTTCAGCTACCCCCCCCCCCCCCACTCTGACCGATAAAGATCCTGGCTCTTAAGCCTCAACAAATCTGCACCAAATATCCAAATATATATGAAGATTATATTTTTTATGAATTGTTGTATATTTTGTTTCTTTATGATTTAATCCATTTATCTATTAAGGAGTGATTCCTTGTGTATAAACTTACCTCTTAACATCTGAAATGAGGAAGGATATGATAGAATCATACCAACATAATTCAAACTTACCTCTCAGCATCTGAAATGAGGAAGGATATGATAGAATCATACCAACATAATTTAAACTTACCTCTTAACATCTAAAAGGAGAAAGGATATGATAGAATCATACCAACATAATTCAAACTTACCTCTTAACAACTGAAATGAGGAAGGATATGATAGAATTATACCAACATAATTCAAACTTACCTCTCAACATTTAAAAGGAGGAAGGATATGATAGAATCATACCAACATAATTTAAACTTACCTCTCAACATCTGAAATGAGGAAGGATATGATAGAATCATACCAACATAATTTAAACTTACCTCTCAACATCTGAAATGTGGAAGGATATGATAGAATCATACCAACATAATTCAGACTTACCTCTCAACATCTGAAATGTGGAAGGATATGATAGAATCATACCAACATAATTCAAACTTACCTCTCAACATTTAAAAGGAGGAAGGATATGATAGAATCATACCAACAATCATAATTCAAACTTACCTCTCAGCATCTGAAATGAGGAAGGATATGATAGAATCATACCAACATAATTCAAACTTACCTCTTAACATCTGAAATGAGGAAGGGTATGATAGAATCATACCAACATAATTCAAACTTACCTCTTAACATCTGAAAGGAGGAAGGATAGGATAGAATCATACCAACATAATTCAAACTTGTACCAATCAAGTCAAACAGGGCAGCCTAAACAAATTAGAGTTTGGATTCTGTAAAAAAAAAGAGCTGTAGAAAAAAATTATGGACGACAAAGACCAAATTGTGTAAAAACAATGATTCACGTAACGTCATAAAAATGAGGGATTATCCATCTCTTTTTTAGGGGTTTTCTTTCCCACCTCTCCTCTCATCTCCCTCATTTTTATTACGTCACATGGATAATTTTTGACACAATTTGGTCTTTGTCATTATGGACTGCTCATACAGTTAAACAAAGACAAGTAGAAAGTAAGAGGAGCAATGTCTACCTCTCAATGATATTAAGCATAATAACATCCAACAGACAACCCATCATTGGGCATTTGTCGGACAGTCCTAACTGTGTCGTCACTTAATGGTTAATTTGTTTGTCCATTAAGAGGGGAAGGTATGGGGTATAGGGGGTAGATGGAGGAGATCGTCATTTTAGCTAGTTATAAGTTTCACTTTATTAGAGTACATTAGAGTAATATCCATAAAAAATCCGTAAAAATAATCCATTGCTATGGCCGAAATCGATCTTGTTTTGTAATATTAGTGTGATTAAAAACGTGAATTGTCAATTTGTTTTTAAATAAGAAGAAAACAAATAGTACGTTTGATAAACACAATCAATTTATAACCTTTATGCTAATCAAAAGATAAGAAAGTTAAATTGTAATCTACAAACATTTTAAAAATAAAAACAATTTGACATTTTAGATTTTTAAACCAATAAACAAAATTGAGATAACCAAAAAATGTTTTTTTTTAATTATGAGATTTAATTGAATCTTAATAAATTTTGGAAGTGGAATGGTGAATTGCAAAAATTATATTGGCCATGATGCAATTACCAAAAAGGAAGGAAAATATCATCATACATTGCCTTTTTTAGAGGGACAAAACTGTAACTATAGATTATATTTCTGCTTTAAAAAAAGGTTTCGCCCTCCTAACTGTTATCTGGAATAGTTAGCCAATAATGCACATATCTTGAACATAACACAAGAAGGGTAAAATAATAATATCTTACTGGATAAAGGATAGTTGCATGAAAATCTCTGTTAGCAGTATTCTGCTCCTCTGTTGCTATTCCCCTCTTGAACACTCTAAACAAAACAATTCAAAATCTAATTAATTATCTGTGTACCGAAGGATCTTGCTAAACATTGGACTGATATGGTTTTCCTTTACAGTGTAGTTTTGCATTGTTCATGTAGGGGTTTTAACTTTTTTTTTGGTGGATGGTATCTTTACCCTCCTAAGAGATTACCTTTGTACTTTTGTTCAAAATCAGAAACTCCCCCTATTCCCTATTAGTTTTTCGTCTGTTTGTTTACACTAAGGGTTTATTAGGTTAGGGTAGGTTATATTTGGTACCTGATCCAGGGTTAGGGCACCATAATTATGGGCCCCGCTGCTGAAGGCCCTTTGAAGGGGTCAGAAGTATTAAAAATATCATCCCCCCCCCTCCTCCTTTTTTATATTTTCATCAATAGAAGGGGTAGGGGATTATGGATACACCGTTTTTATATTTTAATAATGAATAACCTTGTCATGACGAGGAAAGCAACCATACAGAGACACTCTCCTGCCATCATACCCATAGCCTGCAGAAAATAATTCCATAGTAAATCAAATAATATTTTCTATCAAATGATGGAAAGTATTTTTTTTCTATAAATTTTTTAAAAAAAGTATTCTTTATTTTCTATAAAAAAAAAGATGGAAAGCATTTTTCTGTTTGTGTGTCTGTAGCATAAGATCTCAATAACTGCTAGATTGACATGATTCTCCTTAACAGTGAAGCTTTTTAGAATCCAGTATAGGTTTATTCATATTTTGCGATATGATACCTCTACCCTTCATAGAGAAATCATTCGTGGATAAAAAATGCCACTCTAAAAAATCTTCTTAAAATCAAAATGGAAATGGGGGGGGGGGGGGAGGTTGACTTACGTGCCTCTAGATACCTTTTTGGGCGACGTCGGTAGTCTTAAGATAAATTAATGCAAACTTTAAGTAAGACTCGCCGTTAAATTTGTAGAGTATCTTCTTACCAAAAATATTTATGGTAGTTGTTTTTAGTGCCCTAGGAAAATAGGTGCTGGGTATCTCAGGCCCGGGCTATCTGATACCTCGTTCAGGGATACATGTCCCTTATAATAGGGGAAAAGAGAAAGAGAAGGGGGAAATAAGCCCCTAAAAAAGAGATGGGGCATAAGATATGTCCTGTCGTCAATAGAATAGGTAGGTACAAGCAGTGACATCAATCCCCATTTTGCTAGGGCTCTGTAGAGACAGCTACATATTTATGTTTTTGATATTGAACCTGTAAATAAGGATGGTCAAATTTCTTTTCTTCTCCCTCAATCCATCCATCTTCAGGGGTGGCCCAATCTCTACCCTTTCCAGATGCTCTTTGTTGGTACCTAAAATTTTTTATGAGAGTGATGCTATTCTTTATGAAGCTTTTTATGGGTCCTGGAAAGAAAAACTTTTTATTTCTAAAACATGGATTTCAATTTATTAGTGCGCATTTTAAATACAAAAATAAGAGGAAAATCAAACTTTTTTAAATTTTTAAAATCATCTGGATCTTTGAAAAAAATTGCAACCATCTAAACTGGATTAAAAGACTTAGTGCTGGTGACGCATGGCTGCCGAGCCCTGCTAAGAACCATTATGACCACGTTGTTTATAAAGCAGTTTGAATGATATCTAAAATTTAAGACTTACCCGGCAGAAATAGTGTTAAGGGTGCCAGTGGCGACCATCAAGACAACAATACCAATCTGATACGGACTCCAAGCCATATTGTCTACAAATTATAATTATCAAGAATTAATTGTTACATAGCAAAAATCTATATATAAATAAAGCCTCAAAACCATTTTCTTTTGTAGTTTTAAAAAGAAAAAGTAGAAAAAAAGTTTTGTTGTTGTTGGGGGGGGGGCATTTTTTTCTAGGGGCGATTTCTCATGTAAGAATGAAAGTACCCCTCCTAAAAATAGTTATAAACCTTCCTAGTTCCAATGAGGAGCTACAATGTAAAGGAGAACTATCTAGGATCAGCAGTTAACAAGATCATTCGGTACATACAAACAGACACACACACAATAAATAACAATTGTTCTTATTTCTTACTTTTTGGTAACAACTTTGCTTTAATAAATACCTGGACTGTTTCAAAAAGTATGTTAGCATTTAATATGGATCTTTGGAGATAAACCAATATACTATAAGGTGATGTACATTGTACATCCCTAATGATAATCAACAAAATAACCTTTACTGTAGATCAAAATAATTGGTTGTTAAGTTTTGTCACTTTTTGAAAAAAGTCAACCATTAAAGATTTAGTACCCAAATTTGTGAAGTCAACAAATATATCAATATTTTTAATATTTTGATGACGTAGAGTATTTAGGAAGTGAACACTAGGGCTTAAAATCTAAATTATTTTCTTCTACCAAATATTTATCAAATATTTATCAAATTCAGATTTTCACACATAAGAAAAAAAGGTGCAAATAACAACCAAACAAGAAAATAAATTTGGAGATTCGTGTAATAAAAAAATGTCTTAAAAATCAGCCATGTGATGTCATAGAAATGAGGGAGATGAGAAAAGAAGTGAAAAAGAAAACCCCTAAATGGATATGGATAATCCCTTTTTTTTGACGTCACATGGCTGATTTTTGAGACTATCCAGTTACAATAAAATGATACTAATATAAATATATGTGATTGTCAAGTTAACTGTAGAAATTGACTGGACAGTTTGACAAATAAAAGAAATCCTGGACCTTGGATAAAGAAAATAAGGTAAAGATAAGCATTTAATAAACAATTAATAATCTTTGCGTCTTAATCCAGATAAGTTAGGTTACAAATAAGATTTTTTAAAAATTTTATAAACATGTACACTGAAATTTAAAAGTTTAAGAAAATAAAATTACATTTAAAAGGTTTTTTGAGTTTACATTTTATAGAAGCTTTATTATTTCTAGATGGCTTAAGCCCATTTTTTCATCTCTACATCCACCCATTCAATGTGAAGCTATTAGAAACTATATTATATAATAGCTGCATTATTTATTACCAGATTGGACAATTTTACTATTTTTCATTTTTTGTAGCAAAGATTAAAAAAATTAGATGAGGAGAATTTAATGACAAACAGTGTTATCTATAATGTAATATTTTATCATTAAACAAGAATATTAAATTCATCTGTAGAGAAACATAGATTACATTATCAAAATTAAATTGCCTGTTGTCTTTGAGGTATTTTTGTTTTCAAAGTTAACTCTTTCTTATATTTTTTTTACATATTTTCCCAAATCTTTGCTATTTTTCGTCCGATTTTCAAAGTTTTTGTGGATATAAAAATTGAATTTTCCGTTTTTTTCTGAGCATTCAGGATGTAATTTACATCGACAATCACTTTGTCAGTCATCAAACAAAATAATGAATATTAATAATATGTAAGAAAGGTTTCGTGATTTTTTTTTAATATTCTTGATCTAACAAATAATCTTGAATACTTTGTCCGTATTATTATCTATGATCTTTTAATGCTTTGCTACTTATGGATGTTGTCATCTTTGTTTTGTTAACAATTAAAATCATTAATAAACAGTTTTGGTATAAGTTGAAGGCAAAATAGATTTTCGTTATTAAATCCCGAACTTACTTTCATATCGAATTAAAAATAGTTACCTCTTTTCTATTTTCACAGCATCTCTTAAAGGTTTTATCATTTTACCTGAAAAAAAACACAAATTGTATTTAATTTTTACACATATGAAAATTTACTTTGAAGATTTTTGAAAAAACTGATTGCGGATTTTTTTTAGAGAGTTCATAATTAGCTATAGAGGGTTCAGGGGTTCAGGATGTTTGTGTGTTTGTATGTTTGTACCGAAGGATCTCGCTAACCGCTGAACCGATTGGGTTCTCCTTAACAGGGTAGCTTCTCATAGGTCCCGGGAAGGTTTATAACTATTTTCTTGGTTGGGTGGGACACCCCCAACCCCCCCAAAAATGAAAAATCCCCCCCCCCAAAAAAAATCTTTTTAAAATTTTTTTTAAACTAAAATTAAAAATGAGGGGGGGGGGGCACCCCCGTCCCCCCAAAAAAATATTTCGCCCCCCCCCCAAATTTTTTTTTACTTTTTCTTTTAAAATCTAAAATAAGAAATTGAATTATTAAATTCGACTCTTTCCTCCTCAAGTGCCCCTAGAGGCCTCTAGGGGCGTAGCCGCTAGTATCAGAATAAATTAAAAAAAGGCTAAAATAATAAGTTTTAAAACAAGGATGACAACACAGGTAAAAGCAAAGCTCTGAAACTTAGTAAACAAACAATAACTTGTAAAACTTTATACACAGAAATTTAATTTAAAGATATAAAACAAAATTGTATGTAAAAAGTGTTACAAAATTGTGCAAAATATATAATACATTTTTAGGACTTGATTATAGAGATGCTTCGCTTAAAATATTGTACCTTGTTGTTTTATGAATCGTTATTCTATAAATCAGATGATAGGATAATCATATCATAAAAAACATTTTTTTTAAAAAATCATTATGTTTTAAATATTAAAAAGTTGCTACGCATTAGAAATTGTACCTAACCTTTAAAGATGTCTAAATTAACGAAAAAAGCTATCCGTGTATTACAGTTGTCCAGAGCCTAATTATTGAAAAGCTGCGCTTTTAACTTTATTTACACTAGAAGATAATGCACATTTTTGTCTGAAGAAAACCTTGATATTTTATAAATATTATATAATTTTAGTACTTTAAGCTTCCTTGAATTTAAAATAACAAAAGCTTCGCCCTCAGAAGATCTTTAAACAGACGTTCTCCAACAATTAAATTGGAAGACAATGTTTTTTAGATGGCGGGCTTGTCACACCCCAAGAATGTATTGGACCCTCCAGGCTCCAAAGTTGATCCTACCGTCTCATTAGATATTCGATTTATTGGATGTTGCCATCATTTTTTTTTAAAAATAAAATTGTAGGTGAAATTATGTCTATGAAAATTAAATTTTCAAACGAAAACTTAACTTAGTTTTGCTTTTTAATGTTAAATTGCTTTGATTTTACTTAAATATAGTATATAAATAGATATACTTTTAGATAGAGAAACAGTAGCTTTTCATTATTTTAGGTTGGGTTAGGTTATGTAAATGTTAATGATTACCCAGCAGGGTTAAAGCCCTACGCAGAGGCTATAAATAGTAGAAAACCTACTGTGAAAATACGACGAGACCCGCTACTTCGTTTTCTTTTCCTGATTTGGCAATTTTACTTTAACCTTATTTGCAAACATAAAATCTTTGTCAGCAAAAGTTTTAATGCATACCTTATACACGTTAGATTATCTACATAAGGGCTAGAAAATCCTGAAAGAGGTCACCGAAAGGTTAAGAAACAAAATTTTCTAATAGTTCTAAATAACGAGAGAGGGGGTCAACTCGAGGTATTTTATCCTCTTAAAATAATATGCAAAGAGGAAATTTACTGAAATAAAATTTGTCAACTAGGGGGTGTTTCTCTCAGGGAGGGAGGAGACATAGGGCTATTTATTACACTAGTCCCCAAAGTTTTATGATAAGGTTTTCTTATTAGTTGGCCTAACACGTAGGGACTTTTAATGAACACAGTAATAGTGTCTGACTGATTATAACGTAACAAAAAAAATTAGCCAATGAAAGGCCACTATAAATTTTACCATTGGTCAATAACGGCCTCTCATTGGCTAATTTTTTTTTGTAACGTCATAATCAGTCAGACACTATTACTTTGTTCACTTTTAATAGATTTTGATTGGTTGTGTCATTAAGTTAAGTGTTAAAACATTTCAACAGCTAATCTTTATCTACAGAAGGGTTAATTTTGTGTATCATCATTGGGGATGTGCATCAATTTATCGGCCATTGTCTTATCCCTTTAGATCACTGCGTTTCTCTATATAATTTCAACTCTCTTGTCGAGTTTAAGTTTGCATGTCCATTCCAAATGTTTTTAAAACGCAGGGATCTAAAGGGATAAGACAATGGGCGATAAATTGATGTACACCTCATAAAATGATACTTAAAATTCCCCTTCTGTAGGTTACAATTAGTTGTTAAAACTTTTGGACACTCAATTTAATGAACCAACCAATCAAAATTCAATAAAAGTGGTCTAAATTCTGAAGCAAAGGAATAAGAAAACGTTATTATAAAACTTTGGGGACTAGTGTAATAAACATCCCAATGTCCCCTCCCTCCCTGTCTAAAATTTGTGATGCTTTGCTCAACAATATTTGGCCGGCTAAATTTAACAGTTTTCTCTATATTTGGACATTTTAGGGCAAACATGCGAACTTTTTTGTACAGGGTGGCCAAAAGAGTATCGGAAACTTTGGAAAATCTCTATTGAAATCAGACACCAAATAACTAGGGTTGAATTTAAAAAAAAACTAAAACTAACAATGGCAGAAAAAAATTAAGAACCTTCCCAACGATGATAATCTAAATTAACCCTTCTGTAGATTAAAATTATTAGTTGAAAAGTTTTTACATTAATAGTTTGAATTAACCAATCAAGATTTGATAATATGGCACCCTTATTTTCAATACAGATCGGATACTAACAAAATAATATTTTACAAAAAAAAAATAAAAAAATATTAGATGTCATGGACCGCTGTCAAAACTGTCGAACTTCTATGGATTTGCAATTTCAGGGGTTTGTGTCGACTATACAGCTTTAATAAATAATTGTGTTGACCGACATAATATCAACAAGCTTTCTAAATAATAACTTTACTACATTTAATTCTACTTTATGGCTTTAATGACTAAAGTAGTCTTGATTGACAAATATCGACAGTATGGTGACACTATAACTACATACTTTTGTTGACATAGAATGTCATTATTTTGCTGGCAGACTTTTAGCTTGTACAGAAAAGGTTAAAAGGAAAAATTTTGCTAATCACCCTGTATTGATATTCAGGGATAAAGTTATTTCAAAAAGTAAAAAAAGGTATTCTGTATAAAATAGATTTTCTTATACCATCTCTGAATGGCTCTAAATTTTGTGCTAATTTAAGGAATGTTCAGAAAAGTAAAGGATTTCTTTTTTATTTTATTTTTTTTGGATGAAAAAAAAAACATTTTATTTATTTAGATAAAATGATAATTTATACAAGACTGCGAGATTAGATTCTGTTTTGCTTATTCATTAGCCAAGCTATGGTCATTTCTATAGACCCTTTTATTGTCTGATATTTGGTAAATAATTTTAGTTTAATTCTAATTAAATGCAGGACTAACACACAAATTGAATATTTGTTTAGCTTCGCTTCCATAAAGAAGAATTATTATTGTTTATAGTCATATTGTTCTACTAGAGTTGGCTCGATATAACTATCTCGTTATCAGCTAGTTACCTATTATGATCTTACAGAACAATTTTGTTGTCACCCTATGGGTTAAGAAAATATAGAAAAAAAATTTAATATAAGATAATTTTCTTGGAAAATACTTGCCTAAATTGGTTTTGCTTTTCTTAGAATCTTAGAATAATGTATTGGCATGGTTTAATAACCAATTTAAAATTTATCAAATAACCTTTACAAACTGAAATTTTAATTCATACACTTTATTTCACTCTCTTTAGATTTTTTTTGAAAAAGACAACATCAAATATGTTTTTGAAAACATGTTGTGTTCATCACAACATGTTGTAACATAAAGAGAGGTAGGTTTTTATAAAAGGAATGCTGTGTTAATGCAGAGAAGGTAAAGAAAGGTGAGGGCAAGGGGAAATATTTTTTTCTCAATCTTGTATACTTTGGCATTTAAACTGAGACTGTAAAACATATATATATGTTGTATGCTAAAATGGCTTTTTTGGTTAAGGCATCAGGTTTCAGATATCAAGTTTCAACTGAAGTGGTTCAAGACCCACCACTGAAACAATATTTTGTTCAATCTTATATATTTTCACATTTAAAATAAGACTGTTGAACACACACATATGTCTTATGCTGAAATAGCTCATTTGGTTAAGGTGTCAGCTTTTAGATGTCAAGTAGGGTGGTTCAAGACCCACCACTGAAACAATATTTTTTTTCAATCTTATATACTTTGGCATTTAAAATAAAAATGTTGTACACACAAAAACATGTCTCATGCTGAAATAGCTCTTTTGGTTAAGGCGTCAGGTTTTAGATGTCAAGGAGGGTGGTTCAAGACCCACCACTGAACCAATATTTCTTTAAACCTTATATACTTTGGCATTTAAAATAAGACTGTTGAACACATACATATGTCTCATGCTGAAATAGCTCTTTTGGTTAAGGCATCAGGTTTCAGATGTCAAGGAGGGCTGTTTAAGACCCACCACTGAAACAATATTTTGTTCAATCTTATATACTTTAACATTTAAAATAAAACTGTTGAACACATACACATGTCTCATGCTGAAATAGCTCTTTTAGTTACAGTGTCAGGTTTCAGATGTCAAGGAGGGTGGTTCAAGACCCACCACTGAAACAATATCTTTTAAATCTTATATACATTGGCATTTAAAATAAGACTGTAATACATGTTTTGGTTAAGGCGTCAGGTTTCAGATGTCAAGAAGGGTGTTTCCAGACCCACCACTGAAACAATATTTTTTCAAACAATAAAACAATAAATCTACAAAACACACATACCCCTTTAGAGATTTGGAGGTTTGATGAGAAAATAATTTATTTTACCACTGATATTTGGTTTAATGGATGCAAGTTCGAGTCTCACCAAAAACAAATTAAAAAAATATTTTGATATTTTAAGTGACTGTATAATGTAAATGATTAAAATATTTTTAATTTTTTTATTACTTATTATCTCAGACAGTGAAAATTAAATTTGGTGTTTGGGTAGTTTCGAACTGAAAACTATCTGAATGGAACCTCATCTCTACCCCTGAGCTACGATGACAGACATGAAAGAGTGTGAAATTTTAAAGTATACTATAAGAAATAAGTTTTTGTTTACATTGTCTATTTTGACAACTGATTATTGGTCTCTAATATAGCTCATTTATAGAATGTTGGTTTCCTTATCTGTACGTTGTGGGTTCGAGGCTCTCCAAGAGGGGCAGGGATTTTGTTGTTGTTAAACATTGGGAGTTTCTGTGTTATAAAAGTTGTCGCAAATATAGGTATTAAATTACACAGACTGAACCTAACTCTAGCGAGGGGCCTTGCGGTAGCATATTCTTAGAAAAGAGATAACTAACCAAAAACAGTTTACCATACCAAATTTAATTACTAAAAATGGCATTCCAATATAATGTCAGTCATTATAACTTTTTTTCTGTGCCCTATAGTCGATATGAACCATCGAAAAAGCTGTCAATTGAAAACCAAAATCTAATCAAACCTAGCTTAAGAAATATCGTTTGATTGCAATTTAAAGTTTGTTTTACAGTTTGTTTTGTTATAAATCTTATAATAAATACTCCCTAGTTGTTGTTGTAGTTTGTTTGTTGTAGGAAGAAAGGGGACAATATGCTGTTTATTACACCAGTCCCCAAAGTTTTATAATAACGTTTTCTTAATAATTGGCTTGACAACTTTGGGGACTTTTATTGAATTTTCATTGGTTAGTTTATAAAGTCGAGTGTCCAAGCGTTTCAACCACTAATTTTAATCTACAGAAGGGAGAATTTTGTTGTTGAGTTGTTTCACATAATACATCTCCCTAAAGTTTTAAAGTGAAAGACCAATTTAAAACTAGCTAATACCGACTTTCTACCAAAAATCCCGCTTAAAAGCGCTAAAAACTCCAAACCAGAGCGAATTGGATTTTTTGATAATTTCATATTTCTAGGTATTTGTACTACGCTATACCATTCAAAGTTGTTTTACATCCTTTGCATTAAATTTTTTTTTTGTATTTCCTTCTAACAATCACGCAACCTAGCCAATCTGAATATTTTTTCCAGTATCGCTTCAAAACAGATTAACATCCGTTGGATTAGAACCGGTTCTCATCCATACGAAAAAACTATGCCTCGCATCGTATTATATCCAGTTTTCTACGAGTATAAAAATGTACAATCATAAGATTAAACCATTTTTTTAGCCCTTGCCTTTGCTTGGGAAAGCTGTTATAATACGATGCAAGAAATAACTTATAAATCCCACTTTTTTTGCTATCTCAGGTCATTTTTCGGCCATAGTTAAAATATCTAACTCTGTAGGGATCTTTAAACTCTACTTAACCTATCCTAACGTTAAACATTTTCTTATTTGTTGTAAGCTTGAATTTTCACAAAGCAAAATTTAAAATATTTTTTTAAAATAAATCTTATATAACTATCTAAATAAGTCTAAGCCCACGTTATCATTAAAAATTAAGTTTAAAAAATATAGGACATTTCCATTCTGGTAGGCGATGTTACAGAAGTATCAAAGAAAAAAAAATATGCTGAAAATTTTCATCATTTGAATACGCAATTCCAAGCTAAAAGGTTGTACTATGGGTACTATGGTAGACATTGAGTCTATGTCTATACCCAGGGATCTAAAGGGATAAGACAATGGCCGATAATTGATGTACATTCCCAATGATGATGCAAAAAATTACCCATTCTGTAAATTAGATTTGTTGGTCGAAATGCTTGAACACTCCCCCAAAGTTTTGTAACAACGTATTCTTATTTGTTGGCTCCATAACTTTAGGGACTAGTGTAATAACTTGCCTATTGTCCCCTCTCTCTCTGCATAGATACACTTGGCAGACATGCAGACGCTGCCGCAAAGAATGTTGTTGTCCTTGTTATACTAACCCACGCAAGTAAAGCTGTAGTCAGTAGATATGTGAGATGGCTAGTTCAAAATTTGAATTATAAACTAAAGAAAAATTGTTGAAATCGATATGACACATACAGGGTACTATTTTGTCCATTTAATACTTTACTTCCCATAATGCATACCATGTAATCCATTAAATAACAACAAGCGGCTTCGCCTCTAGCCTCTAGGGGCTTTGCCCCAAGAGGTAATTTAAAAAAAGTATTACTGGTGCTGCTAATTTTATGTGAAGTAGTTTCCCCAAAAATTTTTTTTTTGGCGGGGGAGGAAATTTCATTTTTTGGGGGGTTAGGGGTGTCTTAAGCTTCAGACGGACGGACGGACAAATATCAAGCTACTTTGTATTATACATTAATCGTTTAACAATTATCTCTGTGTATTAAGGCAAGATTTTGGCTTTTTTTGGCAGTAAGGGTGTGGCGAATAAATCCATTCTTTTCAATTTTTGTCTTTTTTTTTAAATCGATGGTTGTCTATAATAATTGTCGGTCATTCCGTAACGGTTAGCTCTTTTTTTTTAATTTAAACAGGTTAGAATTGTCCTATCAATTTTAAGCTTTGCATGATTTTTTCTATTACAGTTAGGTATTATTTAGAAGGCTTTATCAGAATGTCTCTACGTCCATTTAAAACATGTTGATTTTTAACCTGTTTGAAAACTTTTTTTTGATATAATTATCTTATTCATCTGAATTTTTAATACTGATTCCTATTACAACAAAGTACAATATTATAAGCGAAGCATCTCCAAGTCCTAAATATGTGAGTATGTATTTAACAGTATAATCTATTACTAAGTTCTACAAGTGTTAATTGTCTTGTGTCCTATGTTTTTAGAGCTTCGCTTTTATTGATGTTGTCATCCTTGATATGTATAAAAGATAGAAAGTGATATTTGGTTGACTTTGTAAGCGTGGTAATTGTACACAAGTCGAATATCACCATCCTGGCAGGCACATTATGCCAGAAAACCTTACTGGGTCATCTGGTCACAGAGCCATATATTTTTCGAACCTAGTAAAAGTGGCTGACTCAGATTATGACGTCAAAAAAAATTAACCAATGAGAGGCCAGAATACACTGTAATTGACCAATGGTAAAATTTATAGTGGCCTCTCATTGGTTATTTTTTTACGTCATAATATGAGTCAGCCACTGTTCCATGTTTCCAATGATCTTGACGTTTTATATCTATTGTGCAGTCCATATTGGATCAATTAACTTATTGATACTTGTTTTTAAAAGCAAAGCTTTTCTATAATTAGGGTCGGTCCGTACGTACGTCCGTTCGTAACGTATAGCTTTTTTCGTTAATTTAGGCATGTTAGAATTGTCAAATCGATTTCAAAATTTGCATGGTGATTCCTTTAATAGTTAAGTATGCTTTAGAGCGAAGCAACTCTATAATCATTACCAGAATGTCCGTACGTCCATTTGAAACATGTCGATTTTTAACTTTTTTTACAACAAATTTTTGTATATTAAAATTATCCGATTCTTCTGATTTTTTTAAAAACTGATTCCTATTACAACTAGGTACAATGATATAAGCAAAGCATCTCTATAAACAAGTCCAAAATGTAAGTATGTCCTTAAACAGTACCATCTATTTATGCAGTTTTGCAACAAGTTTACTTAAAATATTGTTTGTACTGATGCATTAATATTCTGCTAATTCAGTTCTGACAATCTACAAGTATTAATGTCCGTTTGTCCTACCGTTTCAGAGCTTCGCTTTTATGGATGTTGTCATCCTTGTTTTCTGTGTATAATGACCTTGTATATACATTGTATATACCCATGGTTAGTTGAGGGAGGGGGAAGACATTGACATTTTTTGTCATTGGGGGGAAAGCAATAGCCTAGGGGGAAGATTTCTTCTTCTTTAAAAGAACTCACACCTGTTTTTCAACTCTAGCTATGGCTATGTATAAGAAATATATATGTACAGAAACGGATATACAACCTGCATTGTAAAGTAGATACTTCATAAATCATTATAGTAAATCTCATGTAAATAAAATAGTAAATTAAATGGACGAATACAGGCCGTCTTAATTTACAAAATTCAAAACTAGGATGCTGTGAGTATTGGTGCAAAAAATATGACGTAACAAAAAAAATTAGCCAATGAGAGGCCGTTATTGACCAATGGTAAAATTTATAGTGGCCTCTCATTGGCTAATTTTTTTTGTTACGTCATATTTTTTGCACCAATACTCACAGCAACAAAATTAGCTTTGCTGGAAGCTTTTTATGGTTCCTATAAGAATTGACGTAATGCAGGCCTACCTTTGGTCAGTTAAAATGTAAATTACCTGTCTATGTATTGGCCTATCATTGGTCATTTGCATTTTATGACGTCATTTTTATGGCCACTATAATAATCTTCGCTTTGCTGCCTTTTTTTGTAGACAAATTACATAACATTATGTTATCAAATTATTTAGAAATAGCAACTTAAATGTAGTGCCATATAGTTGATATAAATATGTCATCTATGACCACTTTTATTCAAAACATCAAAATTGAGCAAAAAGGAGTAATTATGGATGTTAACAGCCTCCTAAAAAAGATTTAAGGAAAAACCGGCTCCGCCTTTTTATCCCCTGTTGTCCTGTTGAATCTATGTGCACAACACTGTTGCTATCCATTTAACATTTAATTAATATTGCTTTCGATTACTGCTCCCGTTTTGGGCATAATTGTCCTGGTTTGAATACATATCTCCGCCCCTCTGATGTACACAAGATATTGATAGACAGTTGGGCACCTACACAGTTCACGGATATCAAGGGATATGCCACTGGAGAAGACGAAGAAAGTCCCCCAATGACGTCATAAAAATGAAGGATGATGAGAGGAGGAGTGGGAAAGAAAATCTCTAAAAAAGAGATGGATAATTTCTCGTTTCTATGAGGTAACATGCTGATTTTTTGAGGGACTTTCTTCGTCTTTCCAATGGACAAAAATTGATGTAGTAAACAACACATTTGTGAAAAAATAAAGTGATAAGTTTGTAAGGCCACTGAATAATTAGATTAAGTTTCTAATTAATAGTCCAATATCCCCCACCTCCCTGACACAGATACAGAGCTTAGCTTAAGATTAAGGCGGGGGCAGACACCCTGGCACCACACATAAAGAGGATAAACCTTTGAAAACAAGGGTGTGGGGGTGTAATCACCCCCTAGATTATAGTGGGGGGGGGGGTGTTAGTAGGAAAACCCTGTAATCTCTTCTTTCTGTCTTTGAGGTATCCATGTAAATTTTTTGTGCTTTAATTATAACAACATAATAATAATGTCCTATTAAAGATAAAATAAGTATCATCGTTAATTAGCGGCTACGCCCCCAGAGTCCAATATGGTACTTCAGGAAGAGGGTAAAATCGACTCTCTAATTTTGATTTTAGTTTTAATAATTTTTTTATTTGGAGTTATTTATTCCATGAGTGATTCCAATTGGTAGGTTGAAGGGACCCTAATAAAAATAGTTATAAACCTTTCCTGAAACTATGCAAAGCTTCACTGTAAAGGAGAATCATGTCCGTCCGGAGGCTAGCGAGATTTCAAGCTATACACAAACAGACAGATATACTTCCTGTTTTTTTTAAATAAGAAAGTCTTATAGTCGACATAAATAATGGTAAATTGTTACCTTTAATAATGCAAAATAAGAATGCAAATTATGTGTCATATTACTGATTCTTTTTTTTGACAGGGGCCCATGCCTGTACTCCCATAATTGAAAAACTGGGGGGGGGGGGGGATTAAATTTTAAGATAACCAACTTTGGGTAATAAAACTATCACTGTGGGAAGGTCTCCACCAACATGAGCAGGCAATAATTTACAAAAGAAAAGATAAATTATGTTTTACTTTTTTTTGGCTTCCTAAATAATTAGAAAAGTTCTAAAGCTACTTAGATTTAAACCAGTTGAAATTACTGCAATACCCTAAATCAGAGTGATTTTTCAATCATAAGATCTTTATAATTGAAATATGGTATTCTAAATGTCTTTTTATTTGCTTTGCTGATAACACTAATAGTATCATATTGAATACTATGTCATAAAAATACCCCTTTGACTGTAATTAATACAATTTTCATAAAATTTAATTTCGAATAGCATTTTTAAAACTAATTTACATAAAAATTAGAATATTGAAAGGCACTTAGTGACTAGAGATCCAGGGGGAGAGGGACAGTGGGTTTCTTAATACACCAGTCCCCAAAGTTTAATAATAATCTTTTCTTTATTTGTTTGCTTTAAAACTTTAGGGACTTTTATTAAATTTTGATTGGATGGTTCAGTTAGTTGAGTGTCCAAAAGCTTTAACCACTAATTGTAATCTACAAAAGAGGTAATTTTGTGTATCATCATTGGGGATATAAATCAATTTATCGGTTATTGTCTTAACCCTTTAGATTTCTGCTAGAGATCAGATAATTATTTAGCCTGAGTTATTATTTTCAAGCCTGTTAGTGGGTGCATTGCAAGTGTTCATATAAAATAACACAAAAAGTTGGCTGTACAAATTTATATGTATATAAAATCTTTTATGTAAATTACAGCTTGGATAATTGATTGAAGACAAGAATCTTTTATAACAATACAGAAGCATATAGCATTAAATATCAGATAAACGGATTAGTAATAGAGTTAAATTCAGGGGAATATTATCAAGAAATCTAACACTTGGAACACAAACTAATTACATTTAGGTTCTTTTTAAAAATACTAGCGGATGCACTCTATCATCTATGGGGCTCTATATTCAAAGGTATATGGAAGAGCAGAAAATAGCCTAACATACTATTTCTCGAATGAACCATGTTTATTTGAAGCATTATTATTTTACTTCTATATTTTTTTCGAAAGCAGCTTATAAACCTAAGAAAGATTAAGTCATACACTACAAATGACCAATGATAGGCCAGTATACATTTTACCATTGGTCAATTACAATATATATATTGACCTATATTTGGTCATTTGTATTGTATGACGTAATTTTTTGTCAGGCACTATAAGCTGCTACTTATTTTGGTTGTCTTGAATGTACACCAAATTTAACTACTCTCTGGTGTATCTGTATCTAACTAAGCTACCCTTTAATTATTTTCTAATACCGTATACTACTAAATTACGCACCAGAACTATCAATCTATCACTAAGGGGATAAGGCCATAAGCTGTAAGCCTTTAATTAGAGATAATTAAAGGAAATTTTACTATGTAAAACGTAAAGGAGAACAATTGGTTAATTTTTTGCCATTTTCAGCAAATTGTCAATTGTTTAAATAATATTAATCTTTGAAGAAAACGATTTCCTAAATGGGTTGACATATTAAATTGTGAATTTAAGGAAAGTTTTGGGTGGTTTAAAGCTATATTATCAACATGCATTTTAAAAAATATCTAAATGAAGTGAAAATTAAGAAAGCAAGTGGCAAAAAAAATGTTTGATTTTCTGTATTTTGTTGTAAAATTGCATGTAATAGTAGTTAACAAAGAAGAAAATAATATCATTTTAAAATTTGTTTGAATATTTTCAACAATTTTGCTTTTTCTGAATATATTTTTGGACTTTTTGAAATCCTAGTTTAGAAAAAGTTTTATACATTACACAAGTTTTCTTGTTAGTAAAGGGAATTAATGAAAACAAATCTTTGATAAAAAGGAATAAATTTGTCATATTAAAACTTGATAGGAAAATCCCACTTATAATACTTAATCTTAATTCTGTATAATCCCTTGATTCTCAGCAGCAGAGCACACCTGTGGTCAACATTAATCCTTACCCCACTGCTCCTCCTACATTTGTATGTTCACATATTATTATATTATCATTGTTTTCTTGTCATATATGAATAGATAATTCCAATTCTAGCAAATTAACACCTTGCACCAACTAAATCCAACACCCCCCCCCCCCCCCCTATTTTCTATGTAGAATTTAACAGACAGTATGTCTGCCAGGCCAGAGTTTAGAATATTCAAGATTAGATCAAACTTATTTTCCTGTTTTGTACAGCATATTCTTTCCAAACTAGATCTTAGACATAAAAGGGCTAGTTTTAATATTTATGCTTGTCAAAAATACATGCCCATTGAATTTTGTTATACTTTGGTTATTAAGGACATTTGCAGCAATCATTGTACAATTTAGAAAAAAAACTAGACCAATTATTCGTTTTTTAAAAGACAGAAAAGTTGAAAGTTACTGCAAATAAGTTCAAATGAAATTTATTTTTGTGAAAATAAGAAGAAAGTAAGAAATTTTGGTGTTACAAATCAATATTAAATATGCATATTTTGTAAATGTGATGAATATTTAATGAATTTTGTTCAATAGATACAAGATAGGGGTAATACCCTGCTTGCAAGAAATTATAAGAAGGGAGTGGGGAAAATGTAGGGATGGGGGGGGGGGGGTAGCGGCTTAGTTAAAGAAATTTTGGCTAGCCTATTTGGAAATGAGTAGGGTCTGCTATTCTGCGGTTTAATTCTATTTGATATTGATTTTAAACTGTAATAAACTTTTAGCATAATTTTGTCGCAAACTTGGTTTTAGGCTATAAACAAGGAGTAAAGGGAATAAATGGGGAGAATAATATAAGGCGAACTGTGGAAAAAAAACTTGCAACCTTTAAAATAGCTTAAAACCTGTCCGTGTTTGTAAAATAATATACATACAGGCAGCAAGAAGAACCTAAATACCAAATCTAGAATGGGTGGGTTAACAACCCCCCCCCCCCCCCCCCTCCCAACATCCAGGGGGGCAGGGTAATTGTCTTGCAAAGGATTAGGGGAAAGCCTCTTGTCAAATTTGGTATCAACAGGGGAAGGTTGGGCTAAAAAAAAGGGAAGATTAGTTCAGCAAAAACAAGGAGGGGAAAATAGTGTGGGGAGTGTAGGGGGAGGGAAGGGGGGGGGGTTGTAAAAGAAGATGAATGTTAAAACAATAGTTAGAGGTACCAGGCTGTCTGTCAATTCTAAGACGTCAACACATAGCTACAAAAAATATTTGTTTTTTTCTTAGCAAATTTACTTTGCATTCATTAGCGTAGACGATACTATTAGAGCTCGGCATCAAACATTTAGCGGCTGGCGGTTGTGTATAACTGAAATATTTGGCAGCAGGTTCTGAAATATTTGGCAGCAGGTTCTGAAATATTTGCAGCTAGAAATTTTTGAAATTATTTTTATGAAAAGCTAGTAAATACATGTTTCTGTTGTACAAGAAAAGCACAACAATATATTTAGAGTTTGACGACTTGTAGAGAGACATCGTTTTATATTTTGAAAAAAAATATTTTAAAGAATCTTCTATAATAAAATCAGATATAATATAAATTCTCTAAACGAAGTTTTTTGTTTGTGTAAATGTATGAAGTACTAACTCTCTCTATCTGTTTCTAACTTTACAGGTCACCACTTGGTCCCTAAAATTTAAACAGAAACAGAAATTGACATTGTTTTCTTATACATAGTTAAATTATATAAAGAAATGTTGCTGGTTTACCTCCTAGTATTTACCGAGCATTGACTCCCTCCTCCCTTATTCTAAAATTAATTGAAAACCAATTTTTTCTTTGCCTTATCTTTGGGGGTACCTGATAAAGTTGGGCTCATACCTACGTTTTTTCTACCCTGATTTTCCTGTGGAAACTGCAAGCATTTCGAATCAGCAGCCAAAAATTTTTGGCAACCCTGCTTTGAAATGATTCGGTAACCCTGCTTGTTCGTACAGCTGTCGTACACATGCTTGCAAAATGGCGTCCACTTCTAGTGAATGATTAGTAAATTTAATTCTATTCGGGACGGGCTATGCCAGTAAAAGGCCCAATCTCAAAGCAAAGCCAGGAACTATATAACCTACCTAGCATAACTTGACAAAAGTAATAAACAGACAAATGAAAAACTAACCATCTCCCTCTCTATTATTTTCCATTTATTCAAAAAAAAGGTAGATGAGTGCTTTGCTCGACTGGCACTTCGAGGGAAAACACTAGCATAGCCATTTACAAAATAAATTAGCACGTAGGCATACTTATTTGATGGAGAGACAATGAGCATAACCATTAGAATATATATTTCCTGTGATAGAGGAGAAATTACCGGTTTAATTAATTACAGACCTTATTTACCAGCCATCAGAATTAATGGAATAATCTTTAGAGAAAATAAGTCCAAAGAATCCCTCAATTTTAATCCAATGAGTTAACAAACAATACAATTTTAAAACAAAATAAACTTATTTTCTAAATTTATCTTTTATGATTAAAGTACTTTCAGTCCATGATACTCCAATGGCAAATAAAACTTTTAAAACATTATATTTCAAGGTGCAAGTGTAATACAATCTTAATATATATTTCTTAACAAAAGAAATTATAGAAGAAACTATTATAAATATCACGAAACCTTCATTTTTAAATACTAAAAACCTTTTAACTTATCCACTCGTCAATGCAGTTTTGAAATAATTGTGCATTTTTATATAAAACCTAAGCATTTTGTGTATATCAAAAATGCATAAAATATCAAGCTTTGACCCAACAATCTTTTATACTAGTAGAAAATTTAGTAGCACAAATTTAAAAAAAAAAAAACATTAGAAATATATTTAAAATTTAAACTTTTTTTGTGATATTTTCATAGGGACCATATAATTGACCAAAATTTAGCTCTGTTACAATTTGGGGCAACTAGAGTTTCCTAAAAAAATGAGGGTATGTATTTGAACTAAATTTTCTTGTGTTTTTGGTATTTTAGCCTTTTTTGTTGGCGATTTACTTTAAAGTGCCCATTAAAGCCAGACCCCCCCCCCCATTTTCATAAATTGAAAATAAGGCAGTTGTTTTCATGTGTTTATACATATTTTACTTACTATCTCCAATTAATTAACTTTTCATACGGGGGTTTCTCTGGTGCTCACTAGGCACTTTGAGTGTTTTACCTGAAAGATAAAATTTTATTTTTGTGTCTTCTGAGGCAAAACTTTTCTACAGATAGGAAAGGAATGTCCCTAAATTAATTTTTGTTAATTATAGTATAAATTGTCTATTAAAACTACGTATTCAAGCAAACCTTTATATGTAGTAAATATGTTTAAATTTATGAGACTAAAAAAATAAATCCAAATACTTTGAAGAATAAGGAAACCTTAAGAGTTGCATGCTAAGTTTTGTAAATTTTACATCTAACATTAACTTGAGATTTTATCTGAGATAAAAATATTTCATAATACAGACATTATAGTTACTTAATATTCTATTATACATTATACAACTCTAACCCTTTAGTAGGCAAGTAGTCAAGATGAAACTTAGATGCATTGATAGTGGTCTAACGTCCTTGCTAGGCCACTGCAAGCAGGGTTTTTAAGAATATTTATCAAATATTTATTCTTTTAAAAATATAACAATTATAATAAATTATTTTCTGGTATTGTTTAAAATTATCAATTTGATTAATTTATTCTTTAAAATCTTATGTCACATATTTTTAGAACAAAATTAGATCTTAAAGACTGCCCTAAAAGTTTTCTTTCCCCTTTTGCTACATGATTACCCCCTGACTTTCATCTGTAAAAACCTGAATTTTTACAGATGAATTTACCTACTAATGTACATAGGCCTCAAAATATTTTAACAGGCTTAAATTGCAATTTCTTACTTTACTACAATGTCCAAGTCTTATCTAGATCATGCCTCACTTTAATTTCTTTTAAAATAAAACAAATCTTAAAACGGATAAAGAAGTACAAAAAATGCAACATTTTTAAACAACGTACTATCATATTTTAAGTCTTGATTTTTCATTTCTTTTTGCTTGATGCTTTTTATGCTTACAAAAACAGCAATTAAATTAAAACCAAAATTTTAAATAAGTAAAGAACTACTTATATTGAAACAATTACAAAAAAAATTTAGTGACAATTTTGTTCAGACTCCAATAGAAATTTTTAATTTTTTTTTCTCTATTTTGTATGACACCTGCCATCCATTTTTATATTTTTAAAGTACGATTATACAACTCTGTTTTTAGCTTTGTGACTTGCGCATTTTAGGTTATGTAGTCATTCATTTTATATAAAAGTATATTCATTTTTACAAATATATTTTATTATGGTTGCTAATCTATTTTACATTTTTGGTTGCTCACTGGATTATTAACTTTCTTATATTAGAGATTTAAGCTTTCATGCTATTTTGATTTTCATAATAAATATTATTACAAAATTAAGAATTCTTGTTTGTTTACAGTGCAGTTTTTCTACAATTTGAAAGTCCATCCGTCAGTAACCGATAGCTGTAAACCTTTTTTGCAGGTGTTGGTAGCTGCAGATGAAGCGGCTACGGATGAGGGCAGCTGTGGCCGGATGTGGCTTAAATTGCCTGCAGCTGCAAGTGACTGCATTGACAAAGTCAAAATGATATAACAATGGTGGAGCCGTCATTATTTAATAAGAAATGTATAAGTGTAGATGCATAACCCAGACAGCTACCTGGCCCAAGCGGTAGGGACCTTTTTCGTCTGCGAGCAAATTGATTTCTTCTCTTTTAGAGCAACTTTGCTGTGTTAATATTACCGACGCTATTGGCTGATATTCAAAGAACAAAGTTAAAAGTCGATACTATGTCTTTACCCCGTGGGCAGAGTTACATTTAGCTCATGGCCCCTCTTTTCTTTCATTTGGATATTTAAACAACCAGTGAAAGATCTTAGCCTAGATTACCCTGTTTAACTAGTGTAAGCGGATATAAACAAGGAGAGAGGGGACATTAGGCTCTTTATTTCACTAGTCTCCAAAGTTTTTTAATATGGTTTTTATTCGTTGCTTAACAACTTTAGGGACTTTTCTTGGAATTTAAATTAGTTGTTCATTAAGTTAAGTGTCCAAAAGTTTCAACCACTTATTGCAATCTACAAAAGGGGTAATTATATGCATCATCATTGGGGATGTATATTAGTTTATTGGCCATTGTCTTATCCCTTTAGATCCCTAAGATATAAATCTTAAGACATAGTCACTGCATGATATGTTGAAAGGACATTGGCTTTTTAAGTTACTGTACTATCCAGGATATTCAATTAATTAACAAAATTTAAACCAAGGTTGACAACATACAAAAGTAGCAGAAATAATGAACAATCCGACAAAATGAGTAGTAATGCATATGTTATTGTTCAGTAGTCGCAAAAAAATTACAAAAATCATTCTTAGAATTATCTCCACAAAAAAATCAGCAGTCTATCTTCAATTGAATCCAGGAAAATCACATTTCCCCCAGTGCAGCGTTACAGATAGACTGACTGGCGAACAGAGTGAATTAAAGAGTAGCTTCGCTACTAAACAGCATGAACAAAAAGGTAATAGAAAAGAAAATACCTTCATTTAGAGATAGAAAGTATCGTAACAAAGGAATGCTTGAGACAAAAGGAAATGACTACGATAAGATATTTATAGAGATGCTATGTTTGTTTGAAAAGTCAATGTTTTGCATATCACTGATGACGACATACTAGGCCAGGGTATGTGATAACCTTCAACAGTTATTCAAAACATTTGTATAGATTGTTTAATGAACTTGAATGTATACTAAAAAACATTCAAACTGATTATTGAAATATATTTATTCTAAACCTGCATTACTTTTCTCTACGGGAAAAGCTAACTGTTGGTTTACTACAATATATAAATGGCAATAAATAGGGGGGGGGGGGTGGGAGGAGGAGTATATTTTTTCCTTTAATTACTACTTTAAGGTAGGCTAGGTTAGGTTACATGGGATACTAGCATGCAGGGTTAGGGACTGCTGCAGGAGAGACGTAGAGGAAGAAACTTAAGTTTTTAAAACAATTTTTGCCAAATATTTTTTTTTGGTATGCAGTGCTTCAAAAGCAGACCAATCATATTGTACAAAAAGTACAAAATTAGAAGACAAAAAAATACTGTAGGTGGTTATGGTGTCATGGTATGTGTGGTTGCCGGCCTACACGAGTTTGACCTATAAAGATTATAACAAACCAGGGATCAGAAGGGATAAGACAATGGCCGGTAAATTGATTTACATCCCTATAATGATGATATTAAAATTATCCCTTATGTAGAATATGATTAGTGGTTGAAAGTTTTGTCCACTAATTTTAATGAACAAACCAATCAAAATTCCCAATAGTTGTTAAGCAAACTAATAAGAAAACATTATTTAAAACTTTGGGGACTAGTGTAATAAACGGCCCAATGTCCCCTCCCACCCTGAAAACAAACACAGGTTTTTAAAGAGCCTAGCTAATACTAAATCAATCATCCTAACCAAGTTTGATTTTTTTATCAACACTAAATGTCAAAGCTGGAATAAATTTTTACACTAATTTAAAAATGAATGTCCCAAAAAATTTCCGAAGAACTATGTGAAGATTCCCTAAAATGAAGAATTTAACAGGTTTAGTGGTGTTCTTAGCCTTTGTGGAGTACTATCCCAGCAGGTGAACTGGCCATGTGGAATCCTCTTACCCCTACCAAACCTAACCAAATTATGAATAGAAATAATCTAATGGTTAGGAGTAAATAATCCCAGGTATCTAAAGGGATAAGACAATGGCCGATAAACATCCCTAATGATGATACACAAAATTATCCCTTCAGTAGATTTAAATTAGTGGTTGAAACGATTGAACACTCAACATAATGATCAACTAATCAAAATTTACTAAAGTCTCCAAAGTTGTTAGGCCAACGAATAAGAAATAATTTTGTTCTTGTTTTGTTTATAAAAATGTGAAGTTGTTTATATGTGAGCAGAGTTACACACACACACACATACACACACACTCACACACACCCAACATTCTTAGAGTACATACTACTACATGTGAAAGGAATAAACAGAGGGTCATACAAGTTTTTTTCACTCGTTCGTACAGTTTGTTGTATAATGTATATATCTTACTTAAGTCTTTAAATTTACTGCATTCTGTTTTGCTTTGTAATCATCTTACGCGGCCAGAAATTTGTACTTCTGAAAGTGCCTATTAGACCCCCTTAAGTTTAAAAATAATTTGAAAATAAGGAGTTGAGAGAAGTTTTATTTCTATACCCCATACTACCTTATATAACCCCCCCCCCCCCCCCCCTCTCCAAAAAAAACATTCTAGGCACTAAATAGTCTCTAAATCTATTATTTCTAAAAAAGTGCCCAATGATAAGAGCTGTACAAGTAATGAAAATTAAAGTGGATGATAACAATGAAGGGTTTGAAAAATGCATTAAATGAATGGACTAAGAATAATAATTTATAGGCTATTTTAAGTAACAAAATATATTTACCAACAAAATAGATAGCTAAATCTTCACCAAGACTAAAAAGTCGCAAATAAAAATAAAAATTCTTTGATTCGTCATAAGAAACACATAAAATTGTGTGGTTAACATGTATTTCTTTTTAATTTGAAGAAAAAATGCTTAAATCAATATTGACTTTTTTGAATTTGGTTATGTAATCTGTTTTTGGTGACTAAATTTCTTTACTGATCTTTTGTTACAATCGAAAATGATAAAAGATTGACTTTTCTTTAAAGTGCCTATCGAGCACAAACCCCTCACCCCACAACCTTATTTTTAAACTAAATAGAAAATAAGAGAGCGTTTTTTTCTGTTTCTAACTCTTTGCCTGCGGGGACTATACCTGAAGTGTCTAAACCCTATACCCAATATAACCTAACTAAACCTACCAAGAAAACATCAACTCTCTTTCATCTTTTTAAATTTAGAAGGAGAAAGGGGCGTTCTGTGCTCGACTGTGTAACTAATAGGAAACATCGAACAAATTGATTTTTATCCAGGTTTAATGCTATTTTTAGAATATTTTCCCTACGTACTATTGGAATTATATCATACCCACGTTTTAATACACACCTTGCGATACTCAGGGAGTTAGGGAGGGGACAACGTGGAAGATTAATTGATCTTCATCCAACAACCCCATTAAGTATTCTGCCTTCATAGAAAAAAAGATTTACCTAATTTTTTCTAAGCTACCTTAGCCAGATTTTTAAATGAAAACGGGGGAGATAAATTTATCTGCCATTGCCCTATCATTGTTCCTGAGCGTTCTTAATTCTAGTTTAAAAGGTCAAACATAAAATAAATACATTCAATATACTCTTTTGAAATTAATTTAAAATTCTGAGACAATTTTTGCTGAACTTTTATATAAGACCCTAAAATATCGTGACACAATTTTGGGTTGTGTAAGAAATTTATCATAAGAAACTTGTTGTGAAAATTTAGAATAAACTGGGTTTGTTATCCACTGCCGTGCTAAGCCGCATATATAAAATTCAACTTTATACGAAGACTTTGCTACCGGCAAGCCGCACATTCATATGACAAGACTACTTCGTATCGTCGAATTTTCACAGCAGCTTTTGATAGGTTAGAATTAGGAGAAAAGCTACTTTAAAAATACGACGAAAATTGCTAAGTTTCATTTTCTTTCGATAATCCATTTTGTTTTGTGTGTCATGATGTTGTGAAAAATAGAAAAAAAACATTTTTGATCAGACGTTTGGTCGGCATTTTCATATTAATTAGCTATATGCTTCACTACAAATGAATTGTATCATCCTTGTTTAACTAGAAATAGATTTCAATCTTTCATAATAGTAAACTAAGCAGAAGATTTTCCTGTTTCATAAATTAATACAAGAACTCTTTTAACTTTTTATTTGAAACTTAGGTAAATCAAATATTCTTTAAAAAGCCAAAATGCAAACATCAATAAAAGCAAAGAGACGAGACGGACAGACAGACGAATATGAACAAATTTGGAGTAATAATGCATTTAATTTTAAAATTTATTTATATGCCTGAACAAAATTTTGTAAAAATCTATTCAGAAACAAATTTAAATACAAAAAGCTCAATATGGACATTTAAATTGTAGTTATACTTTGCTAATTTTGCCATATCATCCTAGGATTTTCAAAAATCAAGAAAATAGACCAAAAGAAAGTTAAACAATGGCCATATGATAATTTTAATACCATGTTCTAATTTAGTAGCAACGACGCTACTTTATAATTAACTTGTCTATCTGTCCTTCCGTCCGTCTGCACTGGGGCGAAATGCGATTTTCTCCGTTTCTATTGAAGATAGACAGCTGAAGTTGGTTGTCATGATTCCCAGTATATATTTAGTTTATGATTCGCTTTGACAATCAAAAGCCTTTTTTTCATAAAGGTTTTTTCATTTTCTTTCATTCTTTTTCTTTTTTACATCTTCATTTTAAATCACTCTGCTCGTTTGTCTATCTATGATGTCTAAGATGTCGTTATCCTCACGTATGAAAAAAAAACTTTTAAGTAAACCATTCCTTGATACCTTGGTGGGAAAGGAATAAGAGGCCGAGGGTTAAAGTTGTAGTAAACACATTTACTTTGTGGTGGAAAACCAATAATGAGGGGCGCAGGAATGTAGTCAATTCTAATTAAGCTTTCTACAGAAGGAACATTAGAGCTTAGATATGTTAGACCATCTGATGCCCTGACTTTCTATAAATGAATGTTGTTTACCTAACAGTTACATGATTCGTCGTGCACTGCTGCTACTAATTTTAAGAAGGTTTGCGACTTCAGGTAATTATTTCAGGTGCTCTTCCTCAATGTGTCTTTTGAGCACTTAATTCTCTTATTTTTTAATCAAGAGGGAGGGGAGGGGGTGTATTGTTTCCCTAATGTATAGCCCAAACTTGGCCGTGCCTTTTCCTGCGTGGCCTAAACCAGTGGGGCTACCCAGTACCTAATATAACCTAACTAAGCTGACCAATCAAACGAAAAACTAGGCACTTTGAATAAACTCATAATTTCACTTCTGCTAGTTGTCTGCACTGAGGGGAGGTTTAAGTTACTATAATGTCAGGCTTTTCCAGTTAATAGATTGAGTAAGGTATATATTATAGAAATTGTATAAACACAGAAAAGACTTTAAGATAAATATCATGTTATCAAATGGTTGGTTACTAATTGTTTTAGAATTAAATCCACTTTTTGAGCATCTACTTAAATCATGTTTGTGATTAGTCAATACATCGCAGGTCTAACATTATTATAAAGGGTAAATTATTGGTAAAATGGGGGGGGGGGAGATGAAACTGGATACTGTATTACTCCTTGGCTAAATATTTGTTTATCCTGTTTATTTGACAATTAAATGAGTTGTCAATTATTTCCAGATAGTTCTAATGAGCTTTTTGGTCATTAGGACAATTATCATGTCAATTATCAAGTTTGTTTAAAGGCGAGGCTTTTCTAGGTCTTAGGTCGGTCCGTTTGACCGTTCATCCGTCTTCAATTATTTATACAGTTATATTGTTATTCCTATAACGATAAGATAATCTGATGAGCATATGTATTATACAATCATTACTGAAGTAAGTTTGTACGTCCATATCAAAGAAATAAACTTTTATAACTTGAAACCACAATTACTTTATCTTAAAATGTTAATTCCTATGACAACTAGACATAATAGGCTAATAGTACATAAAAAGTATATCTGTAATTTCAAAAATTTTATACCTATGGATTTTGTTGTCCTTGTCAAGTTCATAAATCAGATAGTTTAGTTTTTAATGAATGATCAACGATTTCCCCTTCCCCCAAAATTTGAAAATGAATTAAATTTTAAAAATACTTTGTTCTGTAAATTGCCGTGTTAAATTTAGCTTTTTGACTTCTAATAAATTATCAAATCATAATTATTCGTTAGTACATTGTGTTAAGATTTCATATCTTGAGTTAAATAAAGTTTTTATTTGGTAAAACTATATATGATTTTATTTGAAACTTTAATAAGATATCGAGAATTTCTAAACAGCTATAAAGTAAATGCTTATTAATTTAGTTGGTAATAAATAATATTTATTTCTTAAAAATCTGATACAGACGGATATGGAGTCGAACTGACGGACATTCAGATATTGATGATATAGCAACTTTACTTCTAGCAAAAACAAGAAAGACAGCAATAACTAAAGCAAGAAAAAAATATATGGTTATTCCATCCAAAATCAGGATCATAAGATAATAACATATCTGTTAAATAGGAAGAATGAAAATACGAACCGGCTATAAATAAAAAGCTTCGCTTATATTACCTACTACGTGAATATTTTGAATTGAGATATGTTAGACATATAGACTCGAACCAAAACTTATATGCAAATGTTCTATTAGGAATTTCATGAAGTTTTAAATGAAGGGGTGAATGGGGGATGGTAAGATTTTAGTAGGGATACGTTATTGGATTATACATTTTAAAATTGTCACTTCTGTAGACTTAGAAAATTTTAGACAATGTTGATTTGTACCACTTTAAAAATTTATAAAGTACCCAAAGTTTTTGAGCCAACGAATAAGAGAACTTTAAAACATTTGGTACCTGTATAATTTGTACTTCTTTTTTCCCTCCCTCCCTGCATTTTAAGGTTAAGGAAATGCAACCAAATCATAAGTAAACAGAATTTTATACCAATTTTACTTTTACACAAAGGTTAGCAATCGTAGTTTTTTTTTCACACAGACAATACAATGACCGATAATGATAAACAAAATCAACCCTTATGTTGATAAAAAGTATGGACTCTACTAATATTAAACCAAACCAATGAAAAGTAAATAAAAGTTATAACCCATAGTTTTAGCCAAGAAAAGAGTGTAATTTACAGACAGATGTACAATCTTTTTTTTAACCTTTGGGTGAAACAATCCTTGGTTTTACTTAGCCGGAGGATAAAAAAGGGTTGTATAGTTGTAGTTGAGCCGGAAACCAGGGCATATGACCATCCTGTAATTATCTATATCCTGTCATCACAAACTATGAAATAATTTAAAATACTAACAACCCAATCACACTGAAACAATAAGAGAAAGGGGTCAGAATAGTTTAAAGAAGAAGGGGGGTTGAGAAAGAGGGAGGAGAAAACTTAAAAATGGATGACCTCCGAATTAGTTGCCGAATGTGTACGCAGTTTCCTGAGTGTTTCCTCATCCTAGCTCAATATTTACTACTAGCTAAAAATCTTCAAACTTCCCTCAAAAAATCTAAATTTGAATGTATAAACGATTTATACATTATAAATTTGAATTTTTCAAATTTTGATATTTTTTTTAAAGTTTGAAGCTTTTTTAGCTAGTAGTAAATATTGAGCTAGGATGGGGAAACACTCAGGAAACTGCGTACACATTCGGCAACTAATTCGGAGGTCATCTAAAAATGTGCTTGCAAGTATACCATACATTGTAACTAATTTTCGATAATAAACTAACATAATTTCTATTTTGAGTCATTTTGGGCAACTTCTTTGTTTATTCCAATATGTTTTTTAGCGTTGAAATCATCAAAAAAGCTTACTCTCAAATGTCTAATTCATTGATTGAATGTAATTTGTATAATTAAAGAAACACTGATAGATGTAGATTTTACAATGGGCAAACATTTAGGCAAAATAAATTAACTTACACAAAATCATCAAAACCTTTAGAAGACAATTAATTATAGAGCTTCTCTAAAAAGAACAACTTAATTTGATCATGACTTTTCGAGATAATTAGCTACAACCAAAAGCATTAGAAGTTTTACAATTAAAGTAAGGTAACTCAAGACTTTTCAAGAGAAATTATTTAAAAAACCGGTTAGTTTGTGGAAATGCAAGGACACTGATTGTTGATAAAAGATAGTCATCTGTGTACTTAAATAAATAAACAAATGCCAACAACCAAAAACCAAATTTTACAATTAAGCCTGTAAAAATATGACAATCTCATAAAGTAATTATTTTGTTCTTAAAATTCTTTTTGGGGGGTATTATAAGCGTGGCTTCTCTATAATTACAAGGACAATATGATTAATAGGTAGAGCATCAATAACGAAAAAATATTGTAGCAGGACAAAGTGTGTCAAAATAAGCCATGTCACGTCATAAAAATGAGGGAATATCCATCTCTTATTTTGAGATTTTCTTTACCAATTATCCTCTCATCTCCCTCATTTTTATGGTGTGACATGGCTGATTCTTGAGTCATTTTGTCCCGCTATTAATTTTACTTAAAAGAATGACATTTAGTTTGATAAATAATTAGATGCGCCTTAGATGTAACTTAAACACAATTGTAAAGCTTCGCTTTTGGGATGTTGTAATTTCAGCTTACCAAAAATGTACATTCGTATTCTAAAATTGAGTATAAGAAGAGTACACCGAATATAAAATTAATTATAAAACACTAGCGTCTTTGTCCCAAGCCTTTTTATGGACTTATTTTTAACTTTTTAGGAATTATTTTTCTTTCTAATTAATTATTTAAACTTTCCTTCTTTTTTATGTTGGGGGGCGGGCTAACCCTCCCTCATGATAGCTTAAATCAATTTAACAACATGTATATTCTTTTCCCTAAAGAAGATCTAAACGATATAGCTTAAAATTATTGGTTGAAAAGTTTGGACACTGCTAGTTTGTGTTAACCAATCAAGATTTAGTAAAAGTCCTAAAATAGCGTGTCCATTGAGCTCTTAGGATCATAAAAATTTACATACCAACGTTCCCTCCCCTCCGTGCATTATCCAGGTAACAAAATCTACAAATTGTAAAAGTAGGCGGGGACGGAAAGACGATAAACTTGCGGCTAGGGAAATGGTCGGAGTCGTAACTACGCTTATCACCTTTAAAAGCAAATCTTTACTTTGTTTTTTAGCAGCTACTCTATAATACATTTTGTCTGAGCATCCGTCCGTACATAACGTATAACAATCTGCGATATGTTATTTTCTCGACTGGCATTTATGATAGGCGCTGAAATTTTGGTTGATGATTCCCTGTAACAATATAAATCTAGTTCATTTACTCTCAATATACCTGTAAAAATTCAATGTCCGTTTGTCCATCCATGACTTTTTAGATGCTTCGCTTCTTATAGATGTTACCATCCTTGTTATGGATTATAAATCAAATGTACATATGTAATAGTAAACAATAATAAATACCTACAAACAATTCCATAGGTTTGTTCGTTTCCTTAGCCGACAAAAAATATCTAATTCATAAGTTAAACGTTTTTAAAAGATCTTATATGTGCCATTTAAAACTATATTTGCTGCGTCCTTATCCTTCAAAACTACCAACATACAGGGAGGGAGGGGACATTGGACTATTTATTACACTAGTCTCAAAAGATATACAATAACGTTTTCTTATTCGTTGGCTTAACATCTTTGGGAACTTTTGATAACTTTAGTGTTCAAACGTTTCTATCGCTTATTGTAATCTACAGAAAGGGTAATTTTGTGTATCATGATTGGGAATATACATCATTATCGATATAATAATATCGGTATGTCAATAATATGTCAATGATGGCAACTTTAATTTATTTAGACACATTCGATAAAACCTGGCAAAAATTTCGGGTTGGTGAATTTTTCCAGTCTTTTTAAAAACTTTCATATAACTAACTTATAGACAGACGACCATCCCATTACTTAAGTACACAATGTAACTTTAGAAATGCAAATTACGGGACTTCCAAAAGAAAGCACAATAAATTTCTTTTGTTCAAATAACAAGGATGACAACACCCATAAAAACGAAGCTCTGAAACGGTAGGACAAATGAACATTTGTTGAGTGTCAGAACTTAATAATTACAATATAAGTGTATAAAAGTCCAAAAAATTGTAAGTAAATTTGTTGAAAAACTGCGCAAATACATGATAATAATTAAGGACATACTTACATTTTTGGGAATTGATTATAAAGATGCTTCGCTAATAACATTGTACTTTGTTGTCCTAGAAATCAGTATTCCAAAAATCAGGTAAATCGGATATTTCAAATAAAAATTTGTTGTTAAATTAGTTGAAAATCAACATGTTTAAATAGACGTACGGACATTCTGGTAACGATTATAGAGTTACTACACTGTCTAAATCGTACCTAACTACTACAGGAATCACTATGCTTAAATTAATAAAAAAATATATTCATTCCAGCCGGACGTACGGACCGTTCCTTATTATATAAAAGTTACGCTTTATAAAATAATAAATTACTTAATCAAAAACGTACTTTTAGATTTTCTAAACTTTCATTGTTTAAAATGCATTCAATGAAAAAGTAAATTTCATCATTAGATATTTTTTTATTTCAATTAATAACCAATCAAATATATATTTACTTTGACCGTCAGTTTGTCGGTAATGATTTGACGGTCATTAGATTGTAGGGAAAAAATTATTGACTCAGCTGCTATTGTAGATAGACGGCTCAAATGTTTCTCTTGGCTGTTATTAGGGATAGATTGCTGAAATTTAAATTTTGTTTAGAAATTTGAATAACTACTTTGTCTATTGGGTACATTGGGCAGTTTACTAAATTAGTCCCCAAAGTTTTATTATAGCGTTTTCTTAATCTTAGTCTCAACAACTTTGGGGAATTTTAAAAAATGTTGAGTGTCCTATCGTTTCAACCAATGATTGTAAACTATAGATTGGGTAACTTTTTGACTCACCATTGGGAATGTACATCAATTTATCGGACATTGTCTTATCCCCTTAGATCCCTGATTTTGATCATCCTCGGGGCTAAAAAAACTGGTTTTAATCTTATTATTGTACATTCTATATCCGCGGAAAGCTGTTTATAATACGATGCGAGAAATAACTAATCTATATTAATCTTTGATTCTTTACATCATGAATAAGCCGCAGATTATAAATATCAAAATGATATTAATTAATACATAACAAATTATAAAAAAAAAACAGTTAATTAAATGTATAATAAATGCACTGTAAGTGGAGTGTGGTTGGTATAAAAAGCATACAGATACACATATCAACAAAAGGCCTTGAAACAAGTTTTACTTATCACCAAATTCAATCAAAAAATAGTTCTCAACTAATAGAGTGTCAAAGTGTAAAATAGAATGCTGTTTTTTTTACCTCAAAACAAATTGGTAATCCTATTTTTTACTTCTTAAAATTAACTATTTTTAAATAAAATTGATTTCAATATCATTTAAAAATTTTCTTTTGTGGGAGGGTAGAGGGGTAATTAAAGTTTAAGAAGGTATAATAGCGCGAAGTGCGCCATTTTTTTGTAGGAAAAGGTAAAATCAAAATTTGTTGTAAGAATTCTTTTAGGATGTACTTATCATTTGACAAATGTTAACAACGGATTATTATTGACATTTAATGCATTGTATTTTTAACCAATCTCTCCTAAGAGAATACACTTTTAAAATATATGATAAAACTTACTCAAACTAAAGCTTGTAATTGACGAGGGCGGACGTACAAACCATTATTAGTAGCTGCGCTACTTAAATATAAGTTTTAAAATTGTGTTAAAAGTCTAATATTATTTTGTCTAATTTAGAAACAACCAACCACACATTAACACATATAGAATTTATATCAATTGATTTCAATAATTTAATTAACCATTTAAAGATTTATCTTAGCATATTAATTAGTAAGTTTTTTTTCTGTAGCTTACGAATTCCTAAACCGATTGAGTTATACATTTTAGGTAAGCTATACATGTGTCCCGGGAAGGAGCTATTTTATTTTCAGATTTAAGTTTTGTAATGGTGTCAAGCTCTTTATATGATTTCCCAATCCAAACGAATATTGAGCCTCTAGAGGCTAGGGGCACAGCCGCTAGTAACATTATGTGAAATACAAGAAAGAATAATCAGCAAAAAAGCATATTTTGTAAAAACCCGGATTTAAATTTTTTAAAACAATTTTAATTAAATTTCTTTAAAATATGGTTGTAGCCTTTTTAAAATTAAGGGCCTCTGGGAAAATTTAATTTATATGAATTTATTTTTAACTTGAAGAATCCTAATGTTAGTGGATTTGAAAGTTTATAATTCCGGTTTCTTTTTTATATGCGCACTTGAGATTGGTCTTAACTATAGAGTAGCTTCTCTTACATGGAAAAATTTATAAATTTATGTCGGTCACGGAAGTGCGTAGTTCCAATAGCAGACGGAAATACCCAAGTTATAGAATTACTTTACACGCCTATCGGCTGCATCTCTAGCCTCTAGGGGCAAGAAAAGGGCAAAACTTATATGAAGCTAATTTTTATAGGCAAAAAATCCGATATAATTGATTAAGCTTTAAATTCGGTAGTTTAAATCTTATACTAAGAAAACTTTAAAAAATATTGAAACAATTAATGCACCTTTAATTGTCTCTACTACATCCTATTCCTTGTGCTTTATCAAATGTTGGTATGTGGTCCCCCCCCCCCTCCCTCTTTTCCTCCCAAACACCAGAAGACTTGAGATTTTTTAGAACCTGTTCCCAAGTTGCGCAATCTTTACTAACCATCTTTAAAACCAGGAATTAAAGGAGTTTACATTTTTAGACAAAGTTTATATTAAAATAAAAAAACTGCTAGCGGCTGCAGGTGAATTTTTAGTTTATTGGGGGGAGGGGGGGGGGGTCATTTCATAGAAGGGGCTTCGCTATGACCTATGACCTGGACCTATGAGAATCTTCAATGTATAAAAATATACACATGTTTAGCGGGATCCTTTGCTACAAACAGACATCCTGTTACTTTAATAACAGCATTACACTAAATTGCCATGTATATGTTTCTTATATTTAAAAGCAATGCTTAATTTGACCTATTAAAACCCAAAAATCGTCTAATTACTGTGCTACAGTTTACTGTTGTTTAAATATCGCTAGCTTATTCCTGCGCTACTTATGGAAATTATCAACCTGTTTTAGAACCAAATTTCTAAGCAAATATGTATGATTTTACCAAACCAAACGAAAAAATATAAAGTAATTCAATATCTCTTTGATTCGTGACGCTTTAAATTTAGAGACATTATGCATTACCATAAACATCTAATTTAAACCATACAAACTCAAACCAAACAAAAAAATAAAAAAAAATGCAGTTTCAAATTTTCTTTTTTATTATTAATGGTATATGATATAATATATAATGTATTTATATATAAAATAATGTATTACTAGTACATACTGGAGCTGAGTGAATTTTCCTTGGAAATGCTGCTGTCACGACTGAGCTGCTGAAAACAGCTGCGGCACGGCTGCGCGCGCTATTACTGCTGCTATCCTGCGCTCTCAACTGACTAAATGCTGTACGCGCAGATTTGTAAACCAACAACTTTGGACCCTTCTCTTTCTATCCATCCATCCGCCTGTCCTCCTTTCTGGCAGCTGACCCGACTTCTCCGAGCTGCCACAAGCCCAGCTGGGGGCTCACCATCCATCTGTTTCTGACTTGTTTGGTATTGTTGTGTGTATGTGTTAATAATGATAATAAGCTGACTCAAAGTTAAACTTCAAGATTATTAATCCTGTAGAGGGAGAGGGGTGGAGGGTTAGGTTAGGATTAGATTAAGAAACCACAGCCTTCTTTTTTTTAGAGAGTTATGTTGGAGGGATAATAATAAAGGGTTGATGAATGCTGATATAAAATGGGTTTTTAAATATCACAACATATTCAAACAATAGGTGAATAATCATAACTATATGTGAATGCCAAGGCTAACTGGACACATGTGTTTTTTATTGTTCATCTGCACCCGCAGCCTTGCACCACCATGTCCTTGTAGTTCTTCAGCACAACCTTCTCCGACTCGTCCAGGTAGAGCATGGAGATGGGGGACAGCTCGGTGGGGACACAGCAGGCCCGCGGCACCGCCGTAGGATTCACACTGTTCACCAAGGTCTGCACAATCGCGTGGTTTGTCGAGTTCAGGTGGTCGGCCATCGGAAAGGGACACTCGCCGTCGCAATAGTAGGCATGGTAGCCGGATGGCGCCACGATCCAATCGTTCCAGCCGACTTCCTGGAAGTCCACGTACAGCTTATGGCGGCGACAATTGCGGTCGCGCTGCCTGTGCTTCCGCCGGTGTTTGCGGCGGGCTTTCAGCGACCGCTTGACACGACCGTTTTCGCCCTTTTCTTCTTGTTTGTTAAGACCATCGTCTGTGTAGATGATCAAAGTTGGATGATCAACCAGCCACGTGACGTCAGAGGCAAGGCTGTTGCTAGCAACCGGCTTAACCTCCAGCACAAGTCCCTTTACCTTGCCGTTGCGCCACCGTTCAACCGCCGGCTGTACGTCCAAGTTGTACCAACCTTCGCTGTATTCATCCGCCCGGCCGATTGTCTGTGTGTCCAGTAGGCGTAAGCTCGGGGGCTGGCCTCGTTTGGCCGACACAACCTCAAGTACAGAGACAAGCCAGCCGCGCGCTGCCTTTTTACTGACTTTTCCGCCCGAAGAACTCGGACTCAGGTGAAATCTTAGCTCCGCAGTTTTAAGCTCCTCCACATCTTGTGGCCAACTTTCCAGGGAAAAATTTAAAAAAGTTCTATGCTTGTTATAATTTAAGCTGGCGCTGTCCCTGTGGGCTGGAAATGTGCGCAGCGTGTTGGCCGAGTCGGTCAGCTTGCCCGCCAGCGGAAAATTAACTGTGTCAAACTCCAGGCCGCTCTGGGCCTCGTAAAGCTTAATCAAAAACTCTGGGATATCACGTTTAGCAGGTCTGGGCCTCGCCCGGAGACCAAGATTCTTTAATAAAGCTTGCTCCAGGTACTGTGCACTACTGTCCAATGCCCGACAAAGGCTGACTATGCTTATTAATGTTAAACACTGTACCAATAACTTAAATGGATTCATTATGAAATTTATATTGTTTCTTTTTTCGTTTCACTTTTCAAAGTTATGTTATATTTCTTGATATTTTAACACTTTTTATGAAAATATGTCATGTTTGCTTTCACAAATTTTATGAACAAGCCACTTCAAATATATTTCTTTTTTATCACATTGTCTTTCTTTATTGAATTGTAAATGCAGGTTTCAAATATGCATAAACTTGAAGGGTGAATTCAATATACCAGTAAGAACCAGTGCTTGATCTTTTTTAATAATTAAAAACTTGAAATATTTTATATGATTTGATAAGCATATATCTGTGTATGTTCTCTGGCTGAGTGTTGGCTCCTGACTGTCTACTGGTATCACAAGAATTCCAGCACCACCTCCCCTACCCATAATACTCCCCCCCCCCCATCTCCTAGTTTATTGCCTGCTCCTCCTCCCAAGCTATGATTATTCCTCCTACACCTTATCTAAGCTTTGCCCACTCATTCCCCCACCCCCTTTCAAACTTCCCCCCATTCCCTGGATAAAAATTTGATGAAAAATATCAAAGGTAAAACCGCTATCACAAGAAAGAGCATTTCGAAAATTATAAATTTAAATCAAAAGATTTTGTACAAAATTTAATCTTTTTGTACAATAATACTATTAATTAAGGCAGATTTTTCTTAATGACTAAATAAATTCGACGCTGATTAAAACAATAGCGTTTTCTAAGATTACCCTAACTCCTCCCCTTCCCTTGCTCCCCCTTTCCCTTTATTGAAAGCACCCATTTTAACCTAATACTTAAGTTCAGGACCCCTTTCACATTACCTTTCCCCTTTTTTAAGAGCCTTCTGTCTCTATTCCCCCTTTTTAGTATCCTTCCCATTTTATATTTGATATTGGTTAGTGACCACTCCTCTGAAGGGTGGCCACAAAATCAACAACTGTCAATCATTATATTAGTTTTGACGAATTTGCAACTACATTTTTTGTTTAGGTTTAGATTTCAATGTCATAGGCACCCCTATAACTTTTTTTAGATGGGCATTTGAAGAAAAATTGGGATGAGATAATGGGTACTAGGACAAACGCAGAGTGACAAACGCCAGAGCGACAAATGTCAGAGAGACAAACGTCGGACTGGACAAACGTCAGACTATACAAACATCAGAGTGGTACAAAGGTCAGACAAATTGCTTTTTGTAAAAGTTAGACGTTTTTTATAAACCTTAAAAACTATGTTTGTATTCATTGTTTTTGTGAAGGAAGACAAGTAAAAGAAATTTTTGTATAAATAACAGGATTTTAGAGGCTTATAAAGTGTTCATTTAGATTTGATATTGCTTTAAACCTAGCTCTTGCATGTGTAAAATAAGACTGTAAATGACTAAATGAAAAGTAAAAGTGTGTATTTTTTATGTGATTAAAGTATGTAATAGGGTGTGTCAAAATCATTTTGAATTATAATACACAATTAGTCTTTTTCTTGGTTTGTTTTTTCACCCTAGATTTGGTACTCCTTTAAACCTTGCTATTGCACATTAAAAATAACACTATAGTAAACAACTATACTTTATATTATTTTTTGGGGATAAGTAAAAGTATATCCTATTATATAAAGTAATAAGCTTTTTTCTTTGTAATCTCACTAACCGCTTAACCCATTTAGTTCTCCTTTCCAAGGAATCTTCAAATATGTCCAAATGTGTATAATACACCGACTCAGAATTACCACTTTTTTAAAGAATCAATGGGCGGGCTATTCCAACCCAATCCTTTAATTGTGTTTAATCTAAAAAGTGTTTTGGTAGCTTTTTTTTCCAGCAATATGTCAAATTCAATTTTCAAAAAAAAGGGGAAGGGTCCCCCTGGGTGAGATTTTTTTCTTTCAAACTATTGCTTTATATACCTTCCTGAATTCATCTTGAAGAGTACATTAACCCTTAATGGTTAGGGGGGGGGGCTGGGGCATTGAACCCCCCCCCCCCCCCAACCGATTAAGGTGCGGCAAGGGGCCTGACTGTTAAGTGTTAAGATCAAAAAACAATTTTTAAAAACATTGACCCTAGCAAAATATATCCCCAAAAGACTGATAATTTTGGCCAATTAGTAAAATCAGCTAAAATTGACAGTTGTTGTTCAAATGGATGTCAAACAAACATATGTAGCAATTCTATTATAAGTAAAACCATTTTTCCATAATGCCCAGTTCAGAAATTAATTTTAAAGGTCGACCGATTTTTTCTGTAGGTCAACCTAAACAAGTACAACCCACAAATACCTTTATAAAATTGGTCAACCTAAAGCTTCTATGGTCAACCTAAAATTTGCAGAGGTTGACCTTTGTCTTTTGTGATTTGGGTTTAAATATTTTTTATGATTGATTAATCCTCAAAAACAATGAATACAAAACATAATCTTTAAAGTTCTTTTAAAATGTCAGACTTTTACAAAAGCTATTTTTTGTTTGTCACTCTGACCTTTGTCACTCTGACGTTTGTTGCTCTGACATTTGTCCTAGTACCAGATAATGTGTTAATAATTTATCCCCCGCCCTTACTTCCTGTTGGGTATCATTGAAAAACTTAAAAAGGATCGGATTTTGCTATAAATAGATCTTTAAATCCCTTAATTGTTACAAATTGAGTTGTTGTTTTACATTTTTCTATCCCCCTTAAAGTGTCTTTTGAACACAAAACCCCCCGAGTTAATTTCAAATAATAAATTGAAATTAAATTAGTTTTTGATGTCTAATATATGAAGGGCCTTTACATATGGGGCTACCTAGAACCTAGAATTAGCCTTCTGATTGGCTACAGTACACTCGGTACAAAGCAAGTTAATGATTTTGACTATAAAAATGGGTATTTTTAATGTAAAAATATAATTAGTTACTGGAAACCTAAATTCATGACAAAAATAAGCTTATAATTTTGCTTATAGGCCACGTAGTTTAATTTCAAAGTTTTCAACATGAGCATTGCAATTCTTTCAAAATTTTCATTGTACATAAAATGTCATTTTAAAATGCCTAGAACTTTTTTGTTTTAGAAGCCGAAGGCCTCAAATTTGGGGTATTTGGTCTACTTGTGGCAGTCTTTCAGCAGTTAAAGCGTGGTATTTCTTGCAGGCTTTCTTTAAGACACATAAGAAAGCCTAAGTTTAAAATTTGAAGTCTCTAAGTCAAAAATTGCAGTCACAAGAACTGTTTAAGATTTCTGGACACCTGGAGGTTCAGGACTTGCAGGATTATACCTAGAAAAAGAGAGAGGGGGGGGGGGGTTCAATGCCACCTCCCTGCCTATCCTCCAACCGTTAGGGGTTAATATAACAGATTGATGGTATTAATAGTTCAGTAGATTATTTGCATAGAAGAAAAATCATTTAAAAGTTACTTAATTTTTAAGTTTTGACCTTAATTTTATATAATAAAACTCCAGTTTATGAAGATTTTTTTTTGGCTACTTTAATATCTAGTAATTTGGCATGTTATCTGGCAGGATATCCAGTAATTTAGCCAGATATCTGGTGATTTGCCAGATATCCATCGTTGGCCAGATATCTGGCAGGATACTGGATATCTGGCATTTGAAATCAGCTGGATATACGGTATCCAGCCAAAAAATTATCCGGCCCAACCATATTATTAACAAAAACATATCATCTTCCCCATATTTTTAATTTATTGAAAAAACTTATAAGGGGTACTTTGCTTGAATAGACCCTTTGAGAGATTTTTAAAACATGTGGAAAGAATATACCCTTCTCCCCTTGCTTTTGGTAAACTTTAACTGGATGATGGCCAAATATTTTTGGGCAAAACTCAAAACTGCATAAATTTATATCATTGAAGTTTTTGTTAGAAAACTTTTGAGACTTTAAGGGAAGAGGGGGAGGGGGAGAAGTAAATACCCCAATAAACTGAATATTGGAAATGTCTGCCTTTTCTAACCAACACAACCAGCAAATTTTTGTGAAAGAACTTTTAAATATTTATGGAAGATCCTTAATATAACTACATAGTGTAATATTGCCATTTTTACCAACATTTATTTTTACAGGTTGTTGCAATTCCGAGTACCAAAAACTCTTCTCTTTCTCATGTCTCCTTATAAGGAATTTTTTCACTTTAATTATTTAAAAAGCATTGTATAATCATTCCGCTAAAAAAGCGTGTAATTTTCATGTAAAAAAATTTGCGATTTTTTTTATATAATTAATGGGTAAAACATTTAATTATTTCTTATGAAATATACGCATTACGTACTATACTTAATTGTATGCTTGTGTACTTTGATTTAATCAAATAGAAATTAATTTCAGCATAGCAAATATATAGCCTGTAACTTATACATTTACTTAATTAAGAGGTCTCTAGGGCCACTTATCTGAGATGAGGGAGGGGGGGGGGGGGAGTCGAATCTCAACTTTTAATTTTAGATTTTATAGGAAAAAGCGAAAAGAAATGGGGGGCGGGGGGGGGGCTATTTATCTTCGAATTTTGTAAGTATAATCGAAATAGTTAGAAATATTCCTTGGACCTATGAGAAACTTTATTGTATAGAAGAACCATATCGACACAGTGGGCTCGTTAAAAAAACCCTCATTTCTCAAATTGAACTAAATACTTCTAATTTCAATGTCGATGGCGACAAATACAATATTTGCTTAAAACATGTTATTAGTTGGACTTTTCTACAATTAGTAAACTCTAATAACTCTGAATTCAGCTTTCGATGTCAAACTCTGCTTAATGATTTCTGTAGCATTTAGGAATAAAAAGGGATGAAACTTCATTTTGTAACTTTTAAGATTATATATTTATCAAATAAATGTGATTTCTTGTGCAATCAGCGCTACAAATTTCAATTGCAACATCTTTTAGTATCACAAAATATTCGACATATCTAGAGTTTTGTCGCTCTGGTGTACATCTGACTTTGTAAGCTTCGCTTTTATGAACATGTCATTTTTTTAGTCATTCAGTATATACAACTACGAGCATCTATAATATTTGAGATGCCATATCACACCTTAATTTTGGAAGAAAAGTTTTGTTTAAAGGACAATTAATTTTTAAAAGCGAAGCTTTTCTATAATTAGGGTCCGTCCGTAACGGATAGCATTTTTCGTTAATTTAGGCATGTTAGAATTGTCCTATCGATTTCAAATTTTGCATGGTGATTCCTTTAATAGTTAGGTACGATTTAGAAAGCGTAGCAACTCTATAATCATTACCAAAATGCGGTACGTCCGTTTTAAACATGTTGATTTTTCTACTATTTTAACAACAAATTTTTATGTGATCAAATCATCGGATTGATCTGATTTTTGGTAAATTGATTCCTGGGAGAACAAAGTATAATGGTATAAGCGAAGCAACTCTATAATCAAGTCCTAAAAATGTATGTATGTCCATAAACATTATCCTGTTTAAAGCAGTTTTTCAACAAATTTACTCAGAATTTTGCTTCGACTCTTATATATTTATATTCGGATTATTTAGTTCTGACAATATATAAGTGTTAGTGTCCGTTTGTCCTACCGTTTCAGAGCTTCGCTTTTATGGATGTGTCATCTTTTTGTATTTTATTTTATGGTTTAATTAAATTTAAACAGTATATTTCATTAGGCAGAATCCCAAAATATTTCTCAGGCTAGCCTGTGAAAACTTATATGATTAATCCTAATATTTTGCTTGAATTGAATATTTGTTGTTAAAATTTTTTTAGTTTGAAATGAAAAAGCTTGGACACCCTTGGGCCTAGTTGTGTAACCGCTAGCATGAAATAAAGAATTAAAATTTAAATATATGTATAATATTTTAATCTTTTTTTTTGTTTTATCATTTTTATTCCGTAGCGAGAATACTTTATAATTCGAACTATACGTTTGTTTCAAACATTTTAAATTATCTCGGCTCAATTAAAGCTAGACAGCTGTATTTTTTTTATTAAAGATGATTCCCCTAATAATAAACATCTAGTATATAATTAACTTTGTATGTAGGTCATTCTACATAAATAAAGGTTGCGTGTTTTTTAAATTTTTTTTTTTTTACGTTTACTGCACTTTAAATCTCTTTGTCCGTTTGTTAATCCATGCTTATTGTGCTTGGCTACTTATGGATGCTATCATCCTTGTTTTATATGTACATTGCATAAATAGTCAACATAGTAATGATTATATCTCTTACGAAATGTGGCTTTTTAAAATCTAGTTTTTAACATAAATCACACAATATCAAAATGTAAACAATTTAGTATTTCAGTGTATATCAAAGTATCGTGATATGCAAAAAAAAGTTTTTTATAGTAAGATCTAAATTGTTTGATTTTCGAATAAGTAATAATGTATTTAATTAAGTAAATACACAGCCGAAACTGCAACCTGGCTTTGATAGCTTTGGACAATCTGTAGAAACTGATTGATTTTATATTACAATTTAGGTTGGAATACAATCTTAGCTGTTTTTGAAGTCTAGTGAAGCAACAGATATTGAAAATATATAAAAAAAATAAGCATTTTCAAAAGCGAAGCTTCTCTTTAAACACTTTACAAGTGTTAATGTTTATTTGTCATACAGTTACAGTTCCTTCGCTTTATTATGTTGTCATCCATGTTTTATAGAAAAGATGTCAGGACGAAAAATCTTCGACAGCCATTTCCATATCTTTGATTTGGAAGTCAGAGATGCTTATCCAAACCAGGTTACTGTATAATAGTTTACTGTTATTTTTTAATTAGAATCTTATTATTCTGTTTGTGGTACATGGTTCTCCATATTCTGATTCTAGGTAGCAACACAGGGTTATGACCGACCGCATGAGTTAGACTTAGGACTTACCTTCCCCATTCTTAACTATTTTTAAAAAACAATTTGTATTTCATATTTAACTTTTATGAATTTTATTTTAGAATATATCGATGGGATTTCCCGCTCCTGAACAGGTATTTAAAACTTTAAGAAGGTATTTTTGTTTGTGAGATAAATGTTATTTCTAATTCTTTATAAATCTAAAGAGATTCCAAAAGTACTCACATATAAGATGCTCAATGTGAAAAAAAACTTACATATTTTGAGCCTTGTTTATTAAGATACTTCGCTTAAAACATATATCCTATTATGGTCCTGAAAATGAAGCAGCTTATAGTGCCTAATAAAACAAGGATGATAACACCCATAAAAGCGAAGCACTGAAACGGTAGGACAAACGGACGTTAAAATTTGCATAGTGTCAGAACTGAATAATCAAAATATAAATGTATAAGAGTCGAACCAAAATAGTAAATAAATTTGTTGAAAAACTGCTGGATATAGGATAATGTTTATGAACATACTTACATTTTTAGGACTTGATTATAGAGTTGCTTCGCTATTAACATTATACTTTGTTGTCCCAGGAATTGATATACCAAAAATCAGATCAATCGGATGATTAGATCACATGAAAATTTGTTGTTAAAAAAGTAAAAAAATCGACATGTTTAAAATGGACGTACGGACATTCTGGTAATGATTAAAGAGTTGCTACGCTTTCTAAATCGTTACTAATTACTAAAGGAATCACCATGCAAAGTTTGAAATCGATAGGACAATTCTAACATGCCCAATTTAACGAAAAAAGCTATCCGTTACGGACGGACGGACCGACCCTAATTATAGAAAAGCTTCGCTTTTAAAAATTACGTAATACAATATAAATGATTAGTGAAAGGCCAGAATAAATTTTCATTAACCAATGGTAAAATGCACTATAGCTATGATTAAAGGGTTATGGACTTTCTGATACTGATTATAGTGTAGCTACGCTTTCTAAATTGTACCTAACTAATACATAAATCATCATTTATAGTTTTAAATACGACAAAACAATAAAACTACCTACAATAACAATACGTTTTAAACGGACGGAAGGTCAAAACCTATCGTTCTTCAATATTTTATTTTGTTTACTTTTTTTGTCAGAAAGCTATCCACAGAAACCATACAGCAGATGAAGCAGAAAATGCACTAGCTACAATGGTAAGTTTTATACTTGTTGGTGGCCAGGGATTTAAAGGTTAAGACAATGGTAAATAAATTGATTATTATTCCTTCTGTAGATTACAATTAGTGGTTGAAACGTTTGGACACTTAACTTAATAAACTAACCAATCAAAATTTATCAAAATTTTCTAAAGTTGTTACGTCAACGATTAAGAAAATGTTATCATAAAACTTTGAGGACTAGTGTAATAAACAGCCCATTGTCCCCTCTCTTTCGAAGCGTAGCTACACAAATATAAGGGTATGTCAGTTAGTAAATAATAATAAGTCATGCCCTGTTTTTAAAATGTTTTCCTTTTGTTAAAAATTTTAGTTGTCAAACATTGGCATAATTTCTTTCTTTATATCTCAGTTACAGCTCAAAAAAGTACACTAATGAAGAAAAAAGGAGCTAATCCTGAACGATTGGGGGGAGGGGGATGTATCTAATGATTATACATAACTGAGAGTTGACATTTTTGTGCGGGAGATGGGAGGCAAGAAAATCAGCCATTTAATTTTTTGAAATATTTAAGAAAAAGTGTCATGCACTAGTCGCCGGAAGGGAAAAGCAGTTTTTTTTTGAAAGGGGCTATCTGAGATTATTACAGATTCTGATATATACATATATAGACTAATGAAAAATGCAAAAAACGAAATCAAAAGCGTTCCTTCTTGGAAGAAAATCCGGGAAAAAGATTTTAGCTATTTTTAACATAAAATTCACATTGGCAAGCCTGCAAAAAAAATATAAAGACATTTAAACATGTCATTGCTCAGCACCTAGAAGTGGTAGAAAAATGCTACGCATACCATTGGAAACCTCATAACCTCTAGTTTTCATAAAGGTATATAACTTTTTTGTACTATTATTAGTTTTTGAGCTATCCTCTGAAGTATACACAAGTCTTAAAAATGCAGTTTTTTCATGAATTTTAAGTTTGATACTTGTTACAAAAACCTTTTTAAAACTATATTGCTTAGCACCTAGGAGTTATATAAAATATATATTATTTTATATAGGTATATTTGTATATTTTAGGTACTTTCAATTTAAGCTTTGAAATGTGAGTTTTTGGTAAGAACCAAGGAGGGAGGGGGGAGTTTATGCACTAGTAAATGAAATGCAGTATAAAATTTTGCCCTGGTTGTTTTTGTTATAGTTATTGACCGGATTATTTGTGTAAAATTTTTTATATGATTAAATTCACCAGTAAAACTCTAAAAATTGAATTTTGGCACTTACTTCTAGGGGCTAGTAGGGTAAAACAGCCCCCAAAACACTAAAATTATAAGATATGAGATTATTTCAAAGACATTAAGTTAATTCTTTTAATGTAAACATTTTTGGACATATTTAATGTCAAGCTAATTTATTTAATTTAAATTTGTTTGACATATTTTAGCAAAGTAGTCACTAAAGATTTTGGCACTTTCATTCTTGGGGCTAGTGGGGTATTTCACCCTCCAAAACAATAAAATTTAAAGTTATGAGCCTATTTTTAAAGATATCAAGATGATTTTTTTTATTCTCATAATTTAGATATGTAGCCATATGTGGCACTTTCCTTCTTGGGGCTTCCTAAAACATATCAAAATTATATAAACTGCGAACCAGAAAAATAGGCAAATCTGAATTTGCAGAATAGCAGCTTTAATATTCATTTAGGATTATTTTACTGTAAATATAAAATGTAGATGCACCTTTTGGTTACAAGTTTCCACCGTTAATTTTTTATTAATAAGCACCAATGAAGCACAAGATCTCAAAAACAGCATTTTTGGTAAAAACTGGTGAACCAAAAAGATATGCAAATCCAAAACAAATCAATGGAAAAACGTTTTTTTTGAGCTTTTCTTCTGTTTTAAAGATTGATTCTGATAAATTAACAATTTTTAAAGAGATTTATGCATTAATTGTTATGAAATGTAGTATAAGGTAGAAATTAATGATTTTTTAAAATAAGAAATATTAGAAAAAAAGAAATTTGACTCTATCACTTTAGAGGACAGTTGCTGACCTCCAGTCTTATGGATGAAGCTAAATACATATTAAAAATAATAATTACTCCCAAAAGTATACAAAAATGATTTTTAATGTGTTAAAAAAATCCATTTTAAAATCTTGATTTTGAGGATGATGGCCTTTAAGATGCTCCTATGGGTAGTGATGGTAAGCCAAATGTTATCAAAGTGCATGACCATGATGACAACTTATATATTGAACTATGGTCCAATTTCTGTATTCATAGCAGCCTCCAGCCAAGCAGTATTAAAAAAGAAAAAAATTTCAATTTTAATTACTCCAATGCATAAGGTAAATACTGTCGTTTTAAGAAGATGTTTATATTTCTTGTCGGCAGACTCCAGTGGAGAATGCTATGACTACAAAAAATGGTACATAGGTTGATAGACAAGTTGTTGTAATGGGCATGTACTTCGATAACATTTGGCTCACCATCATCACCAATAGGAGCATCTGAAAGGACATCATCCTCAAAATCAGGATTTTAAAATGTTTTTTTTTAACACATTAAAAAGCATTTTTGTATACTTTTCAGGGTAATTTATATCTTTAACATGTATTAGGCTACATCCATTAAACTGGAGGTCAGCAGCTGACCTCTAAAGTGATAGGGGATGAATTTATTTTTTTCTAATATTTCTTATTTTAAAAAATCATTATTTTCTACCTTATACTACATTTTATAATAATTAATGCATAAATCCCTTAAAAAATTGTGAATTTATCAGAATCAATCTTTAAAACAGAAGAAAAGTGCAAAAAAATCGTTTTCCCATTGATTTGTTTTGGATTTGCATATCTTTTTGGTTCACCAGTTTTTACCCAAAATGCTGTTTTTGAGATCTTGTTCTTCATTGGTGCTGATTAATAAAAAATCAACGGTGGAAACTTGTAACAAAAAGATGCATCTACATATTAAATTTACAGTAAATTCGTCCCAAATGAATAATGAAGCTGCCATTTTGAAAATTCAGATTTGCCTATTTTTTTGGTTCGCAGTTTATAAGTCAGTATCAGATTTTTCCCTGGCTGTTTTGGACTTGTAGTTATAGTTATTTTTTAAAAGTTGGTTCTACGATGTGATTGGTTATATGATATGAGATTATTTTTAAAGACATTAAGCTAATTTTTTTAATGTAAATATTTTTCACATAATTAAAGTAAGGAGGTATTACAGATTTCATTTTGGCACTTTCCTTCTAGAGTCTAGTGGGGTAAAACACCCTTAAAATAAAAAAATTATGAGTTCTGAGCTTATTTTCAAAGATTTCATGTTGAACTTTAATGAAAACTTATTTCACATCATAGAAACAAATAATTTAGTCCTTGAAAGAGGTGCCTAATTGAGATCTATAGTGATAATTTAGTTAGGTTATTTGAAAAAAGTTTTCATTAACAAAATCAGCCCAATATTTTTAAAAATAAGCCCAGAACTTTTTTACGACACTAGCCACTAGAAGGAAAGTATCAAACATAATGTTTATTGATAATTAATCATATAAGATATTTTACAAAATAATCAGGTTAATAATTATATCAACTAGCCCAAACATCCAGAGCAAAATTACTAAATTTCATTTCCTATAAGTGTATAAACTCCCTCCCCCCCCCCCCTTCCTTGTATTTTATAACTTAACAATTTGGGGTTGTTTCACCCCACTAGCCCCGAGAAAGAAAGTGTTCAAATGAAATCTTTATATCTCTAAAAAAAACCTCAATTCTTAAATTTTAGTGTTTTGGAGGGTGAAATACCCCACTAGCCCCATGAAGGAAAGTGCCAAATGAAATATTTAGTGGCTACCTAGCTAAATTATGCAAAAAAAGGTTTACAATAAAAAAAATTTGCTTGATATCTCTAAAAATAAGCTCAGACATTAAATTTTAGTGTCTTAGTGGCTATTTTACACCATTGGCCCCTAGAAGGAAAGTGCCAAAATTCAATTTTCAAAGTTTTACTGGTATATTTAATCATGTAATTTTACAATAAAAAATCAGATTAATAACTACAACAACAAGCCCAAAAACATCCAGGGCAAAATTTTATACTGCATTTCATTTCCTATAAGTTTATAAACTCCACCCTCAGCTCCTTGGTTCTTACTACAAACTATACACATTTTAAAGACAATTTTTAATTAAGCTAAAATTGAAATTACCCAAAATATACAAATATACATATATAAAATAATTATTTAACTCCTAAATGCTAAGCAATATAATTTTTAAAAGGTTTGTGTAACTAGTATCAAACTTAAAATTCATGAAAAAACTGCATTTTAAAAACTTGAGTATACTTTAGAGCATAGCTCAAAAACTAATGATAGTACAAAAACATTATATACCTTAATGAAAACTAGAGGTTATGAGCTTTCCAATGGTATGCGTAGCATTTTTCTACCACTTCTAGGTGCTGAGCAATGATATGTTTAAAATGTCTTTATATTTTTTGCAGGCTTGCCAATGTGAATTTTAGGTTAAAAATAGCTAAAATCTTTTTCCCGGATTTTCTTCCAAGAAGGAACGCTTTTGATTTCGTTTTTTGCATTTTTCATTAGTCTATACATGTATAAATCAGAATCTGTAATAATCTCAGATAGCCCCTTTCAAAAAACTGCTTTTCCCTTCCGGCGACCAGTGCATGTGTGACATCTTAAGAATACGTCTAAAAAGGAGGGATAAGAGGAGAAGTGGGAAAAGAAAACTCTAAAAAGTAGATAGATTTAGATGTATTTTTATGACGTCACACATGACACTTTCCAGCGCTTAATTTAGGAAATAAAGGAGGCAGTGTTTGTTCAATGTTACCATGATTGTCCAGAAGAAATTGATTGGGTCCTAAAACAGTTTCAGGTATGCATAGGTCCGGGTCAACAAAACAGGGTTTAATCTTAAGATTTTTTTTGTGAAAAATGCTGTACAATATAATACGTTTTTTCGGCATGTAACAAAACAAGTTTAAATCAGAAATAAATTGGATTTGAAGCCACACTGGAATAGATAGATAGTTATACACATTAGTCGAAGGCATTGGCCAATTAGAAAATAATAAACCAAAAAAAAATAATTCTGCTTCGCGGAAAACTGTTTATAAAACCATACGGTATTTATATTTTAATATTACTCTTTCTCATGAATGTAAATAGTTAAAAGATGGATAGATATAAGCTTAGTGATAAATAGATAGTTAGACATTAACAAGGATGACAACATCCATAAGTAGCGAAGCACAAAAAATATTTATAAGAATTTAAAGATTAGTTGTCAAAATCATGTATATTAGGAAAAAAATCACAAAACCTTTTTTTATTTTTTTTCATTTCTTAATATTTATTTTTCAGTACTATGACTAACAGACTGGCGGTCAAAGTAAACTACATACTGGATGCTCAAAACAACGGGAAATTTAATTTGATATTTTTAACTACAAAAATTTTAAAAATCGGACCATAAACACCAAAGTTATGAAGAAAAATGTAAAAAATACAAAAATGGCCTAAAACCTGCTTAAAGGCAGTCTGACCGTCATAGTTGTTTTCTTGAAACGACAAGAAATTTTATTTTGATACTATAACTGAAAAATTTTTGGAAATCGGACCATAAACACCAAAGATATGGAGAAAAATGTGAAAAATACAAAAATAGCCTAAAACCTGCTAAAAAAGGGTCCTATCGCCATTGATGTCTTATAGTTAATTGTGCTCCTTTATAATGGGAATGTTGTCAAAAAATTTCAGCCTTTTATCTCTTATAGGAGCTGAGTAAATTCCATTTCCCCCATAGCGTTACGGGCTGACTGACGGACGGACGGACGGACAAAGTGAATTATAGAGTAGCTTCGCTACTAATAAAAGCTAAATTTATATCAAAGTCAAATATGAAACAGATAACAGACCAAAATATTTTTTTATCCAGGGAAAAACCTTTGTGAAAGGATTTGTTGCTGGCTTGGATCCTGCAAAACATGACAAACTCAAGGAGAACATTGAAAAATTCTCCAAAGTTGGCTCACCCAAGGTACAATGCAACAAGGATGACAACATCCATAAAAGCAAAGCTCTAAAACGGTAGGACAAACGAACATGAATATTTGTACAGTGACAAACTGAACAATCAGAATATAAATGTATGCACAAGTCTAAATAAATAAACGAAAATTGTTGCAAAACTGCTTAGATACAGGATACTAATTAAGGAAATAAATACATTTTTCAGACTTGATTATAGAGATGCTTTGCATTGTACCTTGTTGTAATAGGAATCAGTACTCAAAAAATTAGATCAATCGAAAGATAATATCAAACAAAAAAAAATTAATGGACGCAAGGACCTTCTGGTAACGTTTATAGAGTTGCTACGCCTTCTAAATCGTGCCTAACTACTAAATAAATAACCATTCTTAGTTTAAATAGATAAGAATAATCTAACTTGCTTAAATGAACAAAAGAGTTATTTGTTAACTTATTAAAAAGCTTCGCTTTAACAACAAATGAACAAACAAGCAACGAAGACCTTGAGATACCGATGCTTTAATTACGTCAAGTGTATAATTACCCTGAAGAACATTCAACAGGGTATCCAGAAAAGTCTACTTTTAAGTCGCTTATATATATTAAATATATAAACAGGAAGTAGAGGAGGTTTGCTTGTAAGCACTATAAGATCTCGTAAATCTGAATTTAGTGATTTGTAACATAAAATTTGAAAATTTAAAATGTATGCATTGTTTGAAATAAAATGTTAATTTTTTAGAATTTACATTCTAATTCTATATTCTTTTCAAACGAAATAATAAGGTTTAATTTTTGAAAACGTAATTTTATTAAACTAAAGGTTACACAACAGATAAAACTTTTAGTTGAGACACCTCGCGGCGATATTTCAAACTACATATAATACAATTTCCGGTTTAGACAATAATTTGTAAACATAAAACATACAAAATCAAAATCCAGCACATTCAATGCACATCACGTTTATGGTAGCGCAGCTACTATTTAATCGGTGTAACTTGACTGTCCGTTCTATTAAATCAGGATCCTTGCTGTTGAGAAATTTATACCAACTTATTTGTAGCTAAATATTTAATTTATCTGCTGAATAGATAATTTTTGACAATATTTTAAACATAAAATTCGAAAAATATTACCAAAGACATGGTTTTACATATTAAATACAATAATTTTTTCTAATTTATATCGTTAGCTGTAGATTAATTAAATGAAAAGGAATACAAACTATTTGACTAAAATAAGATTTTAAATAAATCACGAAACCTTTCTTGAAAATTTAATTTGTAGTTTGTTGGAATACGACATTTGATTGGCTTAGAGGATGTGGATTATTCCATTCAAGACTCGTTCATTCAAGGATTGAAGGTATTGGTAGAAAGTTTCAGTAGCTCAGCTACTCTATAAATAGGGTTTGTTAGCCTATCTTTCCATCTATTTGTTATGGTGGTTGTAAATTTTATTCTAATAGAACTATTTAGCAATGAAAAGTATCAATATGGGAGTCGAACATAGTTATTTATCTCATCGTATTATAGACAGCTTCCTGTGACATTAAAATTAAAAATTATAAGATTAAGTTTTGTTAGTCCCGAGGGGTCAGAGTCACGGTCTAACAAAACTGGTATCAATTTTATAATTTTTAGATAATATTTGTAGAAAATGTTCAGTCATTCGATGCTATACATGATTTTTTAGTAAGGCTTAGAAGCGGTTGTAATCTAATGGATATTCATCAAAGCTCTTTAATCTAAGACGTCACAGCAATCAATTGAATGTAGCTTCGCTACTTTAAAAAAAAAAAACAATTTCATTTTGTTTTCAGATTTTGGCTGATCATGGTTTGACCTTTGACCTTCACAGCTATCCTGATACAATTCATCATATCCCAACTATTGCTGAAAAAGTACCAAATGTAAGTTATCGGATTTAGAATCTGTTTTGCTGAATATATAGCTACATACAATAATTATAATCAAAATTCTTTCTCACGTAGAAAAATTAATTGATTGAAAAGCATGGAAACTCCTAGATTGTAACAAATCTTTCAAAATACAATAAAAGTATCCAAAGGTTTTTAATCCAAAGAATAGGAATAACTTGGTTAAGAATTTTTGGGCAACAGTGTAATTTTTCCCATTACTTTTGCATTTGACTCACATATATGCATAAATATTGGAAAGCTTTCCAAAATTTAAAAAGCCAACGAATTTAAAAACTTTGGGTGCTAGTTTAATTAACAGCTCATTTTCCTCTCTCTATCTATGATATTTTATTATTTAGATAAAAATGGTCATTGACCACATTGCAAAACCCTACTACCATGATCAAACAGCTTTCAAGTAAGTGATTTAATTTTTCAAGATAAGTAGAATTACCTATTCTACTTCTTTCATTCGTTTCTAAACTAAACAAGGTGCTAAATGGTCATTGGTTATTCTATCTACAATTCTGCATAAAAATACAGTCATTGGCGTGCACAACGAATCCCAACGTGGAGGGGGAGGTGTAACACCATAAGGTGGCGAAACAAGGAAAGCAGGCCTTCCCAATTTCAATTATAATGGGGTAGGTAATTGCATGACCTTTGTCCGTAAATCTGTAATGTGAATTTTGCGCTAGAAAAAAAACCTTTCTCGTATTCATTCGAATCCGGTGGATAGGAACCGGTTCTAATCCATACGAAAAAACTATGTCTAGCATCGTATTATATTCAGCTTTCTACGAATATAGAAATGTACAATTATAAGATTAAAACCATTGTACATTATATATCCGCGGAAAGCCGTTTATAATACGATGCGAGAATAACTATACCTTCACAATATCTACGACTTACGTTAACAAAAAAACAATTGCTTCACTTTTTTCAATATAACCCTACAGTTTTGGTCAAAAAATAACAAAAAATGACATAATTCATGTCCAAGCAATGACAATGAGAAAACAATATTGAATTTTGAATCTCCTCACCGCTCCAGAGTACTACAACTCGAGACCTAGCCCTTGTTAAAAAAAATTTCTCTACGTGGAGAGTGCATATTATATTACAAAAAAATTAAGACAGTTTTGTCTTTTTTTAAAAGAATAAACTGTCTAAAGTAATTGAAATTTTGTAGCCGTCATGTCTCAATGTTTGATTGGTCTGTCTTTTTCATGCCAAATTGGCTGGGATTGGGCTAGAAACCTGGTTAATGTGTCTATAGAAAGGTCTATACATGCCCCATCAAAATCTTTGAACATTATGGGGGTTAACTACAAAATTTCTAGTAATTAAGACGATTTGTTGATTATCAATCTCCATGTAAGGAAAAATTCTCAACAAGGACTATGACTTGAGCTGTGGTGCTCTGGAGAGGTGAGTAGAAATAAAAATTCAATTGTGTTTTCTCATTGTCATTGCTTGTACATGATTTGGGTCATTTTTTGTTAGATTTTGACCAAAACTGTAGGGTTATATTGAAAAAAGTGAAGCAATTGTTTTTTTAAACACCTTTTTTGTTAGAGATTGGTGTGACAAGATGAGTTTAGCTGCTCAATGTCCCAATGTCTATTGTAAACTTAGTGGACTTATCAATGAAATTCCAGGTATGCAAAGTACCATGATGTTCTTTTGCTTGAATGTCAGTTTGTCTGAGAAAGCCTAAAGTGTCATGTGTGACGTCAAAAAAATACGTCTAAAAAGAAAGTATGAGAGGAGATGTGGGAAAGGAAACCCCCTCCCCCCCCAAAAAAATGAATTTTTATTGCGTCACATATGACACTTAAGGCTTTCTCAGGTTGTCTTGTCGTCCGTCTTCCAATTTTTCTGTTTTTTTTCCTGAGTTTCTGTAGAATTATCCTTTTTTATAAAGTAGTAATGGGTTTTGTCTAAAGCTTGAGATTTCAATAGGTAATGAACCGATTGAGTTCTCCTTTAAAGGGAATCCTAAGATAGGTCCAGGGAAAGTTTTAGACTTATTTTCAAATATATTTTATGGATGGTTTTAGGCCATTTGTCCACCCCCTTCTTATTCTATAGATCCCCAAGATGCTAGGGGCAAAGCCACTAGTTAATTTACACAGGAGAACTAACCATGCAAAAGTAAAGGGATGGTAATCATTTTGTTAGACTATATTTGTCCTACTGTCTTTTGATCTCTTTACTTTCAATTTTACTTATCATACATATTTTGTCAACAAATGCATTTGTCAAAAGTTTGCTATTTAAGATTTGAAAACTTTTTTAGATTGGAGTGCAGAAAAGTTTCAGCCCTACGTTGAACATTGTCTTAAGGTAAGGTACTAAAGTGACAGAGATACATCACCTCACGAAAAATTATTTTTCTGCCAGTTAAAGTTTTTTTTGTTTTTTTGACTAGTATATAATGACAAAACTAGACAAAGCATTCTGAATGAATAATGGTTTCTCTTTTAAATATATTTTATTGATATCTTTATCATTTGTAGTAGGATTGTTTTGTATGAACCGTAAGATTTTAATAACTACTGAACTGATTGAGTTGTTCTTTTTATGGAAGCTTGACCATGTTCCATGGATGGTTTAAAGTATTTTATTTTTAGAATTAAGCCTTGGGGTGGTTTTAGGCTATTTTTACCCTTCTTACCTTCTAGAATTCGGGGTCCCTTGATGCTAGGGGCGCAGCCGCTAGATATATAAATATATATTGGCAATTTCTACATTCCAAAAAAGGTCATAGCGAGTAAAAAGGTAAAGTAAAAAAATTTCAAAATGCTACGATAATTTTAACATTACTGTTTTTTTCTTCTTCAGGTTTTCGGAGTAAGCAGGTGTTTTTATGGTAGTGACTGGCCTGTTTGTAATCTGGCAACCCCTAGTATTCAATACAGGTGCCTTTTCTTATGACTCTTAAAGCTTGGGCCACTGACAAAAATAAGTTAGATTTTCGTTGTCCTTATTTTAAAATAAATTTAAATTAAGGGGGTTGGATACTATTTTTCTTTATGTCTAAATCTTGCGGGTCCTATTTCTGGTGTGCCTATACATTTTACACTTTGAAAAAAAATACATATAGCTAGATTTTACCTTTTCCACTAATAAAAATATAATTCTTTGGTGATTTTTGGCACTATAAGAGGACCACCAAAACAATGGACTTTATAAAAATAGAATTTTTGTGTATGTCACACCTTTTAAAAAGTTTCATAATCTTTTTCATCGTCTAATTCTGTAATTGTAGGATGTCTGTCTGAAATAAATTTGCACATCTTATCATTTTTCTGCAGATTTCTCATTTTTTGCTTGTAAATTTCAACAAAAAAATGTAAGCGCTATATGGGGTTTAATTTTATTTTGAAAAGTCAAAAGCTTTCCTGAAAACTAATCTTCTTTACTTTTTTTCAGAGATGTAGTTGAATTGCTGGAGAAGCTAACAATTTCTCTTTCTGAGACTGAGAAAGACGACATCTTCTACAATAATGCAAAGAAATTTTATAACATTGATCAATAAATTAGATAATAATTTTCAAAGGATATAGAATATACATGGATATTATGACTGAGAAATTTTAAAGAAATAAAAATTCCTAAAAGATATACTTGTGTATATTATGATTTATTGCTTCGCATATTTTGTGCTTGATTATTCTTTTTCTTAAAGCAAACTTTCTTTGTTATGTTCAAATTAAAATTTTAGCCTTTTAAAAGTTATGAAAAGTTACTGGAAAACCACCCAAAATACAAACATTTTATTATTGTTCATTAGATCTGGACACTCAGTGCTAAAATTTGAAATTTTTTTAAACTAAAAAAATCAAATTTCAAACAATTTTTGAAAGAAGGTGTATCAACTTTTTTTTTATAGCTAGCCGGTTCTTTTAGTAAGTAGTAGATGTAAAATTTTTCATAGAATTCAGATATGCAATCGTTTTTTTTTGTAGACCTCTTATTTTTTAAGTAATTTAAGTTTTTAAAAAAAAAGATTAAGTCGATTTTAAGGTACTAAAACGCAACAAAAAAAAGGAAGAAAATGTCCATTATGTACAAAAATAGTAAGATCTTTAATTTGACACCTTACTTTTTGATTTTTGTCAGGTAATTATTAAAAAAATTGATTTTTTTAAACCCACGAGAATAAAAACTTTGAACTTAATTTTATCATTTCAAAGGTAAAAAAATATGGGTTAATATATACCTTTAGAATCAGAAAAATATTACGAATCCATTGTAAGCAAAATTGAAAAAAAGTAAAAAAATAAACAAATAAACAAATGGCCAAATATATTTTTTGTTCAGGCAACACTATCGTCTTTCCTTTTTTACCCCATCTTTACCCCCTCTTTACCCCCTTCCCATTTTTATACTCAATTCAAGAATTAAGACGTTGCCTGTATAATATAATATGATATTTTCATATAATTCCTTTTATTGTAGTTTATATACTATATTGTAAACTTTTTATTTCAATTTTGCTTACAATGGATTCGTAATATTTTTCTGATTCTAAAGGTATATATTAACCCATATTTTTTAACCTGTGAAATGAAAAAAATAAGTTCAAAGTTTTTATTCTCGTGGGTTTTAAAAAATCGATTTTTTCAATAATTACCTGACATAATTGAAAAAGTAAGGTGTCAAATTAAAGATCTTACTATTTTTGTTCATAATGGCCATTTTCTTTCTTTTTTTTTGTTGCATTTTAGTACCTTAAAATCGATTTAATTTATTTTTTTTAAAACTTAAATTACATAAAAAATAAGAGGTCTACAAAAAAACCGATTGCATATCTGAATTCTATGAAAAATTTTACATCTACTACTTACTAAAAGAACCGGCTAGCTATAAAAAAAAGTTGATACAGCTTCTTTAAAACAAAATGTTAGCAAACTTTTACAATTTTCAAATATTTTGAGTATTTCAAGTTAAGCTTCAAAATAAACAATTTCTAAAAGATGAAATCTTTTGTTTTAAAACCTAAAATAATTGATTAAAACCCTATGTTTATATCACCTGTAGTCAAATATCCACACTCACAGATCGCTCCATAGTAGTTAAATATCCAAAAATGTAATCAAAAGTAGTAGAATATCCTTGTGTGTGTATAAGAATATGGCCATTTCTCATTACCATTTATTATAGTAGCCTATATGATTATGCATGTCCTTGTGCAATACATTTTAAAACTTACTAAAAATGAAGATAAATAATACAGCATTAGCTAAATTTTAACAAATGCTTAAAAATTGCAAAGCGGAACCGAATAAAAACGTAAGTGTCAAAATTTGAGATTTCTACGGTTTAAGCAATGTTAGATTTCTAAATCTAAAAAAACTGTTCATATGTCCTACTCTAATATACGTGGCCCAATAAAAATTATTTACGTTTTTAAAACAGATTAAAGTAGTAGCGAAAATTCTATAACTATAATTTCATTGAAATCTATTATAAGATAAGGCCTAGCTCTAAGCACTAATTCTTTTATCAAAAAATCTTGAAAGCAATTTCACCATCAGTTTTACCCAAGGTTAACCCATTAATTTTGGTCAATTTCAAGTTTGAATTTAATAGCTGAATAACAGAACCTGTATTGAAAAGAAGAAAAAATAATGCACAGGACCTACTTGGAACAAAAGCATTCATAAGGTTGATGTATTAACCCCCCTTGCAAAATTAAGAAGGGAGGATACACCTTCCTGGCAAAATTAAGAAGAGTTGAAAGCCCCTACTGAAACAGGCAAGGGGGTGTGTTAAGCTAAAAATTCACACACCCCTTAAAATTACCTAGAAAAACCTTGTAACCACCACTAATTTTGAAGCAATCAAACAACTTATTAGTTGTTTTCTATTTCTAAGTTACTTCTTTATTTAATTTAAACATCTTTAAACAGAAAAAAGTTATTGAAATTTGTATCTAAAAATGATTCATTTTAAATTAAAGATAAATTTTAAACTAATATTTCAATCTGGCATTCCAATTAGAAGGATAAAGGAAACAATATTATTTTAGAATAATAAGAAGAGTTTTTTGGTCTATTGGTGAGACTTTTTATATTTGCAGGAATTGAAATATTTTCTAGAACAACTATTTTTCATTTTGGCACAAACTTTTCTTAAAAATCATCTATTATATATTAGCTAGGAAATTTAGATGCTTTTAATGTTTCAATAATTAATTTTTGATTAAAGTCAGTAAAGCAAATATTTCCTGTTTATTTAATGTCAATTTTGGAAAATTAGATTTAGCTTTACATGCCACTTAACATTAAACTGTTTTTAACCTATTTTTGAATGGGGGGTCAAAAATATACTAGGACACCTATAAAATCAGACTGCAGAGCCCAAATTTGAATTAAGTCCCCAGTAAACTTTTTTTGGGGGATTTAAAAATAAATTTTTAGTGTTGCTGTAATCATTTTGACCGAAGCAAAAGCTTTTTTTACTTCGGGTAATATTGTGGCTTACAGAACATTTTTATATAATTCACTTTATATTGATACAATTAAAAAACATTACTCTGTTCAATGGAAATAATTTTTTTTTCCAAAACAATTAATTTCATTGAAAAATCTAACATTTACAATAAAACAAATTATTCTGAAATCTAACCAATAATAAGTCTTGTTTTATATAATTCTTTACAATTCAAAAAAAGAGTGTTTTCACAAAGTGACTTATTTCCAATGTAGTTAAATATTTTTTATTTAATTAAAATGAAAAGAATGAAAACCGTACACATAAAAGATACATACTTTTTAAAATTATTTTAAAAGATAAGTTTGAATAATCTTATTTTATAACACATTTGTATATGTGACAAAAATAAATTTGTTGTATTGCATAAACATTTGTTGTCATTTAAAACTTTACAGCCAATTTTTATGTTTTAAAATAAGTGAGAGAACTCAAACATGTTAATGTTAATTCGTTGATATATTATAAAGAATTAACTTTTTAGTGAATTTTTATAGTAAAATCATAAGGCCTAATTTTACTCTATACCAGAATACAATATTTATGAAGCAAAACACTCTAAAAGCTACGAATTTTACCCAAATAAAAAAAAGACCTTTTGCTCGGATCAAAATGATCACGGCAACAGTAAAATTAATATTTAAATCCCCCCAAAAAAGTTTATTGGGGACTTAATTCAAATTTAGGCTCTGCAGTCTCATTCTACTGGTGTCATAGTTTATTTTTTATATACGTTTTAAAAATAGGTTAAAAACAGTTTAATTAACAAACACTTTAAAACAAATTGATTTTTGTAAAATTAAAGAAAGCCTGCAGGATATAAACCTTAACCCTTACAGATCGGGGGGGGGGGTCATATTGACCCCCCCCTCTGTTTTTTCAATGTCATTTTTTTTGTAGGTAAGATAGAGAGTTGTGACTTCATGACTTTTTAAGTTTAGTAATTATACGTCGGCAAGAGTTGATCTTATAAGGATATCTGGTCTGTGTCGGTCGTGGCGTCCGGTCAAAGTCGGTTAGGTGGAACCAAATTTAGAAAAAATTCTAAATAAATCTTAATTTCTACATTATGACTTTTGTTTATAAGGTAGAAACCTAAAATTTTTTTGGTGAATACTTAGATATCAATGACCTTCTGAGAAAAGTGGTGTTATGACCGTTTGACCGCTCCCTGACCGACTTTATGACCGATTTTTGTCCGGCTTTTACTACAGACATATATCATGAATATCGTGGCTTCTATTACAGCTAGAGGCCTAAAATTTTTTTTGGTAAATCCTTGAGCAACAGTAAACAGATAAAAATATTAATTGGCGCCGCCAACCGCCGTTTTACCGCCGTAACCGCCGAAAATGGCGGTTTCCGTTATTTGCCGTTTTTCGGCGATGATCTGAAAAAGTAATTTTTTTGTTATGAAAAATAAAAGTTCGTCCTAAAATTTGGTCATCCTAGCTGCAAAATTGGCCGCTCTACAGCTGTTTTAATATTTAGCGGCTGGCCGCTAAAAAGCGGCTAAGGAGCGGTCTGACCGCTATGACTAGAAAAAGTAATTTTCTCTAAAAATACACATGAACCACAAGAAAAAAATTTTATGTCTCTAACTGTAACAGGAGGCGAGATAGAGGGGGGGGTCAATATGACCCCCCCCCCCCCCCCCCCCCCCCCGATCTATTAAGGTGGGAATAGGGGCCCGATCTGTAAGGGTTAACACTGTGGGCTAGAATTGAATCAAGACAAAAGTAAGTGCCGAGCCCTGGGACCTATGTATGGTGAAAATAGACATAAAACCATGATTATTCCAGGTAAAACCAAAATATTTCAACAGGGGCTTTTTGAGAAAATTAGATTTGAAAATTTCAAGTTTAATTTTCACCCCCTAGGAGTTGCCGCATAATCATGACAAGAAAAGCAAACATTATTTATTTTAGATTTTGAAAAAACTTTGCTTTTATTAAGTCTTTCATAAAACCTCTCAATATATGATTTATTTTAGGCTGAATTTTCGTGACCTTTGCAAAGCAATTGATAAAAATGGCCATTAATTAACTCCCTTCAGGATTGGTTTTATGAAGAACTTTATAAAAGCAAAGTTGTTCAAAATTTAAAATAAATAATATTTCCTTTTCTTGTCATGATTTTGCGGCAACTCCTAGGGGGTGAAAATTGAACTTGAAATTTTCAAATCTAATTTTCTCAAAAAGCCCCCGCTGAAATATTTTGGTTTTACCTGGAATAATCATGGTTTTATGTCTATTTTCACCATACATAGGTCTCAGGGCTCGGCACTTACTTTTGTCTTGATTCAATTCTAGCCCACAGTGTTAAGGAAAAAGGATAAGAGGATGAATAAAATCGTACGGTGCATTGATCTTCAAGATGAAATAATGTTTTTAACAGAGTATACAACTTTAGAATTCAAAATTTTAAAATTATTATTTTGGCCATTTGTATAATGTCTAATACAGATCTAAAAAGATGCATTAATAAATATGCAGCGAAAATGGATTTAAGTTGTATTAGACATTATACAAATGGCTAAAATAATAATTTTAAAATTTTGAATTCTTAAGTTGTATACTCTCCCATCATCTTCGTTTAACCAATCAATGTCTAAAAAATTGTCGAAAAAACGCGGCATTTATTAAAAACCCATCTCTGTAGCTCCTGGTGCATATCCTGAAATTATCTTTTTTTTCCTCCACTTTTTAATTAGTCAATAAAGGGGGGGGGGGGTTAATGCAACAATCTCGTAATCAATGTGTAAATGGCACTTAGAATTCGAATTTTGATCTGAGATTTTGTATGAGCAATCCTTGCTAGAACCGTTTGAATAACGTATGAGAGTGGCAAAGAGTATTATGTGGAGATAGTTTTTGTGATTGATTTGCCTTGAAAATAGCCAAAAAACGTTAGCCGTTACTTTTCCAACTTTTTGTTTGATTTAGAGAAAATAGACCTACCTAGGATTACTCATGCAAAATTTCAGATCAAAATTTGAATTCTAAGTGCCATTTATACATTGATTACAAGATGGTCGCATTTACCCCCCCCCCCCCCCCTTAATTTATATTTTTTTATTTTGTATGACATTAAACTCCATAATGTAAACTTTAAATTGTCGATGGATAGCAGAAATTTAGAGTATTGATGTGCAATCTTCAAAGCTAGGGGGTACCTGGCAGCACCAAATAAACATTATTATTATTGTTAATTGTTGAAGACTACAGCAGTTAAAGAAATGTATTTCCTGCAGACTTCCTATAAACATATTTTGTGTTATGAACAGGGTTAGGGCAAATAAAATTTTCTAATTTCTAAATAAATGAACATAATATTGTCAGTTTTAAAAATTTTATCTAACATCATCTCCAGCAAATTTCTTAAGCACCTACAGATGGGTTGAGGTCAGATTTAATGGGTCCAAGTCAAAAATCCAGGGTAAACAATGAGCATATTTCGAATCTGACTTGTTGAACATATGCAAGGCCAGCTCAGGGTACATGTACTTCATAATTCAAAGATTTTTATTGGTAAAAAGGTAATTACCTAAGCCCATATAGTGGGATCATTCGTGATTGGTTATGTAGTTTTGGAGCTATGACCATTGAAAACAATTCTGGTTTTATTTGCCCCATCTTGAATTTTTTTTCATTGTCTAGATTTCATTTTGATTTCTTAAAACCCAGAGTTTGTACTCTAATAATCAGAAACTTCAGTTTAGTATGATGAGATGGTCAAATTAGCAACTAACACATATTAATACTTTTAACTTCTCTTGTTGGGCAGCTAGCTCTAAAGAATTTTGTGTGTGCGAATGGGGCGTTTGTCCATATTTAGGTATGGAGACCGCTCTTCTATGAGTACTACTAAAACCTAATTTTAATGCAATACACATAGACATTCTCATCGTCGGTTCGCTTATTTAGAATGCTTAACCTTCTATTCCCACAAGTATAATACGAATTTGGTTGAGCTGGTGGAAGCTCAACAAAAGACCCACGCGAAGTATTATGTTGCTTTAACCTAAGAATAAATGGTTGGTTTTGATATTCGATCAGAATCATATAAGTATATTAAGTATTAAGGAAGGAAAATGTTTTTATAAAGTGTATTTATATCACAAGTGCATAAGTTAAGTATGAAAATATTTACAGGATAAGTGTTAAAATTATAAGTAGAGTAGGACAGAAATGTGCCCTAAGTCCCAAGCAGTGAATTGTGCTAAGTGTTAGAGTTCTAACATAAGGCCTGAGCTCAATTCATGCTAAGTACTAAGGGGCCTAAATTTAAACTACAATGCATGCCAAACAACTAAGTCATTACCTTTTCAAAGCCAGAAAGAGAAGTTGATGGTAGGAGAGTTAGTAAATAACTGAATAAATTCAAGAGGTACATGCTATAACATTAGCTCTGGACCAGGATTTTAGTGTTTGTCTGTGCAATTAAATATCTGTGTGTTAATATGTGACGTAAATCAGGCATAGTTGTAGGCATACATATATGTACTGGTTGTTTATATGATTACATTAACTATAAACATAATATCTTTAATAAACATATACTATTAGCAAATCACATACAGATTACCATGAATAGGCTTTCGTTACCCATATATGGTGTCATATAGGTAGAAACAGGCCTATGAATGCATAAATTGATACAAATAATGCCTTGGGCCTAGCTAAAGTAATTGTGTCTTGCCCCTGAGTGCTACTAGTTAATTGCAGGGCACGTGTCAATCAAAGGTTCATAATATGATCTATATAGTGTTGATTTTATATCAAGCATAGATAGATAGTTGTGGATGCGAAGCATTTCTGTAAAAGTCTCATATGTACGTTCAAAGAATTTGAAAATTGAGGATCGCATCTCCAATGGGGGTAAGTTGTTAAAAAAGAAAAAAGAGAAAAAGAAAAAGTTTAGTAGTCCCAGTATATAGGCATATATAATAAACTATAAATGTATTCCAAGCTAAGTTAAATACGCTTTCCATTAAGAAAGTATGATTTGCGTATTTTCATAGCTGGGTATACAAGATGATAAACCTCCCAAATAGAATACATTCTTTTCTTAAGGGGTTTAGTTTTATCTAACTTTGTCACATCAATAAATGTTTTTGCGTTGGTAGTTCTGGATAGTTCAGCTTCTTCTGATGATGAACTAGGTGGTGAAGTGCTCTCGTTCGAAGTGTAGGTTGAGGTTGGGGGTGAGGTAGATATGTAGCCAAGGGCGTCCACTTGTGCTACCTTGTTTCCATTCTCGTCCAAGGTGATCGAGTGATTCTCCAGGTCATAGTAGAGTTGGTTGAGGTCATCGGTAGAGAGGGACAGTGTACTGCTGGAGCTGGTGTCACTATCGGTCTCCACTCTACTATCTTCTCTGGTAGTCAGGGCTGTATTTAACAAGAAATTCCTGATGGTGATGGACAGGTTCTCTGAGAATCCATCGTATTCAGGTGTGGTGATGATGTTGTTGTTCTCGTCTATTGTGTCAAGATGTTGACAGGAACACAACCGCAATCCATCCAAGGTAGGGTGGTGGTAGGGCTCCAATACTCCATGATCATCTAGGTTATCTCCAGGCTGGTCCATGGTAGATCCTAAAAAGAGTTAGTGCGCGTGCTCCAACCGGTTCCTTGGGGTATCCTGGCTATGGTAATCTAAACAAAAGAAGTTTTAATAATCTTTTATTAATCCTTTTATCCCTGGGATATTCTAGAAATTCTTTCGTTACAGATAGACCTATAATGGATTGGTTAGTTATCTCTATTTCTGTTAAATATAACTGTTTCCTGAATATAAACAATATTTTATATAAAAATGTATAAGTACAATTAGTATTTACATATCGTATTATTTTATTTGGTTACATTACTCGTATATATGTAAAAATATAAGATTTTACTAACAATAGTTGGTAACCCTTTGTTTGTATATTTTGTATATGTACATATGGTTTATACCACTGTTGGTATTAGCTGTATTTATGTTATTTTTAACATGAATAAATTTTAATCATTTTAAAGACTAATATCTTACATTACGTCGCTATCAAGTGTACCTTTTTAAACTTAATATCTATAAAATATATCGTTCGACGTCCGTAATTAAATTTTACGTAACAATAAGTTGTCAACCCTTTGTTTATGTTTGGGCGGTCAAAAGTGATAGGGGTTGGCTTTGAGCGAGGTTATAAAAAGCTGGCGGCCCAGTAATTATGCTCATTTATATAATAATTGTCCTTGCGAGCGGAGCTTGCGTTCGAGTGTTTAATTTTACCGCTAAATTCCAAGAGAATTTATATAAAAGTGATAAAATATAGTAACCCGTTTGTTTTATATGAATGTTTTTATGTTATAGATTGTTGATGTGCCCATTATTGCATTCGTTAGCCAGTATTTAAGACCTAAGAATCTTATTTTTCTTTGTCGATAAGACCTTTATCACTGTATTTTAAACGAAAGTGGGTTTGAAGCAGTATGGGTACATCTTCAATATATGACAATTTTGTTCTATATAATATTTGTAGTTTTGATAGGACATATCTGAGTCAGCAAGTAAATTGACGTACCTTGTTTTGTTTACGTTTTCCGTCTGCAAAAGTTAAATTCGTTCCTCGTAAACAAAACTTATAATGACACAGATATGTTCCATCATTCTACTCGTTTTAACTTTTGATTATAAGGTTCCTTTTGTATAATCAAAACTTATTTGAGTCCTGATTCAAATCTTCTAAAACAATTTTTACTATAGGTTTAAAAATAAGATTTTCTTTTTACGTAATTCAATTATAATGACGTTAATTGATAGATTATTTACGTTACGAATAACTCATCCATATTATATAAAAAATGGTCGCTTACAAAAATTATATTTAGCTAGCTTTATCTAAAGTGTTTTTAAAACATCATTGAAGATATTCAGATTTAGCTAGTACATAAGTTTTAACTGCTTGATACGTCATAATGAATATGTTTTTGATAGCTCAGCGATAGCTATTTTTAAGCGTTGAATCATGTAAAACTAATTACATATTCTTTAACTTAATTGAATCTAATAAAATAAAGTTTTTAATGTTTGAATAGCTTAACGATAGCTATTTTCAAGCATTGAATCATGTAAAATTAATTACATATTCTTTAACTTAATTGAGTCTAATAAAATAAAGTTTTTAATGTTTGAATAGCTTAACAATAGCTATTTTCAAGCATTGCATCATGTAAAATTAATTACATATTCTTTAATTTAAAGAATTTTACTTTTAGATGATAAATCAAAGTTTTAATGGTTAGGAGGTTCAACCATAGTTGCTTAAAATACAAAAAAAAATATTCGCGTGTACAGTCTTTTTCATAAAATTAACTTTACTATATTGCCTTTCAGAATCACTAGTCCTCTTATTTTAAATTTACATTCGCTCATAATGTATGTGCCTGACAGCCTGGACGCGCATCAGAATATTAAGGAAAGATTCGAGGAATCAATGAGGGCGGCTGCGGCCACTCTCGCCAATTCCTCGTTTCTTGAAAATTCCTTAGACGACTCGAGTTCAGTGTACAGCGACCAGTCTGGGATGCCAAGCCTTGCTGATGTCGATGACTATGGGGGCACAAGTACTGTAGAGTCCGAAAGGGATCAAGGGGAGATGTTCGGCAACGAGCATCTCTCACTGATGCTTAGTAGAACGATACAAATCATCTGGTCTCTCCTCAATTCGGTGATGCAGAACTCCTGCGGTGACATTGGTGACGATGTTGCCGGAGGTGATTCTGGGTCTGCCGAGTTGGGGAGAGACCAGAAGACGAGTCTGGACACCTTCAACATGGATGGCTTAATTAACATGTTGTTGGGGTTTGGCTTGTTTTCATGTGCTCTTATAGTGGTCTTCTTCGGCGCTGTAGGGCTTGAGACTCTCACACGTATTGACGACACCTCAGACAGGTCGCTGGCTCGCTGGATAAGAGATGTATGTACGCGCCTCCGAAACATAGGCGTCAGGACCATTGAGCTTCTCCACTGCAGTAACAGGACTAACAGGACTAGAGCTGGGGCTATGTCGCCAACTGCGGAGCCGTCGGACACCATGTATGAAGCCGCATCCTCTGAGATTGATGATATTCTGTCGGATACACAGGTGAGTTTTCTTCTGTTGTATATTTCTTTATTTTTTTTTTGTGTTTTGTATAATTTTTTTTCTAGCCACCTGATTTGTATAATTAAGCATCATGTTGGTGTATGGTTGTTCTGTCCTATTCTCACTTCCTCAACATTGACTTTCGGCTCTTCCATATATATCGCTCACCGTTTGTCGTCGTTTTATGTCGCCAGAGAAATCTGCTCGGTTACCGCAATTAAGTTGAGATACCAGTTAACATTTACTAAAATCTTAAGTAGCAACCTAATATTATTTCCCTCTGGGAAAGTTAAGAGTTTGCTCGTGCCGTACGTTTCTCATTGGGGTTTAAATGTTAGATCAAGACTTTAATGTTTTCATTTTGTTTTAGGCTCCCTCTGCTAGTCCATCGACTCCAGCAGAAGTGAGGTCCAGAATTGGCCTGTTTGCCGTACACTGTTTGTCTGCTACTGAGGATCGGATTACTGGAAGAAGTGTGCCTGTGGGCTTGGAAACCTCGACGGGAAGTCCTGGCTTCCGTCCGTTGATTGTTGATCAAACAGAGCGTTTACATGTAAGTATCCATGCTTTAGTTTTCTATTAATTTTCAGAAAGAGACCGCATATTTGTACACGTATCTAGAGGTATTTGCAACTAAAATTCTTTTATTGGTAGAATATTAATCTTAAAATGTATGGGTGCATAAGCATTTTTGAACCGATCTAAGATTTTAATTCTAGTATAAAATGGGTTGAATTGCTACCTAATCATATAGCTTTACAGGATTTTAGGCATTTTCATTTCCTGTTTTTCCTAGACTCATTGTTGGTATTGCGACTAAACTAATAAGATCTATTATATTTTAGGCGACCAACTCCATCCCCCTGGCACAATTTTACACCAATATGGGGAGGTGTAATCGAGTCAGCTCTGAGAGGACAGCTGAGGTATCCAGCGACAGCTCTTCCTTGAGCTCTATTATGTGCTTAAGTCGCATTGAATCTCCCTCGGCAGCTGATTTGTCTGTGGTAAGTTTGATAAGCTCTTATAATATTTCGTCGTTGCAAAAATTACGTAACTTAGACTAGGCTATTTAGCTCAGCTAGCTATGCTTTTAGACAATAACTTTACTTTAACTATAGTGTAATTTCTTCCTAATAGTTAATAGCAAGATTCTAGATAAAGTATTAGTAAAATTGACTCATAAACATATATGGATTAACGTTGACAAATTTTCTTGTGAACATTTTATTAATATGGTTGTCTAATAACGTTCCTTTTCTTAATTTTAGGATGCGGCCAGTTTAGTCCCACTGGTTGACAATATCGAGGACCCCGATCTTCCGCCGATTCGATTTAATGCGGTGACTGATGAAATCGAGTATCCCACTCCACTGCGGGTCCTCAGTTTAGAACGTTTGCGCCGCTCCATGCGTACTCCAACGCCTGCTATCTTGGAAGAGATAACATCAGCGGAGAGTAGCTTCAACTCAGCTACGCATTCCTCCGATAACAACAGGACAGAGGATTCCGGCGTCGAGGGAGTCCCTCGACGTCGGGGTCCCATGTTCCCTAAACGCACGCCGTGAAGTGGCGCTGTTAGCTTGGTTGAAACTATGACATACAAATTTTAAGACAATGACCAGTTTTAGACAACATGTGACTAAATTTACAGATTTTCTATTCTTATGTAACTAGTCAAAATAGTAATCACTATGAAGTAAAGACTTTTGTTTATTAGACATTATGACTTTTTATACTGTACAAAACCAAACATTAATTTACACTTCTGCCATTATATTATGTACATATATGTTTAGTCTGTAAGGATATTTAGTATGTAAGGAAATGATTATAAGGTTGTATTTTCTTTATGCTCATAATTTAAAGCTTCATTCAATTCTTAATTACTTTCTTCGTAAGCGAACTAATCCTTTTTTTTTCTCAATAGTATTTTAACAACTGTAATTACAGCCTTATGTCACAGTTTATTTATTCTTGTTAGCTTGTAAGGGTCATGTATATATAGATATTTAATCGAACTCGCAACTCAGTACCTTTTCTCTAAACTTCATTTATATCCATCCCTGTGCATTAATCGTGAATTTTAATTGTGCTGTGATATAGAGAGGACTTGTAAATAGCATATATATTTTTTTTGTAAACAATATCTAAGTAGACCGAAAGACTGACGTTTAGACAAAATCATTTACATACGCTTATTCAAGTATTTTAAAGAAAACTCATGTAAAGGCTGTTTGTAACTCAAATAATTAAAGTAATATCATTGATTGGATGATCTCATTAAGGAAGTTTTATTTAATTAGTAAGGCTTAGAATAAATAGTGTTTCCCTTTTAAGTTTCAATACAATAGTCACAAAATTTTAAAGTCTCAAGGTAAAATGTTCTTATGTCCCTTTGGATTTAAAACTAAGTCTTAATTCCAACAAGTAGAGCTAAAAAAAATTTTTTTTGTGCTCACGTTGGCTTGTTGTTAGGCTATGCGCTTTTTATATGTACAAATTCAACATTTAGCGTTTGATTAATCGTATTAGCAATCTCGAAGTTTTATTATGTGCCAATATACAGCTTATGTCCAAATTATATTAACTAAGATGTTAAATTGTCAGAAAACTTCTTACTATCATAATGTTTTCCCAATACTGTAAAAATAAAATTTATGTTCTGTTTTCAAAATTGATTTAAATTTAAGTTTTCACCAAAGAAAGATATTTGTCAAAATTTTTATACCATTCTAAAGATTATTTACTTTTGTTTAAATAAATATAGCAATTTTAAGTAGCGTATACACTGTTATTTACTGATTTAGTATTTGTTGTGTACAACTCCCGTTTACGTAGCTACTCTATAAGTATTATTGTCTGTTCCTTAATTTAGTTAGTCACATAATTAAAGTTTATTTTTGCAAGGTGCTTAATTTAGCTTACATTCACTTGGTTTATGATAACTTGTATAAATAACAAACTTTCTTGTTATGTTCTTTTTGATATCTCTACTATGATTTATGCGATTAATTTCCTATCGTTTTCAATAATTACATAGAGATATATAAGAATATAAGTATTTTACATCAATACACATATGTACAAGAGGTTTTATCATATGCAAAACTTTTATATCGTTAGGATACGTCCGTACGTCATTGTTAGAAATCAGATTATTATAAGAATCAGTTGTAATCTAGTTTACTCTTCGTGGATAGTGGGGAGAGTACAATGTCCAGAAATAAGAAGGACTGTGTCTCTCAAATTCTCTATTTGGCGTGCTACTGCCCGTAATTCGTCTGTTATAGTCTGTCTGTTTCTATACTCTTGCTGTCTATACCGTATAACCAAACGGTTGTATGCGTCTCTATAAGTGTTTCTAAGTATACGACAGTGCAAGTATCGTACAATACGACTAGGTTGGCTGATTCCACAACTAATTTTAAACGCTAACATTTCTTTAATCATTGTAAGCAAGTTATAACAATATTCTACTAGGTTTGCGAAGGTCTCATGTAGAACCCGTTGTGATCTAGGCATAGGCTTTCGGAATCTAGTTTGCATTTTATAACTTTTGTAAAATATTCTGTTAAGACTTACGTGTTATGTGATAACTGTAGTACTTCACAAGGTTGGTGATTTCCTCACTTGTGGATATGTTATAGTAAACTGACTCAATTTCAGGGTAAAATTTAAGTTATCGTTATTGTTTACTACTACTAAAATTCTGAGTGGGCGTTTCCTGTCCGAAGTTATAATTAAAGTTTTTGACATATTTTTTTTGTATGTAGAGTGGTTATAGTTTCTAATAACTAATCAACTCATCATAATTCAAGGCGAATATATATAGGTTGCCTATTAGTACTGCTATGTTTGTACACTTTGTACAATTTGTATTAAATGTTTTAAATAGTTTTTGTGTATATTTTAGGGTGCGTATTTAACATTTGTAATATTCGCATTTATGTACAATCTGTATTAATCGTTTGACTCTGTTTGCTTATACAGATTCAAAACTCTCTATATGCAAAAGTTTTTTTTTGTAAGTGTTTTTTTTTTTGAAGGGATCGACTCTTTAGTCGACGTATATTGCATATAGTTGGTCTCCCCGTTGAATAGAAAAGATGTATATTTTACCACTGAATATATAACCTTGAGTGGGAAAATTTACATGAATATGATAACTTAGTTATCAGATTAGAATAACATATTATCATATTGTTCACAAGTTTACAGGGTAAATGGAAATGTAAATTATGGTTGTGAACTTGTGCCATTCCGAAATCTGACATGTCTATCATTTATGTTCCTAAGTCGTCGACCTCCGGTAATAAATACGGAATCGAGTGTCATGTCCTCGTCGTCACTTGAGTCCTCTATGTCCGAATCAGAATCTAATGGTTTCTTATTTTGTGACGCTTCTTTTCGTGTTTCTAAGGGTGAGTGTGCGCGTATTCCTGGTTGTGGATCTTTTGAATTAACCGGAAATATAAGCGGAAGTGTGTCATTTTTAACTAATGTGGCTATCTCTTGATTTGTGAGTTTATTATAAGGCTTTGTGATAATATCCCTTATTTCCTCTGGGAGGGTGTCAAAATGTGCGTCAATTGGCTTGAACTTTTTGATTTCGTTGAAAGAGTATTTAAATATTTCAGTCTTCTTGTCAGAAATTCTTTCAAGCGTGCAACTGTTAGGGCTTACATCTAAAACTCTATAGGGTGAAATATGATAGATAGGTCTAAGATTGGGGTTTACACCAGGTGTAATAGTGTTATTTCTAACCAAGACAAGGTCTCCTATATCAAATTGTTTGTGTATGCGGGTTTTGTTAATATACTTTAGTCTTGCCTCCCTTCCCTTTTCAATAGCTTTTGCTGAAATGTCCAAGTTTTCTTGTATACCGTCTGAGAGGTCTTGCACATAAGCTTCTGTGCGTGCTATTTCAGGGTGATATTCATCCGGTTTTATTGCTCCAAAGAACAATTTAGACAGGGAGCTACGTGTCCCGAATAATAATTCCATGGGTGAGAATCCAGTTTTTGGTATTTTAGTGCAATTATATTGTCGGACTATTAACGGTAGTAGATATACCCATGAGGTTTTTGAGTCTTGCGCCAAAATTTTAATGATTGGCCATTTTATTACTTTGTTGCTAGCTTCCACCAATCCTTTAGAGGGTGAAAAGTACGCAGTAGAATACAAAACTCGGATGCCAATAGAAGCAAAGAATATTAAATTTTGCTTATCTAAGAATGATTTTGCATTGTCGCATAATATTTGTCTGGGGGAGAAATTAGGATAGAAATAAAACATGAATTTGTTTATAAATTCACGGGATGTGAGTGATTTCATGGGATATGCAAGAATCATTCCTGTTAGTTGGCAGACTATAGTGAGGATATGGTTATAACTACGATATGGTGGCAAGGATTGTATATAGTCAATACTTACACATTCAAAAGGTCTTGAAATTGTACTATAAGTTCCTACTTGTTCTAGTTTTGTAGATGAATTTTGAGGTCGACAATTTAAACAAGATCTAGTGTAATTTCTAACATATTTCTTAAGGTTAGGGTGGAAGAAATTTTGCATATTCAAAAGCATTTTAATTTCTCCACTATGTACTAACAAAAGATGAGTATAGCATACTAATACTGGTAATAGTTTGGTTGGGAGATAAACCTTTAAATCTCCTTTTATTTTTGTAAACAGAATCGTGTCTTTAAGTTCGTAGTTCTGTCTTTTATAAGTGTAGGTGTTTGATTTAGAGGTTAGACAACGTGTGTAAATATCAGAGTATTCCTCTTTTTGGCCTGCAATTATATTTTCTATGCTAATCCTTTCTTTTAGGATTTCCAAAGGTCTTAGTACTTTGCCTATAACCCTATGTTCTGCGGCAAGTGAATTTATGGTGATTTTGGGTTTTTGTTGCTTTGGCTGTGGGGGTTGTTCATCATAACCCAAATAGTCGGGGTTATCCATAATGAACTGTGTCCATTCCTCAATAGTCCAAACTTTATATTGGGGTAAGTTATCTTCAAACCCAGATTTAACAAATTTAGGTAGGGCTACCTTTTTAATGCTTGGTAAAGTAGCCTTATATGCCCTTGTTAAGAAATCTGCCAAATTGTCTTCTCCTCTTAAGAAGGACATTGTTAGCTTCGGTATTAGAGTCAACAGAGTGGTATTCCACCTCTTCAATTTATTAACGGCTGTTAATGCTTTAGGATTAAAGAGGTAATAAGCACACTTTGCGTCTGTTAACAAAGTACATTCACAGCTTGGACCTATTAGAGTTCTAAACGAGTTTGCTGCATAAATAATTCCTAGGATTTCAATGTCTATGATATGTAATCTTGACTCGGCAACGGTAATTTTCTTTGAGGTGTATGCAATAATTTCAAACATAGACGCTAAAGATTTTAAATTAAAGCTATTGGTTGATGAAATTATTGCGGGTCTTACTATGTGTTGCTCTTTGTGTCCATATAGTAAAAATACAAAAGGGGGTTTTGTTTTGTCTGAACAGTGTTGAGTGACAGGTTTGACACCCTCTATATTTGTGATAACTATCACAGGACGGTACATAGCTACACTAAGAGCTTCAAATATGAGTTGTTGCGGATCTAGATATACATATCCATGCTCTAGTTTGCGAATAAATTCTAAGAATCTATCCCTATCATTATTAAATACAAATTGAATATACTTTTGTCTCAACATCGTAGAACGTATGATTTTTGATGCTCTTTGCAGGATAGTGGTCAAAGGTGTTTGAACTTTATTTAGTTCTAGAAGCAATTGTAAAGATATCCCGAGACTATTGTGTACAGTGTCTTCAGGATAGCCCAAAGTTTTACTAGCTAAATATTCAAACTCAGGTGGTCCATCTTCAGACATACGCTTCGCATAATCCTTAATGTTTTCACCTTCATTCTGCAAAGGTAGGGGTAAAATTGGTAACCTATTATCATAAATAACATGGTGTACAGGGTCATCGAAATTTAGCCCAGGGGGTAGGGTTTTAGCCTGTAATTCTGGTGTCACTATTTGCGCTAAGACTGCCGAATATGAGCCAGTTGAGGTGCCGGCTGCGTCTGATAAGATAATCTTAGGTGCAGATAAGTTAACTAATTTGCTAAAAATTGGTCCTGAAGCTAAAGCTTTCTTAATGTCTTCGAATGCTTGTCTTTGTTCTGGAGTTGGGACAAAAGTTTTACCTATTCTAGTAGAAGTAAGGGAAGTTAGAATATGTGTAGGAGCCATAATATCAAATCTTAAATGTTTATGCATACTTTGTAGTACTCCCATAAAAGATCTCATTATAGTAATATCAGTAGGCATGGGAATATTTAGAAGTTTTTGTACTCGCCTTTGATCTACACAGCAATAATTATGTGAAATGAAGAACCCAAAGAAATTTACCCTACTTTTAAAAAGTTGTGATTTCTTTAAACTAATCTTTCCTTTATGCGTGTGTATTCTCCCCATAACTTTCTTCAAAATCTTAAAATGTATATTCAATGATTCTGATCTAGTTTTAGCTAGTTCAGTTGAGACAATGAAATCATCGTAAATGTGTTGGACTTCTGGGATAGGTGAGTATACCATCTTGGCTAAATCACCTTCCATTACAACATTGCCACTATCATCATAAACCAATTCCCAGTGTAATATCTTTTCCATAAAGCGTGATAGACTTTCAGGTGAAGTCTTAATGCCGGTTGGTAAGGATGCATGTCTAAAAGCTCCTAAGGGGGTTGCAAACAATGTTAGGTCTCTGCAAGAAGGTTCTAGCGTTATACTATGAAAGGCGTTAGCCATGTCACTACTACTGTGCACAAATTTGTCCCTTAGAGACTGAATCAAATTTTCTGCTGTGGGTAGCAGTGCAGGTTCAGATTGCAGACATGGATTCAATTGTTGAAAATTTACAATTAAACGAGGACAGCTCCCCTGATCCGACTTTGGAATCAGATAGGCTGGGCTTGCATAGTTGTTATAGGAATCCCCATCCAAATTAGCTCTTTCAATAGTGCCGTTCTTTAACAAAAACTCTAAGATAGATTGCATTTGCATTTTCTCTACGGGTGATAAATAATATAATTTCTTATGCTGGGGTAAAGTTTGACCAGGTTTTAGTCTAATTGTATAATTGCCTAGATATTTACTCATGTTACCTCTGTCAGTAGAATGTGTAGATATGATATCAGGGTAAGATTTTAGGAATATGTCCTCTATATAATGTCTTACCTCTGGTGGATAGTCTGACAGCACCACAAGATCCTCTGGTTTAACAAACTGATCCTTAGGCACACTGTAGCCAGTAGGTTCTGTTACATAGTCCATGAGGTTATCAGATTCAGCTATATGTTTTAAGCCAAGTTCAATAACGTCATCACTATTCTCAAAGAGTTTATTCTTTTCAGGATCTGGTGTAGTTAGAATTTCATCAATATTAGAACGGTAGTCAGATAAGGCTACTCCTGGTACTGGAGTGTCATTGTTTATAGCTGTAGGATTCGGTATATATCCATCAGCTAAAGGAAAAGATCGTTCTACCAGATTGATGGCGCTGTATTTTGGTAGCTATAAGAGTTGAACTGAATGGTTTCTGGTGTCTAGTGAGATCTGATTGATGGCTGGAGCCGTATCTTTTTCTGCTTGTCGCTCCAGGGCTTGTACAATCTCATCTAACTCGGTTGTCACAGATACATTGTGTAGGAATGATTGCGTAAAATCAAAGTCTGTGGTGATCTCCTTGACTACAAATTGGTTGCTTGGTTCCAAGTATCCGGTGATAACAGTGTTAGTGATTGCATGTTCAGTGACATTTGTTATCATTGCTCTTCCACTAAGTTGTCCTCGGTTGTTGACAGTCAGTTGCGTTTGTCCAGGTTGAATTTTAATTCCTCCATTTCTATCATTTGCAATGTGGTCATCGCTGAGAATGACTTTTGTTCCGGGAGCTAAGTTGAAGAAATGGTTGATGTTCATTTCTATAGTCTGAGTTTCATTAGGGTCAATTTTGTCTATTGTCCCTGTGCAGAGTTGTAACTCATAATCAGAACAGAACAGGCTATCTAGTACTCTCCCAGGGTGGAACATAGAGTATAGATATGGTGCTGGCGGGTGGTTATCCGCAACGAAAGTCAACCCTAATTGGAGATCTCTAATGCCGTTCATTCCAATGATCATAGGTGTGACATTCTTGTGTTCCTCAGGTACAATCATAAATGGTACTGGTCTATAGATGCCTGAGAATTGTGTGAGACGAATCATGAGAGTTATCTCTCCAGCTACTGGGATTTTGTGTCCAGAATAGCTGACAAGAACCATGTCACTCTTTTCCAGATGGTTCTTAACCTCATTTTGTTGTACTCCAAATAACATACCAAAATAGCTGGTTGACATGATATTTCTGTCTGCTGCTGAGTCAAACAAAGCTGTCATGTATACATCGTAGTTTCCATTTGACATACAGCCAGAACAGTTCAGGTACATTTTCCTATTTTCATCCATGATAGCTGCAGAACTATCGACCGCTAAAATCTTGGGGTCGTTTGGATCCATTCGAACGGTGATAGCGTTAACTCTACCTGTTCTGCCACGCTCCTTGGATTGTCCATTGGCTTTGGCCTCAACCCATTCTTCATATGCCTGTTTAAACACACCACCAGGTCTTACTTTACCACTATGGTACAGTTCCATCATTGCTGGTCGTCCAGGGCATAGGTGTTGCGCGTGGTATAGGTCTTTGCCATACTTCTTGTGACAGCTTGGGCAGTATCCGGATGTTAGTGCTGTTTGATATTGTCGTCCTTGGTCAGCACACAGTAGTCTGCATCCATCGGATATTTTGTGGGAGTTTTGACCACATGCACCGCAGTAGCGCTTATTGGATGTACCATAGGAGATATGATAATCTTGTTTAGTGTTCTTTTGTGGTTGCCTATCTCTATTATCCCTGTTTTCTCTGTTGTAGGTTTTAGGATAGGCTGGTTTAGCAGTAACTTCTCTAACTGTTGGCCTTTTATAATAGCTTGACGTAGCGGCAACTTTAGCAGGTTGTTTGTCTCTGTTCATTCTTGTATCCCTGTCATGTGAGTAGTTGGTGTTGTTCGTCTTTTTATGAAGCGATAAATCTCCATTGTAACTGGCTGATACACCATTCTGCTGTAGGTCCAGATCTAGGTCTTCAGTTCTAGGATACATGGAAGCGGTCAACTCATGATATGTAGGGGATCTTCCAAGATCATGTGTGAGATTGTGATGGTTTTCAGATGCTATATTGCGGCTATTTGTTGGTAAGCTACGTTTAAGTGCCTCCACTGCAGTTATGTTGAATACATTCTGTCTTTCCTTCTTGTCTGTATAATGAACAGCGGCTCTGCTGGCAAGATTCTGAATTGTACTGACAAGCTTAGGGAATGACATGGCTTTTGTTCCCTTAAAGGCTATCAGCTTAGCTTGAGCTTCCTGTGGGCTGATGAGTATATCATACTGTAGCAGTAAGCTATTGTAGACACTTTCAATGGATAGTCCAAGATTGAAACTCTGCTGGATAGTAGTATATGCTTCGCCAGTTGTGGTTCTAAGCATAAAGGTTTCAAATTCTGATCTTGAGAGGTTACATAACTCCTGAGCAGTGTTCATCTCTGATAGGTAATCAGTAATGTAGGGTGGTTTACCATCTCCTTTGAAGCAATGCTTGAGAGGGAAGGTTCCATTGGCTAACTTAAGCTTTTGATCGTTGCTTAGGGTGCTCTTACTTGCATAGCTGCTTGGTGGTTTAATTCCAGTTTGGTTGGTGAAGTTACTGAAGTGTCGTTGAGTGCGTTTGTCATTCTCCACTTGTACAATACGCTGGGCTTCTAACTCAACTTCACGTCTTTGTTCCTCTTTGTATTCCCTCATACTCTGTGTGTAGTTGGTACAGAAGTTCCTCATCATTTCTGAGTCCACACGTAGGTTGGGGTTACAAAGTCTTATTGTATCCAGGAATTGTGGGAACAGGAAATTTCCCAGAGGATCTGCTAGTGTTGCTCTAACATATCGGTCTCTGATCAGTGCGTCTGGTGAGTCCTCTCGCATGGGTATGGATCTTACAGATTCCCTGTCTGGTTCTGGCGTCTGGGTTCTCTCACCATTCTGTTCTGGTTCCTCCTGGTTGGGCATTGGTTCCTCTCTTCGTGTATCATCTCCTGCAGAAGCTGCATCAGCTGACGGAGTTCTTCTTCCAGGCGTCGTCGAGCGTCCTCGACGTGGAGTGTTCGCCTTTTCAGCGTTGTCATCTTTCTTACTTTTATTAAATAATGGCATTACAGCTAGCTTAAAGCTTTTAAACTTTCTATGAGTTCTTTAAAGAAGCTTATGAGATGTTGTACTATTTTAGGATTTAAATAGCAGAGGTACAAGAAGAAACCGACTAATGCGCTTAACGTTAAAACAATCAGGAATTGTTTACAATAACAAATTTTTCTTTTAAAATTGTTAAATAAAGATGAGTATGTATTGTCTACTTCACCTACAGTTGTTTCTACGTCGTGAATGCTTGCGTGTGAGCTTTGAATCTTATTCTGGAGTGTGCGCTAATGCACTCTTATCCTTAATTAAGCTCAACTGTAGAAACACTTTTACTTAGATTTATTCTATATTTGCTTACAAAGCTAATGTGGGTTAGTTAGCTATACAAATTAGCTATAAGGTTAGATAGAATGTTAAAGTTTGCAGCGAAGTTAATTTGGGTATGCTAATATACTATCACAAATTAACTGTTATTTGCTTAGGCGTCGACTTTTCCTAGCAAATGTTATTGTTGAGAAAAACAGCAATTTATAATCCTTGTTGAATTCTTACTTCACTCTAAGGATATGTAGCTTACAATCTGCTTATTCCTGTAAGGCTTTATGAATATAACTTACTAAGGTTCACTCCCAAAGGATCGTCTATATTCTAATAGTATTGCAACTGTTTTGCCTGAATATCAAAGATCTCGCACCCAATACTTATAGTTGTATTAGGGTATGCCTACCAATCCTACTAAGTATTATTCGCGAATTATTACGGGGCTTCACTTGTGATTTCAATCCTTATAACTATATTATTGAGACTCAATTTAGATTATCCTATATATATGAATATAATCAGTCTGTTTTCAAGGTTATTATAGACCGGATGTGCTCTACTTAATTAGTGAGAACACAATATTCTATGTGTCTTACTGAAGTGTGATATCCTACGCAAGGTGATCAATCTATACGCTGGAAGTTGTCAATCAAACTCTTTAAAGTAGACTACAAGGTTGGTGTTATTGCTTGGTCAAATATTATTGAAAATCAAATTAGCTGAATTAGTGCACTTTTTTTTTCTAAAAAGGTAACAATTTTAGATTATAAAGACTATGAACTATATGTACACACTTTATTTTACTTGGTTATAGATTTTATACTAATAATCCTAAGTAAAATTAAATTTTCTCAATGGTATGAAAGAAAATATTCTTTCTTTGTTTTAATCCGGATGTTTTATAAAGACAGTAGAGTACTTCCAATATTACTTGCTACTTCTTTTAGAGACGTCCCAAGACTCCCAAGATAGGCTGCTGCAACCTTTTGCTGCGTTTGGTTACTAGAACTTTGTCTCTTATAAGTGTGCTTTTAAATTACATATAGGGCTTAGGTTGTTGACTATACTTTTAAATCACTAATATTCACTATCACTAATGATTGATGGTTTATAACTCTTCTCAAGTTGTCTGTTGAATTCTGGCGGCACATGAAATAGAAATTTTAGCATTAGCAAAGCAAGTAAAAATTTAGTTTTCATGTCCTACTTATTGTTGAGTGAATTGTTTATTGTATCTATGTATGTGTTTGTAAGGAACATACAAACAAAAGATTTTCTAAGTTAAGATTGAATTAAAAACTTTCTAAGTCAAAATAAAATAGAATCACTCTAAGTCCAAAGTTGGAAAATTTTGACTAAGTCCAAAAAGTTTCTAATGAAAATATTCTAAGTACAAAATCAATAAATTTTGGCCCAGAAAAAAAATCAAAAATTATCTTAAGTACAAAAGTTAGCAAATTTTGACTAAGTCAAAAAGAAATTTTTTTTTTTTTTGAAATTATACCAAGTACAAAATTAGTGAATTTTGACTAAGTCCAAAAATCTTTCAATGAAATTATGCTAAGTACAAAAATAGTGAAATTTTCTTGAGACAAAAGAAATAGAATTACTCTAAGTCCAGACGTGGAATATTTTGTCCGAGATGAAATTTCCTAACAGTTCATTCACAAAGCTACTTTAGAGATTGCCTATAAGTCAAAAGAAATAGAATCACTCTAAGTCCACTATTGGAATATTTTGACTAAATGCAAATCTCGCTAAGTTAAGGATTTTAAAATTATAAAGTATTAGAGTGTTAGAATTATCCTTCACCAAAAGAAGTAGAATCTCTCTAAGTCCATAATTGGAATATTTTGGCTAAGACAAAAATACTCTAAGACAAAATTTTCTTTTAAGTGTGGAACATGAAATTTGTTAATCTAGTTGGAAAAATCGTAATTATTACAAGTCCGAAATTTTTTTTTTTTAAATTTCCAACCAAATTCACAATTTCCTAAAAATTACTATAAGTCCAGAAATTCGAGATTCTCTCTGTAACAAAAGAAATAGAAACGGTGCTAAGTCCAAAAGTGGAATATTTTGTTCAGAGTCTCAGGAATTATTTCTCTGATTACATACAGCAATTTGTCTACACTTATATCATTCCAACCGATCGATGTTGAGAATATCTTTGAGACTTTGAAATATTTTGTTTAACTCAAAATTTTAGGGGCAATAGTTTTATTTTGATACATCCGCGTATAAATCAGAATTGCATTAAGAATATAAGTCCTAGGCATGTATAAGTAAGTGCAAATCTCAGAAGATCGGTTCTAACGGCACCAAAGTATTAGTACAGTTTTAACTTGAGTATAAATGCTACAAGTTTGTAATAATCTTTTGGCCCTTTACTACGACTCAAGAGTACTAACTGCTTTCGGCATATTGTTTCAGAAACATGGCTCCAAATACAATATGTATCCCAACTAACAGCGTTTCCCGTGTTCTATAGGATTTGCTCCTAAGTTTTCATTTAATAAGACAGTTCAAAATGATCCTTTACAAATAGTATTTTGATAGCTTATAAATGAAAAGTTACTCCATGCTTGATTCTTAATAAGTTCTGGTTTAAGTATCAAAGATTCAAGTATTTCAACACTTAGAGAATTTTCGAATAAGTAAAATCATACTAAGTCCGAAGATTTATATATATACTCCGCCACCTAGCACAACTCCCAAATTCCAAAATTCTGACTAAGTCCAGAAATCAAAATTTTGCACATAGCTCAATCATAGATCATTCCAACCCAAGTGTTTTACTAAAGAGAGGCGGACATGGAGGTGCCGGTGTGCTGGTATTCTCTAGGGCCTCTAGAGTGTCAACCAGTGCGAGTGTCCTTATAGGGCGGCGACCAATGGCCACAAATATGCTAGCATTCTCTAGGGCCTCTAGAGTGTCGGCTAGTGCAACTGCTCGTACACGAGGCTCTCAATTGCATTTGTGTCGTGCCTTTCAGTCCCTATCTCTTCAAACGCCTCATAGTCCTAACCTTGCTCTCAAATAGTATCACAGGTTTTGGTAAATCCGATTTTGCCATAGCTACAATTATTCGATTTTGGTAAAAATACCTGCCTTAGGCGGTTCGGGTACGGTAAGGAAAAAAAGAAAAAAATTTATGAAGTAAAATTTTTCCAAGATACAACCGGTAAGTTGCACCATTGTGTGTGCGAATGGGGCGTTTGTCCATATTTAGGTATGGAGACCGCTCTTCTATGAGTACTACTAAAACCTAATTTTAATGCAATACACATAGACATTCTCATCGTCGGTTCGCTTATTTAGAATGCTTAACCTTCTATTCCCACAAGTATAATACGAATTTGGTTGAGCTGGTGGAAGCTCAACAAAAGACCCACGCGAAGTATTATGTTGCTTTAACCTAAGAATAAATGGTTGGTTTTGATATTCGATCAGAATCATATAAGTATATTAAGTATTAAGGAAGGAAAATGTTTTTATAAAGTGTATTTATATCACAAGTGCATAAGTTAAGTATGAAAATATTTACAGGATAAGTGTTAAAATTATAAGTAGAGTAGGACAGAAATGTGCCCTAAGTCCCAAGCAGTGAATTGTGCTAAGTGTTAGAGTTCTAACATAAGGCCTGAGCTCAATTCATGCTAAGTACTAAGGGGCCTAAATTTAAACTACAATGCATGCCAAACAACTAAGTCATTACCTTTTCAAAGCCAGAAAGAGAAGTTGATGGTAGGAGAGTTAGTAAATAACTGAATAAATTCAAGAGGTACATGCTATAACATTAGCTCTGGACCAGGATTTTAGTGTTTGTCTGTGCAATTAAATATCTGTGTGTTAATATGTGACGTAAATCAGGCATAGTTGTAGGCATACATATATGTACTGGTTGTTTATATGATTACATTAACTATAAACATAATATCTTTAATAAACATATACTATTAGCAAATCACATACAGATTACCACGAATAGGCTTTCGTTACCCATATATGGTGTCATATAGGTAGAAACAGGCCTATGAATGCATAAATTGATACAAATAATGCCTTGGGCCTAGCTAAAGTAATTGTGTCTTGCCCCTGAGTGCTACTAGTTAATTGCAGGGCACGTGTCAATCAAAGGTTCATAATATGATCTATATAGTGTTGATTTTATATCAAGCATAGATAGATAGTTGTGGATGCGAAGCATTTCTGTAAAAGTCTCATATGTACGTTCAAAGAATTTGAAAATTGAGGATCGCATCTCCAATTTATCTAAAACAATAAATCATATTAAATTCTTAGAACAGAATCAGTTTAGATCAATTCCTTTTCTTATACAAAATCTGCCCTAAAACAACTTTGCTGATCCATTATTTTATAATTTAAAAAAATTATATATAAATAAAATTTTTGTTACAACCATAGTGTAACTAAGCATGTCTTTTATAAACAAACTACTGTTACATAGTTACCTAAATACAGAAAGTTATGGAATATCTATAGGAGTTGAACCTTTCAGAAGAAAGGGGTATACCAAGGAAATAATATTCCATTTACTCACATGACTTTGTGAGGTGACAGAGGTTGGAGGTTAAATCTATGTCTAAAATGATTTATTAATAATCATTTTCTGTACGAAATTACAAAAACAGATAGTTTACCCCCTGTCCTTAAATTTGTAACCATTGTCTAAGATACAATAACATATTATCTGAAATTTATGAACATAAAATATAAACTTTGTTACATTTTTCATTGTTTTAGAATAGAAAAGTTAAAAATGAGAAACTTGAATTTTTCAAGAACATTGTTCCAGCTCTTTGCTCTAGGACTGTTTGTTTATCAATTTCAAAACTCAATCATCAAATACATAACAGGACCAATAACTACACAAACTTCCACCACAACTTTGGATGAGATAGAAAAGCCTCGGATTTACTTGTGCCAGGAAGGACAGTTTAACCATTCAGAGGCTAGAAACATTGGATATAATACATTGACACACTTTACAATGGGAAACCTTGAGTCAAACAAATATACTTGGAATGGAATATATGGTAATATTTCTTATCATGAGGTTCAAGATAGAATTTACAACACTAACTATAGAAATGTAAAGGTAGATAATTCAAAAACTGGATATTGGACTGATTATAATATAGTTGATACTGAAATGGTTTACTTTGCCCCATTAGGTTTTTGTTTGAATATTATGTCAACAAAAAAGTTCACTCTTGTCTATAACACATACAAATCTAAAATTTATCTTGTTGACCCAGCTGGAGCTAACAAATTAAGTATGTATTATTCAAATGCTGCCAAAATTAACTCTGGGCCAACAGATGTGGGTTACTATGATTTAAAGGTCTTTGAGATTGAGGTCAGAATTAATGACTTAAGTATCCACCAAGGTAAAACTTGTATGGATTATGGGAGGATGGGAACTAGCTATGATTCATGTGTTCTGAATGAGATGGAAATTTTTTTGCTTAAATGGTATAAATGCCTACCACCCTGGTTTCCTAAAAACAGCACTCTTACTTGTGAATATGGCAAAATCATGGAGATTATTGATGATAACACGACAATGACTACCCAGTTAGTTAAATTCATTAATGGATTGGGAATAGACATTTTAAAGCCATGTTTGCCTCCATGTGTTATCCTGCAATTCAAGCTGAATGAAATTAAACATATTGAAAGTAGAATTGACAATGCATTGGTTAGTTTCTATATTAAAGATGAAATAAGAGTTCACACTGATGTTTATGCATATGATATATTTAGTCTTGTGGTTGACTTGGGAAGTTCTCTTGGCTTGTGGTTGGGTCTCAGTGCTCTCAGTATCTTTGATACTCTGGTGGAGTTCTACATGGTGGCAAAAAGAAAATACTATCATTAATGCCTGAGGTCACTAAAGAATACTCTATAGAGTATCAAAAGCACAAATACTTACAAACTAAAAGAAAGTTAGAAATCAAAACACTATAATAGGTTAAGAAAAGAAAATCAATCTTTTATTACATCTTGTATTTATAATGTACTTCAATTTTTCCTTTTGCTTTAAACTGAAAACTGTCCCCATAACAAGTTTATGAGATATTGATTTTGAATTGTATATGTTAATATATATAAGTATGTGTGTTAACCCATTAGTGCCGAGCGCCACTTTTATGGGCCAATCGAGCTGAAAATTTTAGGAAAGCTTTATAATGGTCAAGACGGAATTCCAATATTTTTGTTTTGCTCTAGTGGCGTGCACAGGAAAGTTGCAAAAAAACCCGGTTCGGCATGGCCATAAATGCACAACAGGTATTTAAACCCGTTTTGGGTGGTTTTCTGCCAGCATTAAAACCTGCTTTTTCCTAAATACCCGGTTATTTCGACAAAAAAATGAAAAATGTAATTTTTGAACGCCCAAAGTGAGATGAACACTTTTTAGAACTTTGATAAGATCCGTAATTGAAAACTACACAACCTCATGTAATCTATAGGGCTACAAGTAATATACGAAGCGATTTATTTCAAAGAAGGTGTATCAACTATTTTTTTTATAGCTAGCCGGTTCTTTTAGTAAGTAGTAGATGTAAAATTTTTCATAGAATTCAGATATGCAATCGTTTTTTTTGTAGACCTCTTATTTTTTAAGTAATTTAAGTTTAAAAAAAAAAAAATTAAGTCGATTTTAAGGTACTAAAATGCAACAAAAAAAAGAAAGAAAATGGTCATTATGAACAAAAATAGTAAGATCTTTAATTTGACACCTTACTTTTTCAATTCTGTCAGGTAATTATTGAAAAAATCGATTTTTTTAAACCCACGAGAATAAAAACTTTGAACTTAATTTTATTATTTCACAAATAAAAAAATATGGGTTCATATATACCATTAGAATCAGAAAAATATTACGAATCCATTGTAAGCAAAATTGAAAAAAAAAGTTTACAATATAGTATATAAACTACAATAAAAGGAATTATATGAAAATATCATATTATGTTGTACAGGCAACGTCTTAATTCTTCAATTGAGTATAAAAATGGGAAGGGGGTAAAGAGGGGGTAAAGAGGGGGTAAAAAAGGGAAGACAATAGTGTTGTCTGAACAAAAAAAATAATTGGCCATTTCTGTAATTTTTTAATTTTTTAATTTTTTTCAATTTTGCTTACAATGGATTCGTAATATTTTTCTGATTCTAATGGTATATATGAACCCATGTTTTTTATGTCTGTTTGAGAAAATATTTAGGTCTAAAGTTTTTATTATACCGAGGTTAAAAAAATAGATTTTTTCAATAATTACTCAACAGAATTTTAAAAGTAAGGTGTCAAATTAAAGATCTTACTATTTTTGTTCTTACTGACCATTTTCTTCTTTTATTTTGTTGCGTTTTAGTACCTTAAAACCGACTTAATTATTTTTTTAAAAAACTTAAATTACTTAAAAAATAAGAGGTCTACAAAAAAACCGATTGCATATTTGAATTCTATGAAAAATTTTACATCTACTACTTACTAAAAGAACCGGCTAGCTATAAAAAAAAAAGTTGATACAACTTCTTTAGTGTTTTGGCTGGTTTCGGCCGCCGTAACCGGGTAAAAAAGCCCATTTGTCAAAGTTTTAAAACCTGACATACACAAAAAAAAGAACATATAAAAATTGGATGATACATATCAGAAAAAAAGCATAAGACTATTGGAGGACACATATAGAGATTACTAGGGTATACTGATTAGGGTGGCTCAAGAATAATAAATCATAAAAAAATATTTAATGGTTGAAAAGTTAAAACCGGGTAATAAAACCAAAACCGAGCCGGGTTTTAAAACTGTCGGGTATTTATGGCCATGCCGAACCGGGTCCTAATAGGGCGTAAAAAAATGATAAAAAAATTATATAAAAAATAATAATTTGAATAAAACGAATTCACAAATAGATGTACTTGTCAATAAACATTAGATTTCACAAAAAAAATCAGCAACTTAACTATAAAAAAAAAGTTATTAACGTTTTTCTAAAGCACCTTTTTTTTCGCGGTTGATCCATATTATCCATATCATAGATCCATATCTGAGACTTCTCTCCAGAAACAATAGATAAAGAACGGAGTAAAGGGGAGGCTCACAAAAGGATGATGAAATTTGAAGACTGGAAACCGTTTTTTTTTCCATTTTTCGGAACCGGGTTTTAATACCCCGGTTCGTCACTAATGGGTTAATTAATTTTCTAAAATCAACAAAAATTATATTTTTTTATAAATAAAAAAATATGTTAGGTATTATGTTAGATTATTTGAGGTAAAGATTTGTAGGTTGAATAGGTTAGGTTGGTAGGTAAGGGTAAACTTTTAGTTAAAATTAAATTTTGCCCATAACAATTTCTTTTATACATTGTATGTGTTTATAATGTAGTTCTAGTTATGCGTGTTCTAATTAATGTTTAAAACTGTCTTCTATGAATTATTTATAATGTTTTTATTTTTAAATTTCTGTATAATATGTTAATGTTCCTAGATATCTGTTTCAGTTAGAAAAACTTTTGGCTTAAACTGATAACTGTGTCGATATCAAGTCTATGATATTATTTATAATGTTCTCATTATCTAATTTCTATAATTTGTTAATGTTCTTAATTATCTGTGTTCATTAATGTTGCGAATTATGTATGTTTTTTTTTAAAGATTTGTAGTCAGCTTCAAAAACTTTTGACTTTAAATACAAATGATATCAAATTGGTACCAAGTTTATGCAATTATTTATGATGTACCCCCCTTTTTTGGCTCTATGTTAATGTAATTAAATGTGTCTGTTAATTATTATTTTGAATTATGAATATTTTTTTGTGATAAGATTCACAGTCTGCTTCAAAAAACTTTTGGCTGGGACTAAATAAATGTCTTAATATCAAGTTTGTGAAATTATTTATAATGTACTCATTTTTTTAATGCTCTCTGTTAAAGTAATTAAATATCTGTGTTAATTAATGTTTTAGATTATGAATATTTTTTTGCAATTGAATTTGTAGTTAGAAAACTTTTGGCTAAAACTAAAAAAAATGTTATCATAATAATTATAAAGTCTGCACGGCTGGTTTTTTATTAAATGAATAAGTTAGGGTACAATGTTTGGCACTTTCGATATAAGTAAATGATAATAAAAAACCCATAGAATGCGATAATAACTTCAGAAAAATCGAAGAAAATAGTTTTCATACTTAATTAACGTTTTTAAGTTTTTCTTCAAAAAGTTTAGATAAGATGCCTTTAAAAGTCGTCTATGATTTTGTCAGGGATAAAAATGTAACTTTAAAATAAGAATTACAACATATTTTGTCAATTAGTACAAAGTAAAATTTTGAACATTTTATTGATCAGTATATTTTTTAAAATGTGAAGTAGAAACCTGAATATTTTATCATGAAAATTGTGTTATGATTTGATTGTCTGCTAGATTACAAGAAAAAAGATACTGACAGTACTTGTTGGTTCTTTAAAAAAAATTAGGTAGATTACTTTCAGAACCCCTCTTTTTGCAACGTTATTTTAATAGAACAGAGACGTAATCTTAGTGTACTCAATATCTAGACAGCCAACCATTGTTTTAGAATTGTTCAATTTTTTTAACTTCTGATAAAAACAGAATTAATGGTATTTTTGTAAATATTATACCTCCAAGAAATGGCTATACTTCCCAATCATATGTTGTGTGATATTTAAGAGGAATTATTTTGATATAATGTCATTAAAATATTCGTTGAAAAAAGTGCTATTCTAGCTTATACTTTACATTTTAATGTGTATGATAATTCAAATAAAAGATAATGAAGATTTATATTATATTTAATTGTTATAATTATAAAGAAAAACCTGGAAACAGTAAAAAACTGACTTTATTTTATTGACGTAGGGAAAATTTTGTCAAATATTTGAATAAAAAAGCAATATAAAACAAAATAAATTATTTTTAATATAGTCACAAAAAGGCTTAATGAGTTTAGGAAATATTTCATTCACTAATCATGTCATTTAAACTCTATTACATAGAATACAGTGTAAAAAGATGTTCTCGTTTTAATTTTAAGTAATTTCAAATGCATTTTAATACCTTTTAATGATTTATTTTTTGAAACATCTTTTTATAAAATGTTAATGATTTTTGAAGTTATATGTTAAAATGTTTTTAAATTATGTTAACATTTTGTTTTAAATGTAGAAAATTGGTAATTCTAAACATTCTAAAAATGATTTTATTAAATTTTCATCACTTAAATTGCATGTTTGATGAAATTTTCAACTGATAATTCAAGAAAAATCGTTTAAGTTTTATTATATTTTACTTTGAAATGTTAAAAAAATATATTATTGTCAAAAATGTGGAAGTTATACTTTCCTCAAAAAAAGACCTAAAACATGCAAATTAACACGTGTAATGAGATTTTTTTTCTTTCAGGTTTAATTTTAAGTAATTATTGATATTTTTTGTAAAAAGGATTTTATATAAAAAGTTTTAAAACTCGAGTTATGTAGTGGTTCTAAAAAAGGTTGCGAATTTATGCAATTTTCTTGCAAAAAAAATTTTCTAGGATTTTAAAAATAGCAAAGGATGTTATTAGACGTACTTACAGATACAATTGCTAAGTCATTTTGGCCAAACACTAAAATAAAGTTTTGACATCTGAGGGCCCATACGTGTCTGTGAAATTATTTATACTTTTCTCATTTTCTGATTCTATATCTTAATGTATTATATGTATTCATGTTTTTATTAATGTCTTTAATTATATATATTTTTAAAATTATTTTTTCTAGATGATAAGTAGTTTAGGGTAGGTTTATATGGTTAGTAAGGTTAGTTAAGATGATTAGTTAAGATGTTTAGTTAAGATGGTTAGTTAAGATGTTTAGTTAAGATGTTTAGTTAACATGGTTAGTTTAGATGGTTAGTTAAGTTGGTTAGTTAAGATGGTTAGTTAAGATGGTTAGTTAAGATGTTTAGTTAAGTTGTTTAGTTAAGATGTTTAGTTAAGATGGTTAGTTAAGATGGTTAGTTAAGATGTTTAGTTAAGATGTTTAGTTAAGATAGTTAGTTTAGATGATTAGTTGAGATGGTTATTTAAGATGTTTAGCTAAGTTGGTTAGTTAAAATGATAGGTTAAAGTACTTTAATATATGTATTTATCAAATAATCTTATTGTGTGAAAATAAATTTTTGATATAAACTTCCTTTGTTTCTAATATATTATAATTTATCGCATAGTAATGTAGACAGCTTTCCACGGATATTAAAGTAAAAATTATAAGATTAAAACAAGTTTTGTTAGGCCCAAGGGCCAAAGTTCCAGGCTAACATAACTGGTATTAATTTTATGATATTGGTTTCGAAGCCATACTGGAAAATTCAAAATTCTATAAATGGGAATTCCACCTTAGAATAAATAAACGTTTAGACAGGCAACTTTAAATATAGTAACTTTTCATAGGATCCTAATCATAAAGGTATATGGCAGGTAAAAGAGGATATTGGACTGTAAATTACACTGGTAGATTTTGTAATCACGGTATCTTATTTGTTGTCTCAAAAACTTTTATTTAATCTTTATTTAATTGTTTTTTACAAACATATAGTGTCAAAACTTTCCAACCAATCTACAGAAGTAGGAATTTTGTTATTCGTCAATAAAGGATTTATATAATCTCATAGTACTTTGTCTTGTACCATAAGATCCCTGGATAAAAAGTCACCATTCATATGAACCTTAGAGCGATGGAGCAACAAAATTTCTTGATTAAAAGCAGATTAAGATTTGCTAAATATTTATAAATGTTTCATTATTTTTTATTTGTAGGAGAGGAACGTTATTTTAATGGCACTGTCATTAAAGGTAACAATATATTATTATTTATAACTTATTTGACTTAACATAAGATTAGCAAACTTTGAAATCCACAAATTAAATTATTCATAAAAAAATTCTAAAAATAGGGAATAGCTTGAAAAATATAGCAATAGGTACATATTGCAAATAATTGTAATTCAATCATTTAAAAGCTACACTAGGTATCTTTTTACCCTACCCATTATTAAAATTAATATTGATATGTATATAGTGTATAAATATCGGGAAACAATATAAAAAAATATGGACTATAGTAAACTTTTTTTTTAATTTGATAATTTTGTTCCTGTGATAAATTTACATGTAATATTTTGACAAAGCAATTCTACAATTATGTGTACATGAAGTGTGAGCTAACCGTTGATATTTAGAAGGAGGATGTACATTTCCAACAAAGCTGGTTATTCTTGGTGCACAGGTATTCAGAAGAAGGGGGTAGATATAAGGACGTCCAAAGGGTGTAAGGGGGTGTTTACCCCAACCCCCTTAAAAAACTTTACCCTAGAGTTAAACTTTTTTAGGGTTGGGGGGAAAATCTTGGTTACCCGAAATAAAGTAAAAATGCTTCCAAATGAGTAATTTCCACACGGAGGGAGTTGACATTGGACTATGTAAATTACAGAGGGAGACGGCAGATATATGGAGGTCCAAGGGGTGGTAAGGGGGTGTTTACTCCAACCATCTCTTTAAAAACTTTACCCTAGAGTTAAACTTTTTTTGGGTGGGGGGGAAAAATCTTGGATACCCGAAAATTTTGTGTAAATTACACTGGTACACAAGGTTTTGTTATCATTTGAGGGCTTAAAAACCTTACCTTTATCAAATATTTGTTCAAAGTAGCAGTGTCTAAACTTTACAACATATAATTTTAATCCTTATACTTATTAATTTTGTTCATCATTATTGGAGATGGCATCTATTTTTGAAAATTCTTAATTCCTTCATTTACTCTTACAACAAAAAAGATTGACATAGTATCGTAAAGGGGGCTGGAAAATCTTCACTGGCAAACAGTTTCTTGGATGGGATGTTACTGTCAATGATCCTCTGCCCTTCCCAGTTGGACATGGGGTACAGGTACAATTCTAGAGTAGCTGTGCTTTTTCTTAGATTTTGAGTACAGGAAAAACATATGATAAAAATGTCATTTTTTTCAATTGAGATCAAATGTATGTCTATAGATTTGACCCATGACGGTGGCTCAACGTGTAGCGCATCCGCTTGTTGTCGGGGAGGTGATATGGTTAAATCTCAGCTTAACATCGTGTCATAACTAGATTCGTTAAAATTATTCCTATTGCTGCTATGTCAGATGCGCGACATCAACAGTTAAAGTCAATAGTTAATGTCTTGGCCTATAAACAGTTTTAACTCTTCACCATGCACAGACAAAGGTCGTGGAAGCAAAGGGTTGGTTGTCTATTGGATGTTGCTTAACCTAATATCCTTGGTTGTCAGAGTAACGCATCCCATTACAAGCGGATAATGCTCTTGATTCTCTAAAAGAGTACTTAAAAATCGAATGTGAGAATCCTACCCTTACGAGGTAAGGTTCAGTAAAACTGTGCTTTTTTCAGTTTTTTTTTATTACATGAAAAACATATAATTAAAATGGCATTTTTTCTCAATCGTGATCTTTAAAATTTCATCAAAAAAAATGTGTATATAAAAGATTTATTAATATAGATGGCCAGTAGAATAAAACACTAGTAGGGGAAGGGGTTAAATAACTATGTTCCCACCCAAAGGACCTTGTGTAGTAGACTCTTAATTGGGTCTTCAAAATCAACCATTAGTGTCAGGAATATTAATACAGCAAAGTAGCAGAAAACAATTTGCTTGCAGACAAAAAATGTCTTTGGAGAAAGGGGACAGTTAGTTATCTTATATTTATATTTACTTTTGATCTGTTATATGCCAATCAGAAACAATAATTATTCATACTACTTAAAGGAATTCCAGACAAAATATTTTCCCAAAGCAAATCGTTTTTTGCGAAATTCAACTATTTATAACTTACTTATAATATAAACTGCAAACCAAAAAAATAGGCAAATCCGAATTTTCAGAATGGCAGCTTCATTATTCATTTGGGACGAATTTACTGTAAATATAAAATGTAGATGCATCTTTTTGTTACAAGTTTCCATTGTTATTTTTTTTATTAATCAGCACCAATTAAGCACATGATTCCAAAAACAGCATTTTGGGTAAAAACTGGTGAACCAAAAGATATGCAAATCTAAAACAAATAAATTGAAAACCGATTTTTTTGCACCTTTCTTCTCTTTTAAAGATTTATTCTGATAAATTAACAATTTTTTCAGGGATTTATGCATTAATTATGATGAAATATAGTATAAGGTAGAAATATTAGAAAAAAAGAAATTCGACCCCTATCACTTTATAGGTCAGCTGCTGACCTCCAGTTTAAAATTACCTGAAAAGTATACAAAAATGCTTTTTTCATGTGTTAAAAAAAACATTTTAAAATCTTGATTTTGTGAATGATGACCTTTTAGATGCTCTAATTGGTGATGATGGTGAGCCAAATGTTATCTAAGTACATGCCCATTACAACAACTTGTCTATCAACCTATGTACCATTTTTTGTAGTCATAGCATTCTCCAATGGAGCCTCCGGACAAGAAATATAAACATCTTCTAAAAACGACAGTATTTACCTTATGAATTGGAGTAAATAAAATTGCAATTTTTTTCTTTTTAATACTGCTTGGCTGGGGGCTGCTATGAATATAAAAATTAAAGGCCATCATCCTTAAAAACAAAATTTTAATATGGATTTTTTTTAGCACATTTAAAATCATTTTTGTATACTTTTGGGAGTAATTTTTATATTTCACATGTATTTAGCTTCATCCATAAGACTGGAGGTCTGTCCTCTAAAGTGATAGGGGTAAAATTTCTTTTTTCTAGTATTTCTTATTTTAAAAATCATTAATTTCTACCTTATACTACATTTCATAATAATTAATGCATAAATCCCTTTAAAAAATTGTTCATTTATCAGAATCAATCTTTAAAAGAGGAGAAAAGTGCAAAACAAATCGTTTTTCAATTGATTTGTTTTGGATTTGCATATCTTTTTGGTTCACCAGTTTTTACCCAAAATGCTGTTTTTGAGATCTTGTGCTTCATTGGTGCTGATTAATAAAAAATTAATGGTGGAAGCTTGTAACCAAAAGATGCATCTACATTTTATATTTACAGTAAAATCATCCTAAATAAATATTAAAGCTGCTATTCTGCAAATTCAGATTTGCCTATTTTTTTGGTTCGCAGTTTAGATAAAATAAAAAATACCTGCTTTTTCATACCAAAATCTGTATACATTCTAACTAATAATGTGGTCTGATTGTTCCTACTCTGTTTTCTTTCCTATCCTTTAAATAAAGGGATTGGATTTTTTATATTTATTGTAAATGTTTCTCCTTTTCTAGGCTGGTACCTTAAACAGTTCATATGCTAGTGGTTCTTGGATAGGTAATTTAATATTTAAAAATTTTATATATTATTTTAGTAAAATTTTGGATTTCTTTTTTTTTATTATAAGCCTTTAAATCTATATATAAGCATGTAATTATAAAGTTATCCTTTTATCTTCCTGTCTGTCTTTTTATTTGTCTGCCTATCTCTCATTCTCTTTATGTATCTATCTACCTTTCTAATTAATAATCTATTTATTTATTTTTCCTTCTATTTAACAACCCATCTATCATTCTATCTATTTGTGTATCTATCAGTTAACAAATCATTTTTTCCTATTTACAATCTATTTATCTAAATATCTATCTATCTATCTTATGAACAATCTATCGATCTTATTATCTATCTACCTAAACCTAGGGTTATCTGGAGGTCCAGGTATAACTGTAGTTGATACTCCAGGAGAGGAATATCTATCCCCATCTATCTATCTATCTATCTTACTAACTATCTATCTATCTAAACCTAGGATTATCTGGAAGTCCTGGTATAACTGTAGTTGATACTCCAGGCGAGGAATATCTTTCTATCTATCTTATTAACTATCAGTGTCTATCTATCTAAACCTAGGATTATCTAGAAGTCCTGGAATAACTGTAGTTGATACTCCAGGAGAGGAATATCTATCTATCTATCTCTCTCATTAACAATCTATCTATCTATCTAACTATCTATCTATATCTCTCATTAACCATCTATCTATCTAAATATCTATCTTATGAACTATCTATCTAAACCTAGGATTATCTGGAAGTCCTGGTATAACTGTAGTTGATACACCAGGAAAGATACATTTAAAGAAATATTCTACAATTGGATTTAAGAATAGGGCAATGATGGAAAAATTAATCTACCCTCAACTTTCTAAGACTATGAGTGCCTCTATTTACTTTGTCTAAATAACAATAATTGTTCTATTTAACTCGTCATAATGAACTTAATTGTGGATCCTTTTTTAAAAAGTAGTTTTATTTATCTTACTAATCATTGAACCTCTTTAGGTAAACTTCTCATAGGTCCCTTAATTGGTTTGAGGCAGGGAGAAAGGGAGGGGACAATGGATTGAATATTCAATTATTAGGATATAAATGTATATGGAATAAAATTATTTCGGCTGGTTCTCACAATAATTAAGCGAAAACTCTTAAAATGAATTAATTGTCCCTTCCCATACTCCCTGGGTTTAAGGCTATTTATTTGACAAGTTTAAGTCTTTGATTTTATGATATTTTTCAGCTCACTTCTCCCCCCTTTGAACACAGTTCCATTTGATGCTAGGGGAGGAGCCGCTAGTCTTTAAATAAATATAGCTTTACCCCCAACAGGATTTAATGACAGCGTTGGACAAATGGAAGACCTCGTTTGGCTGCTGGGAGAGGTGAGAATTCTAGAGTAGATTTGCTGGTCAAGATTTTACCAAAATGAGGATGACGACCTGAAAAGGCGAAGCTCACAAATCAATAATAATTTATGATGTTGGTTCTTATAAAGCGGATGTATTATTATCTATCTAAAAAAAGCCATATGTTAAATTTTTTTAAGACCCCACAAAAATTTACACCTTTATAAAATAAAACATATCAAAAACTTTAACTTTACAACTTTAAAATTTAACCCTTTTTTTGAAAATTCAGGTTTTTTCCATGATTTAACCAGACTTTTCAATTGTCAGCAAACTTTTATAGAAAAGCCTGGATTGTTGCCAACCCTGTCTGTGTCTATAAGTAGTTTTATTTAGAAAGTTAACATTCCAGGAAAAGAAAAGAAAAACAAAATTAACTCTTAGCAATACTCAATTCTTGTATACAAGTAACAGGATGCCCCTTTATGTGTGTTTTTATTTGTCTGCAGCTTCTACTGGTATGATTTCTTTACAGTGTAGCTTCTTACAGGTCTAGTTTAGAACTATTTTGGGGTAGAGTACCTCCTTTCTCCGAAGTGAAATCGCTCAAGGAACAAATTCTTTACTATCCCCCCTTTTAGCTTTTAAACAGAAATAGAAAGTGGAGGGTCGTCTTTCTCTCCCTCCATTCCCAAAACAGAAAACCGCAAGGGAATAGACACATTAGAAGATCTTTTATTTGTGTACCTTGCACTGAATGTTTTGAGGACAGTTAAAATAGTCCTCATTCACAATGGAGATTTTTAATGGTTGGGGGAGGGTACCACCACCTTCCCAAGAGAAATCTCCCCTAGAAAAGAAATGGGCTTCCCTCCCCGTGTAAGGTGACCAATTTATACCAAACAAAATATTTTAAAATGCCTTTACTGGCATAGAAAACTTTTGATTTAAATTGATGCTAGAGGCCTCTAGGGGCATAGCCGCTAGTATGTTAGGGAATTTTCTTGATTATTGTCCAAAAAGATTTCTTTGAGTTCAAATAAAAAGTTTTTTTTAACAGTAGTGATGGCAATCCGTCGAATTTTTTAACCGGATTCGGATTAGAGGGGGGGGGGGGAGGATCTTTGCCTTCAAAAAGAGGGAGTTAAAAGAAAATGCTCAAGACGCTAATTTTAGCCTACCAATTAAGAATCCGGAATCCGCTAATAAAAAACGGATTTCGGATTCCAAAATTGGGCGAATTCCGGATCCGGATTGCCAACCCTTGTTAACAGGCAACAATTTTTTGGTTAGGTAGTTTTCCTATGAATTTTATATTTATAATAATTTTATTAAGAGTGTAGTTTTTTTAATGCTGTTATTTGTCGAATTAAATAACTTCAAGTTTATCATGGAGGAAGCAGGGAGTAAGGGAGGGGACAATGGGCAATTAATTCAATATAAGAGTTATCAAAGAAAGGGCATGAAATCCAGTTTAATTATAAAGGGATTGTTAATTGAATAATAGATTTCCATAGCGTCATGTACAGTGAAATCACAACTTGTTTTTGATGGAATATATTGAGGTTTTTTGGTGTGATTTTTATATTAAAAGATTATTGGACCCGGCCAGCTCCTAGCAAGAATATGACTGCCCCTTTTTATTCTGTTTATTTCCCTTGCCCCTTGCCCCTTTCCCCCACCTCCCTTCTCCCTTCTCCCCGTCTGCTACATTCCAAACTAACACAACGAGTGTTTATTTCCCTTCCCCCACTTCCCTTATCTCTTCTCCCCGTCTGCAATATTCAAAACATACATAACGAGTAGCGGCATTCTATGCGCAAGTCCCCAAAGTCAGTCAGAAACTGCTAAATTCTTGCACATTCCCTTTAAGCCAGTCCCCAAAGTCTGAGACTCCTAAAAATTGAATATTCGATCCATTGTCCCCTCCCTTACTCCCTGTGGAGGAAGAGTACATTGGGCTGTTCATTGTACTAGTCCACAAAATTTTATATATCGTTTTCTTACTGGCAACAACTTTAGGGACTTTAATTGAATATTTTTGATTTGTTCATTACGTTGAGTGTCTAAATGTTTCAACAGATAATTGTATTCTAGGGAAAGGGTAATTTTGTGTATCATCTTTAGTGATAGACATTAATTTATCGGCTATTGTCTTATCCCTTAAGAACCCTAAATTTTACAGATGATTGTATTATTATTACAACTATGTCTTGTTTTCATGGGGTTAGACAGAGTTGTGGCCGATGACAGGTACATATACCACCAGAATGTCTGTCTGTCTGTACCAAAGGATCTCTGTACCTGGTTGTTATTGGAATCAGTATTCCAAAAATGTCATGAATAGGATAATTTTAATATACATAAGGGAAAAGTAGGCTGCGGGTAAAGTTTGTGTGTTTTAAGTTAAAAACAGTAGTAGTGTGGTAATACGGCAACCGACAGACGGGTAGTTTACAGAATTGCTACGCAGTGGCTTATCATGACAAGCCTTCTGCACTAATCCCATTATATCACCATTTACCTCATGACCGCCGGTGACCCCGCTGCGCAGCGGTCAAACTGGCCTGGCTAAATATGGGGAGGGGCACGGACACGCAGCTATCACGCGCCCCTCACGCAACTATACAACCGGGAGGCGCTGCCTCCCCTTTTACCACAGCTACCCCCACAGACTGTCTACCGCCGTGGGCTAAGCCCTTGTGTCCCACACCCCCTTCAAACCTAACCTATTGTTATAATCTGTTTGTATATATATAGTAAACATCCATTGTAAATGTATTCAGTTAAATATATAATTTCTGTATGACTAAATCCTGCTAGTTTGTTTTGGTAGAATACTTCAAGGCTAGGGCTCGTTGGATTCGAACTCGCAACCGGTGAGCTGAAACGCTTCGGCTTACCACATCTTGGTGTCAGCGTGTTTCAATCGAGCCCTACAGAAATTAGCCTATTCTACCTCTGATTGGACCCTTTTGCAAGTAAGGGGACAGTCAGCTGCCAACTGAGAAGCCAACTGACCCGTGAGATGGCCTTTTTAGGTCGATTTTCCATCATTTGAACGCATTATGTAGGCCTCTGGCCTACGGCAAGCAGATTTAGCCTACTAAAAGCGCCAGTTTACGGCGTTCTTTCCGTACCGTGTAGGAGTAGCGCTAGGTGCGCAGCCACGGTAATCGGATAATTTAGCTCAGACGGCTACAAAACTGAGTCTAAATTGGCAAGTGTAGCTGGGACAAGCCCCAGGACACCCAGGCCAAACCTACGAGACGGACAGCTAAGTGCTGGTCTCCCTGAGAAGGCAATGTGTGGCTGCGAAGCTTCAGCACACAAGTAAGGCCTACCACTGCGACGGATAGCAGAATTTGAGCCAAAGGCACGGCAGGACGGGACATTCCCTGCCGCTGCCTCCCAGGATTCGAACCCGAGGCGCTGCAGGAAGGGCCATTCCCTGCCGCCATCTTTCGGGATTTGAACCAGCGGCGCTGCAGGACGGGACATTCCCTGCCGCCGCCATCAATCTGACCCTTGCAGGACTGACATTCCCCTGCTGCCGGTGCTTCCAGAATCACACCTAGAGCTCCTAGTGATAACTACACATAAGTGTGTATAAATGTCAACCAAGTGATAAAAAGAAATATAAAATTGTTGACCCAGTGATAATTGATAAGCTCTAGTGATTCGAAGCTACAGTCTAAGCCACCACCAGCGGTCTACACACACACACACCATGGTAAGCGATACTACCATAGCTGCGGTTCGGCCACCGCCGAAGTTTCTGCCGACCCCAGCCGAGCGGGAGGCCCCCCTGTCTCAAGGGCAGGACCTCCACTTCCCCTGCCACATCAGGGTGAGGTTTCCTACTCCTGACCCTGCCCAGCACGTACAGGTTGATGCCATGGTAGATTCTGGCAACCGTGTACCAGGGTCTGCCGTCATTTCTGAACACCTCATGCACGCAATGGGCGTGCAGCGCTTGTTGGTTCCAGACAACACCCAAATCCTGACTGCTAATGAGGAAGGGCAGCCCCTCCAGGTAATTGGAAAATTATATGAATTATATATGGCAGTTTCACACACTCTTATACTCCATCTGTACCACGTGACTGTGGTACGGAATCTCTCACACCCTCTGAACCTAGGAGGGTATTTTCTCAAGGAGTTCGGAACTAGGCTCTGTTTCGACATGCAACCCCCCTGCTTGTGGGTGCGTGGGGAGTTTATCCCACTCCGTGGCGTCCCCATCGACCGGGAGACAGCCGAGAGAGAGTTGAGTTACGAGGGGCCTCTGCCAGGCCCACTGCCAGAGCAGCCGCGTGTAGTTGAGAAAGGCACGCACTGGGTGGATGCTGCGCTAAACGCCCATAGGGGGACCAACCTGCTAGCCATGGGGTTGCCCCCAGTGCCCAAGGTGCCTCTGGAGAACCTGCCAACGACGTTTCCCGAGATTTCCAGCCCTCCAGAGCCGATCTTCTCCGCCGACACCTTCATCAACGGCCAGCCGTGTCCACCTGGCCCCCTCTACCTGGGGCCCCCAGCAATCCAACCGGCCAAGTCCGAGTCCAGGCCCGTCAAGTCGCGGTCTGATGCACCCGGAGCCACGCTCAACCCCCAGGAATCAGCCTCTCCCGGCGCCGTGCCCGTCAAGTCGTGGCCGGACGCCCCCGGAGCCACGCATGGCTCCGATGCCTCAGCCTCTCCCAGCGCCGAGCCCGTCAAGTCGCGGCTGAACGCCCACTGAGCCCAGGCTGGTCCCGGCGCCCTGGCCTCTCCCAGCGCCAAGCCCGTCAAATCGTGGCCGGACGCCCTCGGAGCCACGCCTGGCTCCGACACCTCAGCCCCTCCCGACGCCGAGCCCGTCAAATCGCGGCCGGTGGCTCCCAGAGCTGAAGCTGACCCCGTGCCAGCCACGTACAGGCTAAGCGCTGTCACTCCAACTGATGGCCAACCACCCCAACTCCGTACGGCCAAGAGGGTGGTCTTGCCTGGCCGCGGTGTCATGGCTGTCCCTGTTGAACTAGTGGGGCACCGTACCAAGGATGCCATCCAACTATCTGCCCCAGAACAGAGGTTTGGGGAGGATCTTGTCATCCCAGAAGGCCTGTATGCCCACAGGCCTGGCTCCGCCAGCGTGTTCTGAGTGCTGGTGGTAAATGAAGAGGAGATGCCTCTCCTGCTGGACGCCGGCCTCCCCGTGGATGGGGAGCTGGTCAAGCCTGACATTCTGGAGGTTTCTGACAAGCCTCCCCCTCGTATTCATTCGTTCCAAGAGCCTGTTGAGCCCCCAGATATGCAAGAGCTGTGGGCAGCCCTTGAGATGGAGGAGAACGAATTTCTGCGCAAGGACCCCCTGCTCAAGAAGGAGGTCTGGACCATGTTATCAGAGTACAGAGACGTCTTCTCAAACTCTACCCCCGGCTGCACTGACGTAGTAGAGCTACAGCTGCGCCTCAAGCCAGGGACCCAGCCGATCCGCCAGAGATTTAGGGATCTGAACCCGCGGCAGGAGGCTGAGCTGGAGAAGCAACTGGACACCTGGCTGCAAGAGGGAGTCATAGAGCCTTCAGACTCCGCCTGGAGCAGCCCCCTGGTGCCCATCAAGAAGAAGGACGGGAGCACCCGCTGGGCTGTCGACTACAGGGCCCTCAACAAGTGCCTTGAGCTGGACAGCTACCCCTTGCCCAGGATCCAGCAACTGGTAGAACGAGCGGGAGGACACCGCGTCTACAGTGCCTTAGACGCGGTGGCTGCATACTACACCATCCAAGTGTCCGAGGACAGCCGGCCCTGCACCGCCTTCACCACCCCCAGAGGCTTGTACCAATGGAAAAGGATGCCCTTTGGCCTAGCTACAGCACCGTCTGTCTACTCCAGGTTTATTGCAGGAGTCCTGAACCCATTAGGCACGGCCAACCTCCAGTCATATCTTGATGACGTCCTGACCTTTCACCAGGATACCTGGGCCCACCTGGCTAGGCTCCGGGAAGTCTTGGAAGCCCACCGCAGGGGAGGAATCCGCCTCAAGCCAGCCAAGACCAAGCTGTTTCGAGCCAAAGTGGACTATCTGGGCCACACCCTCAGCCGTGAGGGGATAGCCATGCAAGAGGATTATATTGACCGCATCCTTGACTGGCCGGCCCCCATCAGCCCCAAGGACTTGCTGGCGCTCCTGGGGTTCTTTGGCTACTACCGCCTGTTCATCCCAGAGTATGCCGACCTCACCTACGAGATGAATCGGCAGAAAACGGCCAAGACACTGACCTGGACGGCTGAGATGGAAGCCCAGTCCTGTTTATTGACCTGGTGGGGCCCCTGCCAGAGACCCCAGCCGGGAACCGCTACATCCTCACCTGTCAGGATGGGTTCAGCCGGTTTGTCAGCCTCTACGCCATCCCCAACAAGCGCACTCTCACGGTGGCTGAAGCCCTACTGCACCGCCACCTGGCCACGTTCGGATGTCCCCTGAAGATCCACTCCGACAATGGGATGGAGTTTACTGGCCAGGTATTCAAGGAACTGGCCTCCAAGCTCGAGATTGGCCTGACACATCCACCGCCCTACAACCCGCAGTCCAACCGGGTGGAGAGGTTCCATCGGACGCTCAACACAGGCATGCGGCTGTTCCTAGACAGAGACGACAACAACTGGGAGCCACACTTGCCTGCCATTGCCTTCGCCTACAATACCAAGGCCTGCAGATCCACGGGCGTGACCCCGTTCCTGGCCTACTTTGGGAGAGAGGCCAAGCTTCCAGTGGACATGGTGCTCCGGCTGCCAGACACTGAGTATGCCTCAGTCCCAGCCAACGTCCAAGCTCTCCTGCAACGCTACCATGCCGTGTACGACGCAATCCAGCAGCGAGAGGAGGGAACCATCCGAAGGAGCGCAGCCGCCTACGAAGGCACGGCCAAGTACGAAGTTGGAGACCTGGTCTGGTATCTGGCCCCCCGCCTGGTGCCAGGGAAGTCAGCCAAGATTACCAAGAGATGGACTGGCCCTTGGAAGATAGTGAGACAAGCCACAGACGTCCATTATGTCATCAAACCTGCCTCTCCAACAGCCAAGATCTCGGAAATCACCGCGCATGTAGGCCGACTGCGCAAATACACCGGAGATGTAACTGCCCATCAGATTCCAACAGACATCCAAGGCGACCTGGACGGCGACGAGGACGCTACTGAGCTGCCCGCCGGAGCTGTGGCGGTGCCAGCTAGTGACCCAGGACAGTTCCCAGTGTACCAGCCGGCGGCCGCCGTCCCACAGCCTAGCGGCCAGGATCGCGACCCTGTAGAAGAGAACCTGCAGCACCAACCCAACGAACCACCGCCGCCGCTGCCAGCCCCAGAGCCACCTAGGGATGCCATCTGGAACCCTGATGCTGACATGGAGCCCCTGCCGGCCAGCAGCGAGCCTGCAGGAGGAGAAGCGGCCACTGAGATGGAAGTGGCGGCCCCAGAGGGTGAAGCTGAAGCGATGTGTCCCATGCTGATGACAGCCGTCCCCATATTATTATTTCGGTCCTATGCGAGTATTACTTTAAAAGTCTGGTGTAAGATCCAAGTAATAATATATCCATTAAATTGTTAAATTGCTGTGCATATTTCAAAGTAAGTTGAGAAACCTTGAAAATATTAGGAAATATTTTCTATAATACTTGTCATAAACCAAAAAAAAATAATGGCAATTGCAATACCTTTAATCGAATATTTGATTTTTCATATGTTTTAATTTGTTACAATTTTTTATTGCTGCGGTATACTTATTAACTAAATCTTAACCCTTACAGATCGGGGGGGGGGGGGGGGGGCTCAAAATAAAAGTTCGTCCTAAAATTTGGTCATCCTAGCTGCAAAATTGGCCGCTCTACAGCTGTTTTAAAATTTAGCGGCTGGCCGCTAAAAAGCGGCTAAGGAGCGGTCTGACTGCTATGACTAGAAAAAGTAATTTTCTCTAAAAATACACATGAACCACCAGAAAAAAATTTTACGTCTTTATCTGTACCAGGAGCCGAGATAGAGGGGAGGGCTCTTTGAGCCCCTCCCCCCCCCCCCCCCCCCGATCTACTAAGGTGGGAATTGGGGCCCGATCTGTAAGGGTTAACATTTTATTGATATTGATTTTGATTAGATTAGGTTTTGTAACGAAATACACGTCTTTTTTATTTTATGTTTTTTTATCAATATAAAATTTTATATAGTTTGCTTAATCAAAACTGTTGGAATTGTTCTATGACTGTTTGATTATTCCTGTAATAATTAGGTACGAAAAGTTTAGCAACTCTATAATCGTTACCATAAAGCTATTTAAAACATTTCGATTTTTAAATTTTAATAAATTTATTAAAGGATTTCAACGTCCATAAAAGCAAGTCTTTTTTAAACAACATTTTTTGAGAACATATTTTTCCTATTCATCTAATTTTAGAAATATTATTTCCTTGAACAACACGGTACAATATCATTAGAGAAGTATCTCCATAATCATGTTCTAAAAATGTAATTATGTAATTTTTCATCACATTTATATACAATTTTATTTAGACTTAAAAATTGATATTCTGCTTATTAAGTTCTGTTACTCTACAATTATTTATGTTCTTTTATCATACATTCTAATTTTATAGATTCGCTTTATGGACGTTGAAATTTTTTCCATCCTATATGATAAATATCCTCTGTGTTTGAATTCTTTATTGTTACTAAAAAATAATAAAACAGAATAAAATTACATTTCTTTATTGCTTTAATTTTGTTACATTATGTAATCATCACAGATCATTGTTGAAAATCAATTTAACAATGTGTGTAGCGCAAAAGCTAAATTTTTAAAATTTACACAAGAATGAGCAAATTATTTGTTGTTGAGCTGATGTTTAGCATCTGGGGATGGCCTGTTCGAGACAACCAACACCACAATGTCCAGTTCCTCTCTTCAGCTTGAAGTATCCGTTCTCTCCCCAGCTAAAATATAATAGTGTTAGTCATTCTTACACAATGTCATAGTAATATTCACAACAGAATTGGCCCTTTTCCTTTTGAAACTTTTTACAGAGGATAATAGTTATTGCATAGTATTAAAAACAGGTTATAAAATTATAGGGGCTACGGAAACTTGTTTTAATCTTATGATTGTATGATTGAAAACTGACAATAATATGATGATATACGTAATTTTTAGTTTAGCTAAAAAGTAGTTCTAATCCACCAGGTATTAATCGTCTGCGAAGTGATACTAGAAAACCATTTAAATCAAGTTTATAATATTTAATAATTGACATGTTTTAAAGCTTCATTATTTGTAAAAATTTCTAATGAAAAAATTTAAAGTAACTTGTGCAATATTGCGTAAAATTGTGAGTAAGCTTCCAGTCAAAAGCGATTATAAAGTATGTTCTTAACTATTCTTAATATTGACAAAACACATAGTATAATTAAACGCATATTTAATAATAGTTAGACTTAATAATCGCTTTTGATTTGAAGCTTACTCACAATTTTACACAATGTTGCACAAGATACTTCTTCTTTTTTTTCATTAGAACTTTTTATTGAAAAATACTTACGATGTTCCCCAAGAGTTCTTGATGAGCCAGTAGTCCTTTCCTCCCTCGGTACCGTATCCAACAACCAGGACGGCGTGGTTCAGGTTGTACACACAGCTGGAGTCAGTGGCAGCATTGCAGCACAGATGATCATCAAGGACACCACCTCCATAATCGCCCCAGTTGCTGGTGGCCTGCATAGATAGATTATTTTATTGGAAATTATTTTGAGATATGCTTTGCATAGCAATATATGTACATATTCTTTCTAGGATTTACAATTCCAATAATTAAGACAGAGCTTTTCCTTAAAGTCAGAGAGACTTTCTCAAAATTCCTCAAGTCCTCAAAATTGTTAATCCAACCAATAAGAAAACGCTATTATAAAAAAATTTTGACTTGTGTAATAAACAGTCCAATGTCCCCTCCCACCCTGGGGAAGTTGATGAAACTTACAGATAAAGCAGAATTACATTTAATGATTGAAACGTTTGGACACTCAACTTAATAATCTAACTTATCAAAATTCATTAAGTCCCCAAAGTCATTAAGCCCAACGAATATGAAAATGCTATTATAAAACACTAGAGACTAGTGTAATAAACAGTCCAATGTCCCCTCCCTCCTCCCTGGGGAAATGGATGATACTTACAGAGACAGCAGTGACGACAGGGTTGATCATGAGCATCTGCTCCATAGAGTCCTCCTCAGTGTACCATTTGTTCTGGAATCCAGAGACCATGCTTGCGGTATGGGCATTATTGTTGCTAGGGCTGCACTTGCCAACATTTCCAGTTATGCCAGAGGTGTAGGGGTAGGAGGATTCTTCCTGGTTGTATTGTCCCTGGATCCAGTCGAGGTAGGCGTTGGGCCAGGCACCGTCACAGCCGTAGGCTCCCCAGGTTCCGCTACAAATATTGATAATCATTAATGTTTTGTAAGGGATATCCAAAGAGATAAGACAATGACCGATAAATTGATATACATCCCCAATGATGATACACAAAATTACCCCTTCTATAGATTGATGAACCAACAAATCAAAATTCAATAAAAGTCCCCAAGGTTTATAAGACAACGAATAAGGAAACGTTATTATATCATTAAAAAACAGCCCAATGTCACCTCAATCAATTCAAATACAGGTTTTTCTTGTAGTTTTGCTAACTCAAATCAGTCTCGCTTGTTTGTTTGTTGAGGTTTAAGGTTCAAACCCTTGCAATATAGGTTGGAACGTTTTTAGAAAAAAAAGTATGATGCCTAATACATAAAGTTTTGTGATATTTAAATTTCTCTCTTTCTTTTCTTGTAATCTATCTCCTTCTCTGTCTCTTGCTCTATCTCTCAATTGTACTTTCTGTTGCTCTCTTTCTCTCTCTCTCAATCCCTCTCTATAATGATCTGAATGGGTAGATTTTTACCTGGCATCAGAAACTTCGTGGTTGTAGGCACAGTCAAGCAAGTGCTGTTCAGACAGATCATTGGCTCCATTGTCACCGTTGATCATGTAGCAGGACTCGATGGCACCGAGGGAAGCGAAGGCGGCGCAGCTACCGCACTGGGCCTGGTTCTTGACAGAGCTGACCATGCCTTGGGATACCCAGGACCACTCCTTGGGTGCGGGGGGAAGGTTGGCAAGCTTGGCCTCAATGACGGCATCAAGTTGGTCAATGGGGGTGAAGTCCTTGCTGACGGATGGCAGACCTGAATGTTTAATATGAAAGCCAACAATTCTACATTGTTTGAAGAAAAAATAATTTTCAATAAAAAGGGTCTTAATTATTTATCATTATCTAATTGATTGTGTTCAATGTAGTAAGACTTAAATGAATGCAACATATAAGAATATAAATTGCGAAATTAAGATAAAATAAAAGTTAAAGAGAAGAAAAAGAGAGTTAGAAACTCATGAAACATTTTAAATTAACTTAACAGATACGTATTTTATACTTCTAACGCCATTCTAATAATGTAAACCTCCAAATACAAAATTGTAATTAACTACAAGATTTTGCTTAATTTAACAAAGATATTCAGACCGGTGTTATATTTACATTTACAGACTTACAAGGGTGGCTAAGATTTACAGAACATTTTATGGATGTTGATGAAAAACCCACCAGTTCTCTTGTTGAGGAACTCCTGTTCAGTAAGATCCATATCCTCAGTTTCCTTCATGTACCAGGAGACCTGGCCAGCAGCAAACTTGGCGTTGTGCTCGGCAATCTTGGCATGGTTCTGCTCGAAGATGGATCTACAATTTAAATCAAGATGTTTTCTATATAGAGACTGTAGATTTTTTATGTTTTTATAACTAATCTATAGTATAGATATTTAAACCGATAACTACCTCCTCCCCTTTTTCAATGACCTTTTTCGTCAGCTAGCAAATTGATTATTGCTACTTCGCTGTGTTAATATTCCCTTTACCATTGGTTGATTTTCAAAGACCAAATTGAGGGTCGGCACAAGGTCATTGCATTAGGGAAACAGTTATTTCACCCTTTATCCCCTAGTGTTTTTTTCCAATGTTTGAATGCTTCTTAATTAAGCGTTTGTTCATTTTTTAGGTATACATTTTAAGTATTTCCAGAAAAATATTGATTGTATGAGAGGTTTCGTGATAACAAAAGCAAGTGAATATTAAAACCCTTTACAGTCGGGCCCCTTGCCGCACCTTAATCAGTCGGGGGGGGGGCGTTCAACGCCCCCCCTTATTATCTCAGTTCCTATTAGAGCTAGAGGGCTAATTTTTTTTGTGCAAGTCCTCTGATTGATAATGAATTTCCGACCTTTTATAAGTCTAAGTCAATTTTCGCTTCCTTCACCCTTTTATTTAACAACCTTTGTTTTTAGGTCCTTTTTTACTTAAAAATTTCAAACGGCTGTAATTTTCTTATTTTTGAAGCTAGAAGAAAAATTTTTTTCTAGAAAATTTTTATCTTTATGTAAATTTTACATTAGAAATATCAAAATATAAATTTCAGTGGCCGCAGCTGTACTTGGCAGCTGCCAGCCGCCGCAGTCGGCGGTCGGCGGGAAAACGGCGGCGGATCTTCATGAAATTTTAATACGTTATGTAGACATGTAAGAAAAGCTTAAGTTTAAAATTTGAAGTCTCTAAGTCAAAAATTGCGGCCACAGGAGCCTTTTAAAGATTTCTGGAGACCTGGAGGATCAGGACCTGCAGGATCATACCTGGAACCTGAAAGTGACTTGAACACCTGTATTTTATATAAGGATGTACTACTAGAGGATTTTTTAGTATTTTGGTATGATAAAATGCTTTGTTTTAGTCAAAAAAATATTTTTGCTCTTTACCTGGATGACCCTGCCAGGTTTGCTGGCATCCTGTGCCCGCCAGGATGGAGATATTCAAAAAATTCCAACTCTCAGTTATGTGTCATACCCATACTTAAAAAGTCAAGCAGTTTGGGCTCTTCATCTTTCACACACAGAAAATGAGATAGAAAAAACCGGAGGGGGGGGCGTTCAACGCCCCCCCCCCGACCGTTAAGGGTTAAAAACCTCCCTTATTTATTTTTATACAAATTGAAAATAAGGAGAGGGTATTTTTACTTTGCTGTCCCTGCAGGGGCCCTGACCCTTTAGGGGCCTATACCCGCAGTGCCCTAACCCTGCGGGGCTTCCTAGTACCTATTATATCTTACCTAACCCGAAGAAACAAACAAATCAAAGACTACACTTCCCATTTCTATTCAATTTATTTAAAAAATAAGATATAGAAGAAAGGGATATCAAAGCTTAAAATGATACTTTGTGCGATGGCCGTTTCCTACCTTCTGTAAGCAGCCTCCTTCTCGTTGGCGTAGGACTTGCCAAAGTTCTTGGCATAGTTGTGGAAGGCGGAGAATTCGCCGCTGGTGGCAGCTGCCAAGCCAATACAGGCCAATGCAATAAAAGCTCTAAAATGGATAAGGAATATACGCTGGGAACTAATGGGATAAGACAATGGCCTATAAATAAATGTACATCCCCAATGATGTTACACAAAATTACCCATCCTGTACATATGTTTGATCACCCAACTTCATGAATCACCCAATCAAAATTAACTAGTCGCTAAAGCCAACGGATAAGAACTCGTTAATTCGAACTTTGGGGACTAGTGTAATACACAGTCCATTGTCCCTTCTCTCTCTAGAATATACATGGCTATTATGACAGTGGAAAAATTGTCATCAATTTAGGAAGCTAACATGGATATAATTTATTGGTCCGTTCATTCATTAAGTTGGAAGGTAATAGATGGGGTAAATGGGGTGGAATAAGGGGGGGGGGCGTTATTTTAGCCAGCTACAAGTTTATTTTTATAAGTGTACATGATAAACTGGTGTAGAATCAAGTAATATTAAAATAATTTAGATCTGAAGTAAAATATTTTTCTAATATTTTTTTCATATTTGCAGGATGGCTTTAAACTTTTTTTATAATTCTTTTAAGAAGCATTAAGTATTTTTTATTAAAGTCTCACAGGTTTTGTATTTCTCCAAGTGAGTTAATTAACTAATCCAAATCAAAATTTTCAAACTGTTACATAATTAGAGATTATTAGAAACAGTTAAAGTTTCAAGACTTTTAAAACCTTTTTTTGATCAAAATAATTTTTACAGGTGCAATATTTTTGTCCTTAAATGCTTAAAGAAATGTAATACCTCATGTTGATCAGTTAACAAACCCTGGCCAACTAATTTGAAAAAGTAAATGATTTTACTTTTATACACTTTCTCTCATCCTACTAAAGATAACATGTTATCCAAAAAGTGTGTATTCACATCCCCACTTATATTACATTACAGGGATCTAAAGGGATAAGACAATGGAAGATAAATTGATGTACAGTACATCCAAAATTATGATACACAATGTAGATTACATTTAGTGTTTGAAAATCGATACTCAACTTAATAAACCAACCAATCAAAATTCAGTAAATGTCCCTAAAGTTGTTAAGCCAAAGATGAAGAAAACATAGTTATAAAACTTTGGGGACTAGTGCAATAAGCGGAGGGGATTGTACACTTGCATAAAAAGTTATTATGATTAAAAAAATTATCCTGAAAGATAAAGAGTGGAAAAAAATATATCATTTAAGACTCAAATAAACATAATATTTAAGAGGAAAGCTTATAAAATAAATTTTATTTTAGGCAAAGAGAACCTTTAAGATCCCATCAAGAAATGATAATTATTAGATGAATAAAAAAAATTATCAAGATAAATTGCGGTGGATTTTTTTATAAATGGGCAATTATGATATAAAAATCAATTCATGAAAAGTTACAATAAAAACTGTCAATCAATAAATAAAAATTCCATCATATATTGATGGACCATATAGAAAAAAACGTTTTCCTTAAGCCATAGAAATATTACTCCTACAGTAATTTTTAAAAAATAGCATTAAAGGGGTTAGCGTTTTTTATAAGGATACTGCTCTCTTTCATTGGTAAATACCTGAGGTGGATTCTTAAAAAAAAATTTGCCCAACTAATCGCTTAGTGGGGCAAAATTGTTTTCGTGAAAAATCCTCCATTCACAAAAAAAAATCTACAAAAATTAAATAAAATCTTATGTTAATAACCCTTCTATGATTTTGTTTAATTTTTGTAGATTTTTAATGTGATTTTGGTGGTTTTTTCACGAAAAGAATTTTGCCCCACTAAGCGATTAGTGGGGCAAATTTGTTTTAAGAATCCACCTCTGAATTTCTGAGAAAAATAAAGTTATATTACTTTGTTTTCTTGAACAGATTCAAAGATATGAATATGACATCTCATTAAAAACAATTTTGCTTTTTAACTTTTCCTCAAAAATTAATAAGTCTAAGAATATCATAATTAGCTCAAACCCATGGTAGGATATGTAGTAAGCTTTCTTTTAAAGCATAACCTAATAATAGGTCAAATGAATCTTTGATTGAAAATACATTATCGAACTGTATTTGTTTTTCATACAAATTGCCATAGATATCAAAGATGGGACTCAAACTTTGAAACCACTCATTGCGTCTCCTTCAACAATTTGAAAAATACATTAGATTACCCCCTTAAAACCATGAAACTCTCAATTTACTTTCCTCAAATAAAAAGCTTGGATGACCCTGCAGCATGCTATAATCATTGTCAATGACAAAAAATAGAAAATGCTGAAACAATGAGAATTTACGAATTTTGGTGTACAAATAGTTTACTTCAGGTGCAATAACATTATCTCTGAATGTTATTTTTGTTTAACTTGGAGGGAATCCCAGTACAATGGATATAAAATATATGTGGATATTATAACAGGAAATAAATTTCATTACTTTAGGTTGCCAATAAGGACATCATTATTGGGGAGTTCGTTCATCCAGAAGGAAGGGATGGGTTGGGTAAAGGGGGAGATCGTTATTTCAGCCAACTACAAGTTTCACTTTATTAGTGTACATGAATATCTGTTGAAGGATCCATGTAATAATATTTCCATTCCTAGTACTTATTGTAATAACACATTTTTAAGCATGTGCATTGGTGCAAAAATAAGCTTAAAATATATTAAAGCAAGGCAACTCTATAACCAACTTTGCTTGTGTGAACGTCCAACAATACATACAGTTGTGGGGCAGGTGTGATTTACCTAGCTATTGTTTATGATAGAAGGCAGAATTTTTGTTTTCGATTCCCATTACTAATGGCCATCTCGCATATAACTCACCTGGTCTGTTAATATGCCGGTCATGCTCTAAAAGACATTAAAATGTTGTATATGATATTTCCTGCTCTTACAGGATTGATACATCTACATTTTTTTATGATTTTATCGACCATTGAGCATATACTTTATTAGTCAGTGAGTCTATCTGATATGCTTCAGAGCATAATAAACTTATCTATAAATTAATTTTCCAGGCTTTTATTAAATATAATTGTTGTTTGCTTCTTTGCATACTATTTTTAAAATAAAACAAATGCTTTTTATATTTATTTTTCTACAATACATTGTTAATAAGGTACAGACAGATCTTAATTAGCAGATTAGGTACATTTGCTTTCGGAGATAGATAATCATTGTTTAAATAAAAAAATAAACAGGGTGATTTTTAAAAGTTGCCACAAAGGAAATTTTTATTCAAGTCTTAAAAGTCACCCTGTAATTAGCACATTTGTAAAGTAAATGGTGGAGTTTTATAAATTACAAAAATCTTCTTATACATTTGTATAAAAATCCACCAATTAATTTCACTTTTTTGAACAAACATTTTCAATATATGGCAGCAATTTTTTTTGTAAAATTTTAGAGAATATTTTAGTGAGATTTGTCTCAATTTTTTTTATGTTTTATTTATCTTTTTGATATTTTGTGAAATTATTCCTTTTTATTTACTGGGTGCAGCATATAAAGTGTCAAAATATTTAAAGCCTAATAACAAAACTCTAAAAGATAAAAATCAAATTAAGCACTATTTTAGAAAGTCATTTTGATAAGCCTAAATAGTTAAGAATTTTTTTTTTAATTGTGATTTTTTGACATTTTTGTTGCTGCACCTTTTTGTGAATGCCCTGTACTACCCTAATATACATACACAATTATCGTGGAAGATAAGCTTCAGACGTCAACCTTGGGAGGAAGGTTGTTTAACTTATTTTTTGTTTAAATTTACGTAACATATACTGATATACAATTTTATATATTTACTTATATGTCAATTTTTTTATCTCTTGTGTTTGTTTTTGGTTTGATATAGAATAATTTTAATAATATTTATTGTTTTTTTTTCTTCTCTAGAATTAATTTATTTATTACGTAATATACAATTGTGAAATAAACTCGAATAACCCTTACTTTTTTCTTTTTTTTGCGGCTACGCCCCTAGAGGCCTCTACGCGGTACTGGATGTAGGAAAAGGGGGAAGGCGACCCATCTCTCATTTAAATTTTAAGTTTTAAAAGAAAAAGTAAAGTATACTTTTTTCTGTGGGGATTTCTCTTGGTGGGGGTAGTGGTACACTCTCTCAAAATAGCTATGAACCTTACCATATCATATGAGAAACTACATTGTAATGGAGAACCATGTCGGTTTAGCAGATAGCAAGATCCTTTGGTACAGACAAACAGACATAGATCCTGCTACTTTTATTAACTTTCCCAAATATTCAACCTTTAAAGTCGTATTTACTGAAAGAAAAGTAATTCTCTAAAATCTGACAAAACGACGCTTTCTGGAGCTTCCAATGACGATAAAGTTTCTTGGTTCTGGCCTTGGGGCAGGTCTTGTCTGGGGTCTTGGTGCTGGTCTTGTTGCAGGGGCTGCTCTGGAGTCAGGTCCAATATCGTTATGGCTCAATCCTGAATTTAATGAGTTCCATAAAAATAAGTTTATGCAAAGCAACTCTATAAGTTTTCGCTATAACTTACTCAATATTTCAAATGTTTATAAGGTGGTGAAAGGATACATTTTCTATTTCATGCTTTTTGATTTTGAAATTTATGACCAACTATTTTATTCCTAAATTTCCCATATATCACAAACAAAAAAATTTCTGTAAGTTAAAATAGGTGGTGGAAAAATGTTGATATTGTTAGTTTGTGTTGAACAAAATTCCCCGAGATTTTTATAAACCTTTTAATTTGTTCTTCCTCATTAATTTTTCTGATGCTTAGTGAACTCTCAATTTGATGATTTAATGCAATAATTTTTTTTTTAAATTTACCAATCACAAATCCACTTTGTTTAGGCTCGGGGGTAGCTGGAGCAGTACGACCTGAAATAGGCAAAAATAGGATCATGATGAATCATTCCCCTATTTTGTTAATTTTTAAAAAAATGAGTAAAAAATCAAAGCTAAAAAGAGAGACATGGGCAGAACAACCATTTATTTCAATAGAAATCCAACTTTAAGATCACAAAAATTGACATTGTAAAATTGTTTAAACAGTAGATATATATAATCAAAACCAACAAAGTGAATTATCCAAGATTTTGATAAAGCAAAAAACTAAATTAATTGTAAAAATTTCGTTATTTCATCTGTTTTTTGGGGGGGTCAACCTTAGAATTTAGGAAAAAATTTCCCCCAAATCAGCTGAAATTACTAAATATTTTTTGTATTTATTTGCTTGAATGACCTTATATAACCAGGGATATAAAGGGATAAAACAAAGGCCGATAAATTGATTTATATCCCAAATGATGATATATAAAATTACCACTTCTGTATATTAAAATTAATGGTTGTAACGTTTAGACACTCAACTTTTTGATCCAACAAATCATAATTCACTAAAAATCCTCAAAGTTGTTAAGCCAACAAATAAGAAAACGCTATTTTAAAACTTTGGGGACTAGTGTAATGGACATTCCATTGTCCCCTCTCTCTTTGCTGTATAACTTACCTGTGTGTCCAACAACAAATGCCTGATCTGGTTCTGGAGCAGGAGGTGTATCCTCAGCACCTAGATATAGGAAATCGATAGAACATTTTTTTCTAGTATGGCTTCGACACCGATTAATATCCCCTGGATCAGAAGTGGTTCTCATCTATGTATCGTATTATATCCAGTTTTCTACGAAATCCTAAATTTACAATCATAAGATTAAAACCAGTTTTTTTTAATTTTCAATAATTTTCTCTAATGACATTATTACTACAAACTTATGATGGTTTAGCAACTAAACAAAATTTGAGGTCTGATGTATATGTTAAAAACAGGGAGTTAGACTTACCAATAACAATCTTCCTTGGTGGTGGTGGTGGAGGGGGAGCTGGGGCTCCAGAGAAAAAGGTGGCTTGTTGGTGCAGGCTCACTGGGTTAGGGTCCAGGTAATCATTAGTATTGTGCAGGCTAGATACCTAGATAGATAGATAGATACAGGCTTACTAAGTTGGGGTACTGGGTTGGGGTCCATGGTAATCATTAGTATTGCTCAGGCTAGATACCTAGATAGATAGATACAGGCTCACTGGGTTGGGGTCCAGGCTAGTTACCTAGATAGATAGGTAAATAGATACATAGATAGAGCTCATACTAAAAAGTTCTTTACTTTATTGATCAACTTACAGCATATGGAAGAGCAGCACCAAATTGTCCATCTGGAATGTTGATTCTTTGAGCAACTCCACCAGCCTACAACAATTCATATGCAAAGTTATAGAATATTAAAATTGGGTATAGCCCCTTTTGCGGCAACGCCTCTTAATGGGCGTTTCTTCATATTTTCATAATAGCTTTTAAATGGTGATTTTAGGTTAGGTTAGGTAATTGCCACGCAGGATTAAGCAATTAACCCTTCAGGGTTAGAGCCCCCCGCAGGTGCTAGAAATAGGAGAAAAGCCTCTGTCAAAATACGTAGAAACGCTCCTTAAGAGGCGTGTCCAAGAAAGAGACTATACCCAAATATTCTATTAATAAAGGAAGCTATCCATACTATTACAAGTATCTTAGGATATATGCCTTCTATTATTGGACAGTAAAGGTGCATAAACCTTTATCCCCATATTATGAATTTAATAAACTCATACTATAAATTCTAAATTTTGTTTCAAAATTATCATGGAAAAATTAAGTACATAGTGAAAGATGTCTAAACTATTTTAAACCCAAGACAAGATCAAATAAGTAAAAATTAACCACAAATTTGAGTAAAAGCAATATTTTTGTGAAGTATAAATTGTTTTCAATTAACATTTTTATGAAAAACAAAATTATGAACAAATATAAAAAATTGTTATCTCTGTACAAAATTATTTATCTTAATGTTTTTTTTTTTAATTTAAAGAAATGTATAAGTAAGTTTTTAAAAAATCAATAAACTTGTCATTTTCAAAAACAATCTGTACTTTACTAACATTCAATGAGAAGGTTCTCTTTTTTGAGTTAAAAAAATGTTGTCAAAAAATACAAATGGCCAATGAAAGGCCAGCATATATATTACCATTAGTCACTACACCTAATTTTAGTGTCAAAAAGAAAAATTATAAAATCATCTTATTTTTTTTTATTTTTATTTTTTTGGGGGGGGGAAGTTGCAACCCTCAAAAGAGTTATAAACCAACCCAGGACCTTTGAGAAGCTACTCTGCATAGGAGAGCCATACCGGTTTAGAGGTTAGCAAGATCCTTTGGTACAAACAAACAGAGAAACATCCTGTTACTTTATTATAAGAATATGATATTAGAACTTTTTTTATAAAATATAAAAAAACTTTTTTCTAACCTGTCTATCCAAAGGTGCATCACCATCCAAAGGATAAACCTAAAATGAAAAAATAAAAAAATTTCATTAACCCTTAACGGTCGGGGGGGGGGGGGCGTTCAACGCCCCCCCATCCGGTTTTTTCTATCTCATTTTCTGTGTGTGAAAGATAAAGAGCCCAAACTGCTTGACTTTTTAAGTATGGGTATGACACATAACTGAGAGTTGGAATTTTTTGAAAATCTCCATCCTGGCGGGCACAGGATGCCAGCAAACCTGGCAGGGTCATCCAGGTAAAGAGCAAAAATATTTTTTTGACTTAAACAAAGCATTGTATCTTACCAAATTACTAAAATATCCTTTAGTAGTACATCCTCATCTTAAATACAGGTGTTCAAGTCAATTTCAGGTTCCAGGTATGATCCTGCAGGTCCTGATCCTCCAGGTCTCCAGAAATCTTTAAAAGGCTCCTGTGGCCGCAATTTTTGACTTAGAGACTTCAAATTTTAAACTTAAGCTTTTCTTACATGTCTAGATAATGTATTAAAATTTCATAAAGATCCGCCGCCGTTTTCCCGCCGACCGCCGACTGCGGCGGCTGGCAGCTGCCAAGTACAGCTGCGGCCGCTGAAATTTATTTTTGATATTTCAAATGTAAAATTTACATGAAAATAAACATTTTCGGCAAAAAATTGTTCTTCTAGCTTCAAAAATAAAAAAATTACAGCCGTTTGAAATTTTTAAGTAAAAAAGGACCTAAAAACAAAGGTTGTTAAATAAAAGGGTGAAGGAAGCGAAAATTGACTTAGACTTATCAAAGGTCGGAAATTCATCATAACACAGGGGACATGCACAAAATTTTTTAGCCCTCTAGCTTTAATAGGAACTGAGATAATATGGGGGGGCGTTGAACGCCCCCCCCCCCCCCCCGACCGATTAAGGTGCGGCAAGGGGCCCGACTGTTAAGGGTTAAAAAGTATAATTTCATTTCATTTTATACATCAATTAAGGAAGAAGTTTTTTATAGTGCCTTTAAAAAATGACGTTATACTTGTCTACCATTGGTCAAATAAAATGTATACTGGCCTGCCATTGGTAATTTAGTCTGTGTATCGGCCTATTATTGGTCATTAATATTGTATGACGTCATTTTTTTAAATGGACTATAAAGAGCTGCACAAGGTAAGAAGTTATTTAAGTTTAAATTTCATTTGCTGTTCTGATGACTTAATAATGTGATAAATTTGCGAGAGTAAAGTTACTGTGTTAGCTACTGTGGTTCAATTAGTTCAGTATTCAAATGTTTCAACCAATAATTTTGATCTACAGAAGGGGTAATTTTTTTTTATCATTATTGGGGATGTACATCAAATTATCAACCATTGTCATATCCCTTTGCGCTATTAAATTATTATCTTTTATTTATTTACTCACTACTTACAACGTATTTTCAAAAAAATACAATAAATTCATAAATCAATTCCTTGAATTAAAATGAAAAATTTTTATTTTCCATAATTGCGTGCTAACAAAACTGGTTTTAATCTTATGATTGTACATTTATATATTTGTAGAAAACTGTATATAATACTATAAATACATGATTTTTCAGCATGGCTTAGAACCGATTCTAATCCAGCGGTTATTAATCGACTTCGATGCCATACTGGACAAAGAAATATCTACCTCAAAGCCAAAAGAGATTTCACCACCTCTGACAGCCACCGAGGCCCCGGGGGCTGGGGCTCCTAACTGGTACAGTGATTCTTTTACAATCCTTTAGGATTAAAATATTTAGAAATATATATAGATCAATTTTTGAATTTTTAAAGACTTATTTATTTCAGATTTTTACTAACCCTGTAATAACATTAATATGTTTTTTCCAGAAGTGAAGCTACTCTATAAATTTTTGTGTCTATCTGTCTCTTAAGGCGTTCCCAATTATTTGTTTTCAGAAGTAAAATGATTAACTTTGCTTCGCTCCCCCCACCCCTTATTTCCTCTTCTCTTAAATTCCCTTTCCCGTCCTGCACAAAAAAAACAATACAATTCTTAACATAAAATTAGCTGGCAAAATATTTGTTTACATTGGACTAATCCCTGTCCCTGATAAATAATTTACAAATCTATAATCCTTTAAAAGAACTTAAGATGTCAATAGAACTAAACATAAGGCCACTCTTACAATATTTTTATGATTTTTATTTTAACGATATTTGAATATTCTTTTTCCTGTATCCACCATTATCGGCTACATATTCAAACAGCCTGAAACATAAAATTTAAGGTCAGGTAAAAATTAATAATATAAAAAGGATTATGACATTAAGATTTAAGAGGAAACTACACATTTATTTAAGTGGCAGTCAGACAGTCGGACAGAGATAACTATTGGATCTACCCATTCATGTGTAGATTCATTTCTATATTTTGTAAGGACGGAAGGACGGACAGATTAACGGATATACCTGAGGACCCCATTAGGATCCACCCAACCATAAGTGCCCTCTACAGAACCATCTGGCCTCCGTGACTCCTTCCTGTACTGTCCGGTGTGAGTTTGGAACCTAAAACAAAGATAAATTAACAGATCTATAGTTTAGATGTATATACAGACAACTACCTCCCTTTCTTTTTCATTGACCCTTTTCGTCTGCTAGCAATTTGCTTTCTGCTACTTGGCTGTGTTAATATAAGCGACACAATTGGTTGATTTTCAATGACCCAATAGAAAGGTTGTACAAGGTTGATGCGATGGGGAGATAAAGTTATTTAACCCTTTTTTCCTCTAATGTTTTACTCATAAATCCATAATAATTTGAAAACTACAGGGTAGAAGATACTAAATCTTTCTATTTTATTCATTTTTTTCATGGGAGTATTTTTTAATCAGGGTTCCAAAAGGATAAAACAATGGCCGATAAATTAATGCACATCTCCAATTATGATTGTAGATTTTAATAAGTGTTTGAAACGTTTTGACACTCAACTTCATGAACCAACCAAACAAAATTCAATAAAAGTCCCCAAAGATGTTAAGCTAACGAAAAAGATGGGGACTAGTGTAATAAACAGTCATATGTCTCATCCCTTTCCTGGTTGTTTAACCATCTATCTATCTATCAATCTGTCTGTCAGTATGTCAGAACCTAAAGAATCTCTCACCACCCAGATCTGTCTGTATATGATTCTGTCCTGAGAAATCAGGGGAATCTTCTTGTCTATCTATCTATCTATCTGTCTGTTTATCCATCTATCTTTCTATCTATCTGTGTATGTCTGTCTGTATGTCAGTACCTGAAGAATCTCTCACCACCCAGATCTGTCTGTATATGATTCTGTCCTGAGAAATCAGGGGAATCTTCTTGTCTATCTATCTATCTATCTGTCTGTTTATCCATCTATCTTTCTATCTATCTGTGTATGTCTGTCTGTATGTCAGTACCTGAAGAATCTCTCAACCCCCAGATCTGTCTGTATATGATACTGTCCTGAGAAATCATAGAGAGCATTTTGTCTATCTATCTATATATCTGTCTGTCTATCCATCTATCTATCTATATATCTGTCTGTCTATCCATCTATCTATCTATCTATCTGTGTATGTCTGTCTGTATGTCAGTACCTGAAGAATCTCTCACCACCCAGATCTGTCTGTATATGATACTGTCCTGAGAAATCAGAGGAGCTTCATGTCTATCTATCTATCTGTCTTTCCATCTATCTATCTATCAATCTGAATGTCTGTATGTCAGTACCAGAATAATCTTTCACCACCCAGATCTGTCTGTATATGATACTGTCCTGAGAAATCAAGTGGAGCTTCTTGTCTATCTATCTATCTATATATATATCTGTGTATGTCTGTCTGTATGTCAGTACCTGAAGAATCTTTCACCACCCAGATCTGTCTGTATATGATACTGTCCTGATTAATCAAGGGGAGCTTCTTGTCTATCTATCTATCTATCTGTCTGTCTATCCATCTGTCTATCTATTTATCTGAATATGTCTGTCTGTATGTTAGTACCTGAAGAATCTCTCACCACCCAGATCTGTCTGTATGTGATACTGTCCTGAGAAATCAGGGGGAGCTTGTTGCCCAAACACCTCCACACTGCTAATCAGGACCTGATAAAAAATATATTTCATAGAAAAAATATTCCCAGATTTCAAAATGTCCAATTGAAAGTCTTAAAAAGAGACCAAGTAACCCAAAATGTTCCAACGTTTACTGTGTTTAATAGGAATCTAGAAAATATTGCTAAATTTTAATTTTGACGGCCGACCAGATGAAACATGAAGGTAAGTTATATAGCTTTCACTCATACACAAAAGTGGAATTGTATGATCCCCTCCCTTACCTAACTGTCTTTATTTAAAATTGGTTTGGGGGTTAGATGCTTTACCCTAACGGAGAATTTTTCTAGTGTGGCTCCTATAATCCTTACTTAACCAAATCTAACCTATGTAAGCATCAAAAAGAGTAACTGGACAAAGTCTCTTTAAAAAATCAGCCATGTGACGTCATAGAAATGAGGGAGACGAAAGGAAAATTGAGAAAGAAAACCCCTAAAAAAAATGGATATTTCCTCATTTTTATGACGTCACATGGTTGACTTTTTAGACACTTTGTCCCCCTACGTAAAATGTCGAGTTGAAAGTTTTCAAACGAGACTACGTAATTCAAAATGTTTCTGTCGGACATACAGACAAACGGACATTTTAAAATGTGAATATATTTGCTGCTAAAAAGGTTAATAAACGATTATTAAACGATAAAAAAGGGTTACAACATCTTATGACCTTCAATTTTGGTATGATAATATATTTTCCACCGCCTACTCAAAAAATACCCAGCACATCATACAACACAAAGAAAAGTGTCTGATATTTGCTTTTTTTCAGCGTCATATTTAAAACTCAAATAAGGATAACAATATCCATAACAGCGAAGCTAAAATTTATAATTTAGTCTGTGTATTGGCCTCTAATTGGCATATCTATTGTATGACGTCATTTCTTTACAGGCTCAATAAAGAGCTTCATTTTTCTATATTTTAAATTTTCACAACTATAAAGATGTTGTTAAGATATATTTTGTGCAATTTAATTAGAAGTAGCATCTCAATGACAACACTAATAAAGAAAAGTACGTCCTATTAGAATCCTACATATTAAGCAATTTCATAAAAAATGAGATTTTATTTTTTGTAATAATTTATAAAAATATTTTTTAACCCTTGCAGATCGGGCCCCAATTCCCACCTTAATAGATCGGGGGGGGGGGCTCTTTGAGCCCCCCCCTCTATCTCGGCTCCTGGTACAGATAAAGACGTAAAATTTTTTTCTGGTGGTTCATACGTATTTTTAGAGAAAATTACTTTTTCTAGTCATAGCAGTCAGACGGCTCCTTAGCCACTTTTTAGCGGCCAGCCGCTAAATTTTAAAACAGCTGTAGAGCGGCCAATTTTGCAGCTAGGATGACCAAATTTTAGGGCGAACTTTTATTTTTCATAACAAAAAAATTACTTTTTCTGATCATCGCCGAAAAACGGCAAATAACGGAAACCGCCATTTTCGGCGGTTACGGCGGTAAAACGGCGGTTGGCGACGCAAATTAATATTTTTATCTGTTTATTATTGCTCAAGGATTTACCAAAAAAAATTATAGGTCTCTAGCTGTAATAGAAGCCACGATATTCATGATATATGTCTGTAGTAAAAGCCGGACAAAAATCGGTCATAAAGTCGGTCAGGGAGTGGTCAAATGGTCATAACACCACTTTTCTCAGATGTTCATTGATATCTAAGTATTCACCAAAAAATATTTAGGTTTCTACCTTATACACAAAAGTCATAATGTAGAAATTAAGATTTATTTAGAATTTTTTCTAATTTTTTTTGCTACCCAACCGACTTTGACCGGACACCACGACCGACACAGACCAGATATCCTAATAAAATCAACTCTTGCCGACGTATAATTACTAAACTTAAAAAGTCATGGAGTTACAGCTCTCCATCTTACCTACAAAAAAAATGAGATTAAAAAAACTAGAGGGGGGGGCTCTTTGAGCCCCCCCCCCGATCTGTAAGGGTTAATATGAAATTGAATATGCTGCCACCCTTAATAGCAAAACTTTTTTTCTTTTAAATTTTATTATTTTTCTTGTTTGTAACTTGAAGTTCAATGTAAGTGGGTGTTTTCTGTATAATAAGTTCTGATAACTGGATTATCACACAAAATCCTCCATTTTGAAATTAAACCACTAAACCCTTTCCCACTTTCCTCTAAATACTAATTTTCTATTTAGAGCAGGGATCATAAGGGGATATGACAATGACCGATAAATTGATATACATCCCCAATGATGATACACAAATCTAAACCTTCTGTTGATTACAAATAGTGGTTGAAACGTATTGAAACTCATATCAATTAATCAACCAAAAGTCCTTTGAGTCAACGAATAAGAAAAAACTTTATTATAAAACTTTGGGGACTATTGTAAATTAAATAATTTTATTTTGTTATACTTAATAAACCTGTAAAGGTTAGGGCACGTAAGAATAAAAATTTAATTAATGTTTCAGAGATTTTTTTGAGAAAATTTGAGGTGTATCACAACTGATACAAATACAATAAATGGGATTTTACCAATTATCATTAATCTAGAATATTTGATTTTGAAAAAAGATAAACCTCTTAATTATAGTTGCCACCTGGTTTTAGATAAATTTACATGTTATCAGGTGGGTATTCAGGAATCTAAAGGGATAAGGCAATGGCCGATAAATTGAAGTACTTCCCCAGTAATGATACACAAAATTACATCTTCTGTAGATTAAAATTAGTGGTTGAAACGTTAAATACTCAATTTAATGAAACAACAAATCAAAGGTCCCCAAGGTTGTGTAACCAATTGAAATTGTTATTATAGAACTTTGGAGACTAGTGTAATAGACAGCCCATTGTCCTCTCTCTCTTTTGGAATGTCAGTGTTGGATGTATATTTGACATATAATTGAAAAAGTATGGATGTGTAAATGCCAGTGTCAGATGTATTTTTTAAATATGTATAATAATATTAGATGTATTTTTGCCAGTGTTGGATGTATTTATGGCATGAGAATCGATTTTACTGTCATTTATACAGTAAAAATTAAGTTGTCATAAATACATCCATTTTACTGTAAATTTGGTGGATTTGTAAATGGCAGTCCCCCCTACAGGTGAATCTTTTCTATAACTAAAGTTGAAAGTCAAACGTTGTTAAACTGTAAAAAATTCTCAGTTTTATTTAAATTAAGAAGTTTTGTCTGTGAAAAAAAAAGTAATTTGAATCAATTATACATATGTAGAATATTTTATATAAATATTAACAAACTAAAACTTTATAAAAATTTTGACGTTTAAATAAACCTTTAATGTACTTTATTAAGCTTTACTAAAATGGGCTTCGTGTTCCTTGTTAAATCAAAAATAGTTTGAGCTTATTTTGATATTATTTTAATATTTCTCTTGAAACTGTTTACATTTTTGCAAGAAATTGTTAATATCATGAAATATTTTGGACATATTTGACATCAAATCTCAAAATTAAACAAGGTCGATTAAAACCAAATGATATGCCAAAGATAATAAACATGGATAAATATGATTATGATTTTTGTCTTTAATCTAAAGTGATAAAGACACGTTCATTATATATTTAAAGAATGGAATGGAAAACGCCGATGATACTAAAAGATCACAATGAAAATTTATAGGGTCAATTTTCTCATTTGTTTACTCTGGCTACATTTTGTGTCTTATTAACTAACTTTAAAAGAAATGACATACAGACGTATAGTTACGTCAGGGGCGTCCAAGCTTTTTTTTTTTTTTTGGGGGGGGGTAAAAAATTTTAGGGGGGGGGGGGTGATTCGTGTTTGGGGGGGGTAAAATGGCGCGCGAAGCTCGCCGAAATTTTTTTTTACCCCCCCCAAAATTTTTACCCCGGGGGTAAAATTTGATTGGGGGGGGGGGTAATTACCCCCCCTAAAGTCTGTTGGGGGGGGGGGGTAAATACTCCCCCCAAATCTGTTGGGGGGGGGGGGTAATTACCCCCCCCAAACTAATTTACCCCGGGGGTAAAATTTTTGGGGGGGATAATTTAATTATGTAAAAAAAGCACCTACCTAATCTATTAAGTTAATAAGTACTATCCTATAACATAAAGTAGTAAGTAAGGTTTATTTGACTATAGCTTCAGATTTCATTACTTTTAATACTGAGTTCTCCTTTTTAGGAAAGCTTCACATAGATCCCATGATGGTTCCACACTATTATAGGTCAATCCTTTGAGTGGTTTTAGGCTTTTTTTCTCCTCCCTTTTTACCCTTTAGAAAACACGAGTTTAAAGATGCTAAGGGCGCCACTACTATCTATAATACAAAGTAGAATGATGTCTGTCCGTCTGTCTGTCCGTCTGAAGCTTAAGATCTCAGTAACCACTGAACCGATTGGGATCTACTCTTCAGGGAATATACCTACTGGTCCTGTGATGGTTTTAAGCTGTTTTCTTGGGGGGTGGGACAACCCCAACCTCCCCAAAAAATAGAAAATACCTCCCCAAAAATTTTTTTTTTTACTTTTTCTTTTTAAATCTAAAATACGAAAAATTAGGTTGATCAAACCTCTTGGGGCAAAGCCCCTAGAGGCTAGGGGCGAAGCCGCTAGTTCAAATATATAGTAGTATCTCATTCTTTAGAACATAAAAATACAATAATTAACTCACTAACCAATGAACCAATATGATTATACTTTAAAGTGAAGAGTCTTATAGGTCCTGGTAAGTTTTATAACTAGTTTTGAGACACCCTGACATCCTCCCAAAAGAAATCGCCTATAGAAATTCTTTTTCATTATTTAATGAAATATTTAATTTAGTTAGGTATCTATTTTATGGAATCTTCACCTTCAGTGCTTTACAATTACATCATAGATCCCCGGGATGGTTTTAGCCCTAATAAAGGCCCAAGCAAATAAAACATGATCAAACTATTAAATTTTTTGTTATCATGGTTAAGAACTGTTTTAACTGGTTGGACTATATTGGGGTATAGTCCCTTTTATAGTCCCTTGGACGCCTATGAGTTACGTACATCTGATTATGGAAGTACAGATATATATTACATGGTTGTAGAGTAGCTTTTCTAGTAAAAACCACCAGAAAATACTTAACGTCAATTTTAATAAAAGATGTGATTATAGAAAAGATTTGTTATCTTAAATAACTTAGACTGCGGTAGTACATTTAAAAGAATTTGGACGTTTAAGAGATAAATGGACGTACAGATATACTTTAGAATAATATAGAGTAGCTTCACTACTAAAAATCACCAGTAGAATTAGTCGGGCCATTTTTAATTCCAGATGTGTTCACTCCAGAAAGATTTTGGAGCTACTGCCCATTTCATGGTTACCAAATCATTACCAAATACAGGTTGCCAACAAATAATCTATCTATTTCTCTCTATAGATATAGTTTTTGCTGACTTTCTTTTTAGTACCAAAGCTGCTCTTTTAGTAATTTGTTTTGGCAATATATTCGTTTTAGAGTGACTAAGCTATTATTTTTTGTGGGGAAACTAAGCTATTTCATTACACCGTTCTCGTTCACTCATAAGACTATTATTTGATATAAATATACGGGGTTATTATGATAAATTGTCTTCTATATAGATCGCTAACATGGAACTCATTTATTGGTCAGTTTGTTTATCCAATAGGAGGGGAGGGAATTTGGTTAAGGGGATCGATGAGGGGTATTGTTTTTATTAGCCCGCTGTAGGTTTCACCCTTAGAGAACATGAAAATCTGGTATAGCATCATAATAATAATATATCCATTAGACTATTACTTTTGGAAATACAATTTTTCTTAGGGAAACTAAAAAAAAATTTAAAACAAAGCTACTTTGTTATGTTATGAACCTTACAATTAACTTATTTTATTTATAATTTTTATAATATATTACAAGACCAATTATTATGGTATATAACTACATGTGTTGGCAGCTTGTTGAACCATTTTTCAAATATTAGTGCCAAAAACTACGTAGGCCGACATGCAAGATAGAAGATTCAATGGCGTATTCAGAGGATGGTAAACGTCAGTTACAGTAAACATACAGAGCTGGATCTTTAAAAGCGTAGCCGTTGCCGTAGTCGTGGTCAGAGTTACAGCCACCAACCTAATAGCGATCTTTAAATCATATTCACCACACGTTGCCGTGGCCACAAAAAAAATGCGATCTTTAAATCATATTGGCAACGCGTGGTCGTAGTCGTAGCGTGGTTAACCACGCTAAAAGTGACCACAGTCCGTTAGTGTGGCTAAAGCGTTGCTAAAGCCACAGCATGACTACGGCCACGGCTACAGCCACACCAACGGCTACACATTTAAAGATCCAGCTCTGAAATCTATTTTTATCCAGAAATGTATTTTTGGAAGATTTTCCTCATAACAAATTAACAGGATCTCTGTGTGTGTGTCTGTACCGAAGGATATTGCTAACCACTGGACTAATGTTCTAGGCCTTACAGTGTAGCTTCTCATAGGTCCCTGTAAGGTTAATAACTATTTTGAGGGTGGGTATAACAAAAATTGAAAATAAAGTGCCTAATAATTTAGTGTAATGTAAATACTATTTTCTCGACTCTTTTTGAAGATTTTTCGTGATTTTTTCCTAATAAACTTATTCTTGATTTTAGTTAATCATCTGGTCTTTTAATCCCCTTTTCCGTATGTTTTGTGCTTTGCTTCTTATGGATGTTGTCATCCTTGTTTTTTGCTTGTAAAATTCTTGTTTCAAATGTATGTCCCTGGGGATCTAAAGGAATAAGACAATGGCTGATATATTGATGTACATCCCTTATGATATTTCACAATTCCTTCTGTATATTACAATTTGTGGTTGATCCCAAAGTTGTAAAGCCAACGAATAAGAAAACGTTATAAAGAAGACTTTGGGGACAAGTGTATTAAACAGCCCAATGCCCCCCCCCCCTTCGATGGTATGTACCCGCCCTTACATTGTTGCAACACGAACTAAACCTAAACTAACATCAATTACAGAAAGCAATTCTAAATTCTCAAATTGACTTTGACGATAATTTGTTGAAAAAATTCTGCCTTCATTTGAAGTTTCACCTTACTCTTGCATAATCGTTGGACAAGTGGAAAATTTAGGGGTATTGAGATAAGACAACGGACATTACTTTCTTATAATATTATACATTTCTTAGTTTTGAATTATAAAAACACCGAAAAGGCATAAAAATGTTTTTACTAAAGCTAAAATTTAATATTGCCCTGTAAAACCAAAGATGCTGGAATCTACCCCGCCCCCCCCCCCGCTAAAACAAGACATTAGGTATCCCCACCCCTGGTTAAATTTCTGGGAACGCCACTTTACAAGACCTAATGATAACACTATTTTTTGAAAAATCCTATATAAAATATAAATAACGCAAAACGCGCAACGCGCAACGTAGATTTTCTACTCTTAAACTCGTGTTAGTTCATGGTAGGTTTTAAAGAGTAGCAACTCTCCTAAAAAGGCGTAGGGGGTTGGTTGAATAATTCTTGATTTAACTTTAGCGTTCAAATACATAAGAAGAACTAGGATGACAACATCCATAATTAGCGAATCACAAAAAGAACTTGGAATAGACATTCGGATAAAGTGAGTTTTGAAAAGAAAAAGAGATAAAATAACATGACAGACTGATACACTGACTGACGGACAGACAAATGAATTATAGTTTAGCTTCTCTGATAAAAAGCTTTAAGAAGTGTATTTAAAAATCAGCCAGGTGACGTCGTGAAATAAGGGATTCGATTACTCGTCTCTTTTTTAGGAATTATCTTTCCCACTTCTCCTCTCATACCTCATTTTTATGACGTCACCTGGCTGATTTTTGAGACACTTTGTAAAGGTTTAAAATATAACAAAGGGCAGCAGTAAAAAAAATTCTTAATTTTTTATAGTAATACATTTGTAAAGTCAAGTTTGCTTCTGAGGGTTTTTACCAACCTATGGAGTAATGGCTGACAAATATAACCTAATAATAGAATAGTTGCGCAATTAGAAATATGTGGGCTCATGTTTTTAGTTTTTCACATTTTAGGCAATAATAATGTATTTATTCTAAACGCTACAGTTATGAATGTTTTTTTTAACTTACACCTATATTATGATGCTTGGGTAGATAGATAGATACATCGTATAAAAAGTAAAATATATAATAAGACTAGCCTACAGCTCACGTTGTTCGCTGGTCTGTAATGATCTTGAGAATATTAAATATCCGTACTGGAAAGGTAGAAGGCTAATGCAATTATTAAGGTATAAAATCTGATCAGTTAAGAATTTGTAGAGGGCCAGATCTTTCAGGGTTAAGACATTTTATGTTTGCTGACCAATGCACCTCTACTCCAATGCAAGAATAATATTGTCTGTCGGTCTATTGGTAATGCTCTTAAATAATTTTCCCAGCTTTTATCGAAGATATTTTTTGTGTAAAGATTCACTATGCATCATTACTTTATATGTCTGTCTGTTGTGCACCCTTTTTGCTTTTATTTGCTTTGCCTTTTGTTTTTTTAAATTCAAGAGCTTCTATTGTTATGGATGTTGTCATCCTTATTTACATGTTAAATGTTAGTAGCGAAGTCAATTAATTTAAACTTTAAAAGTTTTATTCCTTACTTAGTCCGTTATTCTGTCTATAGACTACTAATATTTTGTGTGAAGATTTGTATGACCACTGCTTTGATCATTGTTTGTCTGTCTGTTGGTTGTGCCGCGTTTTCTTCTTTTTGCTTTTGAGTTTTACTTTTACTATTAGGATTTTTGCTACTTATGGATATTATCATCCTTGTTGATGATTTTTAAACTCAGGGATCTTAGGAAATAATGTTTTATATTTATTTTACATCCCCCATGATGATAAACAGGGGTAAGCCTTCGGTTGATTTAAAAGTTTGAACACTTCTTGTTTAGAACTGACGAAACACTGATTAAGTTTTTTAGTCAAAGGGGTTACTAAACTTTGGTTAACAGTGTAATTTACAGTTATATGTTACCTCCTTCTCTGAGGAAAAGAAATTTTGGAATTGAAATTATCCTTCTTACTCTATAATTCACTCTAAAATATTTGTTTTCTCAGCTGCTATAAAAATTAGATGGCTTAAATTTTTAATCAAGATTATAATAGACATTTGTTATTATAATTGTTATTATTATTCTATAATTTATTGGGTTTTTAAAAAAAAGAATGCAATATTGGTAAATTATTAAATAGATTATCATTAAAATCAATAAAAATAAATATAATCATAGATAAAATTGATTACATGAAGCAATTTAATTGAGAAGATTAAAAATACAATTAAAAATTACATCAAGAGTTTAATTGCTTCGTCCTTAGCGTTTTCGACGATGAGAGAGCCAACGTTGTTGGATGGTGTGTTCGGCTTGGCTGTGAGCAGTCCCTTGGTCTCTAGGAAGGCAGTAAATTTCAGCTCAGTTTTGGCTCTCTCTTTTCTGGCTCGCGGTTTTCTTTGCAGGGCTCCCACAAAAAAATTGGCACAGGATTTATTTAGCTTGTTTGTCAGGTGGACGCCGTCGACAAGAGATCTGCTGCTGAAAGTGTTGTAGCCAATTATGCTCTGGAAGTCTAAAAATTCTGTACCTTCCGGGAGCTCTAAGCAGTGTTGTAGGTATGTGTTGAATAATTTTGTGTAACCTACCATGGATATAAACTGGTTAAACTTGTCCAAGATGGCGTGTGCTTGCAGGCCACAGCAGGCCTGTAGGTGTCTAGGGAATGCACCAACCAAGAAAATACGACCTTTGAAGTGATAATTTATCTGTGTGATGAGTTTATCAATGTTGTAAACGAGGTTGTCCATGTCTTGGTCACTGAGGATGGCAGGGTTAAGCAGATGAAAGGTTCGTTGTCCATTACTAGTGTAGTCAGCCCAATGTGTTTGTTTATTGAGCATCTCATTTCCAAGTAGCCCAATGAACAAAATGTCGTCTTTTTGACTTGTAGAAAGAAATGACAGGTCCTGTTGGAGTAAGTGTTCTAGGAACTTTCCGCTTTTGCAGCTGGAGATTACTTGGATACCTTTTGACTGGCAGAGTTCCTGAAGGTAGGGCTTTATGTCTGACATCATGCTGCCACCAAGTAAGTAAATACTTTTTCCGCTGTTGACGTCAGTTTGGGAACTTGCCTTGACTCCAGCAATTATGGAAGCAGTAGAGGGAAGCTTTACAATATAATGGGGGACAAACTTTCGATGACAGTGGACAGGGAGGATATCAATGATACCAAAAAGGTTTCCTCAATAGACCTGGGGATTCCTGCAGACCAGTCTCCTTCACATCCCAAGAAAAATTGACCCTCACAACTTGCATACATATGACCCGCCTCCGGTATGCTTATTGCTGGGCACTGCGACTCTGATAGGAAATTGACAACATATTCATATGTGCTGTACTAAATCAATCACTACTTGGACTAATTTAATTAAATTAGTTTTTTTTTAGGTTTTTGATAATTCATACAACCCCCTTAAGTTATTCATTACAATAAAATACAATTTTAAAGTTTATTTACTGTGTAAATATGCATAAATATAACGTTTTTACTGACAATTAGGTTGATTTTTACTCAAAGCATATTTCTTGTAGACAATAAAATGATTATAACTTTCGTTCTATTTAAGATAAATTGATGAAATAAAAAGTATATTCAATTTTATTATGCTGAGAAGTCACTCATTGATTTTCAGAAATAATAAACCCCTTTGAGTGGGGGAGGGGGGGGGGGCCTTGAGTATCGAAAAAAGAAACTATTGTAAATTTCTTTTCTATTGTGGGTTTTAATGATTCATATAGCAGCCAAACTGTTTTTAGGCAATACCCATTTGTCTGTCTGTCTGTCTGTCCCTCTGTCTGTCTGTCCTTTTGTCTGTCTGTCCCACCACTTGTCTGTCTATCTGTCTAACTGCCTCTCTTTTGGATTTCAATGAATCATCTAGCATAGCCTAATTGTAATTTGTTAATGCCTCAAAGACTGTCTATTACTATTTACCTGTCCCTCTGTCTGTCCGTCTGTCTATCCCTCCGTCTGTCTGATCATTCCCAGGTTCTCTATTGGATTTTATGTAATTAATTGTCTATTATAGTCAAACTTTGATAATTCTTCTTGCCTGTCTGTCTGTCTATCTGCTGAGTTTCTACCCTTGGTCTAACAGACTGATTCACTTAATTTATAAAAAATTAGATTTAACTAATAATATGGTGGTATCTTGCACCAAGAGATACACAATTAACCTTGTGTTGAAAAAAAACAAATAAAAAATTATTCAATTTCTTCTATGAAAAAAAGTGTAATACATGTTCCTTAAATCTCTTTGTACATCAAAAATATGTTTCAAATTTATAATATCAGGTTATATTCCATTAATTTATTAACAACTAAATTTTTTGACACCCCACTTATGACTTTTAACAGCCCCCTTAAACTTAAATCAAGGGTTATTTTATTAAGATTTTATCAAAACTACTTTACATAAGAAATTTATTACATTTCAAAATTTTTTTATAAAAAGAGGATTGGGATATATCTCCCTCCCAACATTAACTTTGAGCACTATTATAAAATATATTAAAAGTTATAAACATATATCTATCAAGATCCTTAAAGGAATTAATTCAAGTTTAAGGGGGGGGGGGGGGTCAATGCAACCATCTTGTAATCAATGCGCAAATTGCACTTAGAATTCGAATTTCGTTACAAAACTTGGCATGAGTAATCCTTGGTATATTTATTTTCCCAAAATGAAACAAAAAGTTGGAAAAGTGATGGCTAACAGCTGGCGGCTTAGTCGTTTAGCCGTTTTTGGGCTATATTCAGGGCAAAACTATCATTAATTACATAGGAATCAACTTTTTAAAACATATTTTTGCTTTAAATATCCATTTTTAAAATTTCTTGAACCAGCTGCTAAATGGCTAGAACTGGCTGAAAATGGCTGGGAGCGGCTAAGAGTATGAAGAGTAGATAGGGCTTGTGACATGTCTAGGGGTAGGTTTTTATTGGTACCAAGCTCAAAAATACTACTATAAATAGTGGGGATCCATCCATTTGGCAGCTGGGGCTGTTACACAGACTGTTAAAAACCTACCTAGAGACATGTCACAAGCCCTATCTACTTTTTCTACTCTTGGCCGCTCCCAGCTGAGCTGCGGCCGTTAGCAAGCTGCCATATGGATGTTGTGTGGTATTTTTGAGCTCAGCACCCATAAAAACCTACCCTTAGACACATCAAAAGCCCTATCTACTCATCACACTCTTGACCACTCCCAGCTGTTTCCAGCCAGTTCTAGCTGTTAAGTGGGTGGTACTGAAAATTAAAATATGGTTATTGGTATAATTTAACATTCATTAAAGCAAAAGTATGTTTTAAAAAAAAACCTACCCTAGACATGTCACATCTTCCAAAGTCAAAATTGCATAAATATATATAATACAATTTTTGAGGTCACAATTTACTATAAATACTAACACTATCTGTGTAAAAACTTTGAGGGAAACCCCAAATAAAATTAATGGTCTTCTTATCAATAAAGGGGGTTTAGTGTTGGAAGGTGAGCAACATTGATTGAATATTGAGCTAAAATTTTGAAACTGCCTGGTTACAGTAGTTACTGCATCTAAATGAAAACCAAATTAAAATTTTTATTTTTAAGTTATGTAAGAAAAACTCTGCAAAAATGGAATTTGACTTTGCAGATTACTCGCTACACCTTCATATGTTATAATTGAGACTGCTCCATTTTGTTTGGTAAATTTCAGGTTTATATTGACATACTAGAATTGAAATTTTGTAAAAATCTTTAAAATTGAGATCACACAAAAGAACTAAAAAAAAATTTTTTTTTGCAGATTTCAAAAACTTTGCAGTGCTCATGAGGTCACAATTATTGCATCACAGAAAAATATTTAGCATGGGTCATTTTTTTGCTTAAATCAACCAATTTTTACTGGGGGCAAAACTTTTATCAAAATTTTTCCAGGGCGGGATGATTTAATCTACAATATATACTTTTGGCTGTTGACAGCTGTTCTCAGCCATTTTTGGCAGTTTTTAGCTGTTATGACAGCGAAATCTAGAAATTAAAAAAAGTTCTTTTAGTAATATGTCCATGACATAAAGTTATAATGTTAATTAAGAAAAGTTTAATTCCATGGAAATATTCAATTTTTTTATATCCTTATAAGCCATTACCCAGCTGCCACTATTTTTGGTAGTATTTTTCAGCTCAGCACCCATTAAAACCTATCCCTAATGGATGATTCCTACATGATTATTGATGGATTTGCCCTGAAAATAGCCCAAAAACGGCTAAACAGCTGAGCAAACAGTGCCATTTGTGCATTGATTACGTGATGGTTTCCTTACCCCCCCCCCTTAAGCTTAACTTTTTGTTAAATTTTGAAAAACAGACCTACCAAGGATTACACATGCCAATTTTCATAACAAAAGTTGGATTAATTGATTATGGGATGGTTTTATTAACTCCACCCCCCCCCCTACATATGTATGAGAGCTTCCTCATGTCCAAATTTACTAATTAAAAGTTGTACAGTACAGTTGTACAGAATATTGCAAGATTATTTTAGTAAAGTCTGGTAATTAATTTATCTAAAAATAGATAGCATATAATTATCTGAATCTGTGACTTGCTTATATACACCCTCCTTAAACACCCCCAATCCCACTTTATTTTAAGGGGTGTAAATTTATTTCCTTTACACCCCCTTGGAATTTATAGAGGGGTGTATCTGAGGGTGTAGGCTCTTGTCAAGAGGGTGGACATGGGTGAAAACCTAGGGAGGTGTATCCATCCCCCTTAATTTTACAAGGGTGGTGTAAACAACCCCTATACCAACCTTTTGCACGCCTTTGATCTTAACTATACTTTCAGAGTCCATAACGTTGTAAATTCTGTAATTATTCTACAAAAATTATCTTCCTAAATTGATATATAATTTTCGGGGTGACGTGGGGTGGACTAAACATTAAAATTTTATGGAAAAAAAGATATCTTTAGAACATTCATGACTTGAAATTATCCCCCCTTTGTACTCAATACGCATTTTTTATTCTAAGTGCGTCAATTTTGCGTCTAAAGATACCCTTAGTTTAAGCATTAATTTCTCCAAAAAATGATGAAAAAAGATAAATTTTTTTTGATAAAATGATAAAAGTATATGTAAAATAAAATAAACAGCAAAAAAAATGATAAAATTACGTTAAATAGAACGAAAATTAGAGCGTTTTGTATGCCTTATAAAATGCGTATTTCTCATGAAAATTGTTACGATTTCGTGTGTTGAGTAAAACTTTTATAAGTTTCCCATTTCTATAAGTGAGCGAGCCGCCGTGTGGGGCAAAAACTGTCCCAATGCTGGAGCAATGTTTTTTTAAGGTGGAGGTGAGTGCAGACCAGAGTGAGTACGCTTCGTTCTTTGAGCCTGAGGGGTTCCAAAAATGCCCCACCTGTAGGTGGGTTAACAATTGCTTTACAGAGATTAAATGGGACATTGTTGTCCCTACAGGAAATGGGGGGATGCATGGTAAAATATTTAGGTTCAGTGAAGCTGCCCATTCTGTGAAGACTTTTAGTTGTGACCAGTACGCATGGTATCCAATTTTTGCTAGATGGGTGTGTAGGAGAACAATGCCCACAGATCCAGGTTTTATCCTTAGTCCTACACTTACGTGTTTGTTGATCAACAATTTTAGGTCATTGAAGCTGGCCCCCTGTATACGCAAAGTTGGACAGCAATCATTGTTTATCCCTGCCATCATTGGACAGAATTCATCACCCAGAAGAAAACATCTTGCCGCATCATTCAGGCTGTGCTTCTGGGAATCGGAGCTGCAAGAATAACACGATCCACCAAAAAACATACAGGTGGCGTGTACAGTTGGAGATAATCCAGGTACTACAAAATTTGGCTTGGGTAGACACAGGCCCATTCTTTTCAGGCGAATGTCGTTCTCCACTTTTAAGTTGAAAGGCTGTGAGAAGCTGGACCTGGATATAAAAAGTTGGTCATCATGGCAGATTGTTGAAAGATAACAGTCTCTGTCGCTGGATTGGTGAAAGCTTGACAGTTCCAGAGTTGGAGGTAAGAATTGAATTCTCTGTTGGTTGACAGGTGTTGGTTGTTGTTGTTGGCGTTGATTATGGAGTAGTTGACCATTCCATTGTCTCCCGTTGGTCTTGTCGGCCCCAGAGAAGTGTTGACCGCGGATAGGATGGTGTCGGTAGTTACCATCAGCTCTTGGGAAGTGTTGACCTCCTGTCGCGCGGTTTTCTCGAGCATGGTGTCGGCTGTTACCTAGAATATATAGATAATTAGAGAGGCTGGAAATAATCCTAAAACTTAATGGGGATATAAGCAAAAAAAACTACTAATTCAACCGTAGGTTCCTAAAAAAAAAGGAGGCACATTAATAATATGTAGATTCTGAAATTAGCACCATAGCTGAAAAAAAAGGAGGGTTAGATTATTGGGGTTCTGTGAAACAACAAGCAAAGACAAAGGAAGCTGAAATTGAATATAAAAATACAATAAGGTTTGAAATTTGGTGACAAAGCTTTTCTCCGGCTGACTTTTGTCTGTATGTCCAAACATTTATCATCTTAACTAAGAGGAATGAATAAAGATAATATTTTTATTATGTGAATTTCTGCTAAAAATCGAAGTTTTCTATCTTAATTACAGTTGAGAAATAATGCTTACTTCCCTCCCCCTCCCCTCATTCTTAACTTATTAATTTCGCTAGCCTGAAAGAAAAATAAACAAAAAGTAAAAGTGGAAGTTAAGTGCTCAACAGCTGCAGAAGAAAGAAAAAAATAGGGTTAGTTTTTAGAGGATAAAGACGTAGATAGAACATTGAAGTTTATTATTTAATAGCAAAGCTTCTCTATGACTGACTTGGCCGTATATTCATCAATATAACTGGTAGAATTAAAAAAAGAACATTTGTTTCTGTGAGCTTTACCAAAAAAAAAGAAAAAAAAAGTTTACCTATTTTTCCTGTTCTCTTTAAATATATGAGGATTATAATTGTTTATTGCTTATTTATAATTCAAAATGTCCGTCCGTTTGTCTGTTGGCTAGAATTAGAGGAAAATGTAATTTTCTCATTTGCTATTCAATGGCTGAAAATTGTGTTAATATTCCCTACATAGCTTGCCAGTATGGACCTTATCTATTTGTTAGTTCTTTCATCCAGTAAGAGGGAAGGAAATTGGGTAAAAGGGTTGTATAATGTTAATGATCTATTTCTTGTTAAAAGCCAAACTTTTCTACAGTGGGGGTTGATCTGTCCATCCGTACGTCCCTAACAAATAGTTCTGATAGCCCTATCACCATGACGTTAGTAAGTCCAAATAAAATAACTTTTATTTAAGCTATTAAATGACATATTTACTTAAATTTTTGCTGAAATCTAAATATTTTCAGTTTTAAGTGCAGTTACTCTATATTTCTTAATGTTCTTTAGTAGAATTGATTAATGTTTCTCTTTTACGGATTTTGTCATCCTTGTTAATGTTATTAATTATCAGAGATAATTACTCTTTTCAAATACTATCGCTCTTTGCCTTACAAATTTTATTCTCTTATTCTTCAAATGTTCATTTTATCATCTCTTCAAATTCAGCTTGTAATAAAATTAGAATGCCTATGATTCATTATGTACTCCCCTCCCCCTTCTCTCTCTCTCTCTTTCTTTCTCTCACCCCCCCCCCCCCACCTCTCTCTCTCTCTCATTCCCCCGTTCTCTCTCGGTCTCCCCCCTTTCTCTTTCTATCTCTCTCGCTCCTTCTCTTTTTCTCTCTCTTCATATATACGTTACACATTTTACGACATTCGACTTTAACATTTTACGTTAGAATATCTGTTTAATATATATTTAATCAGTAATTATTAGTTTTATATTTACACCCAATGTAACAATACACGATTTAATGTTTTGCTCCATTTTTTTATCATATTTTAAAGATTGAAATCCTAATATTCTTCATTTCAATTTATCGTCCTCAAAGGGTTGAAATGTTTAGTTTAATATCTGACCACATTACGGGAGTGTCGCATGAATCATTTCATTTTAAAACTAAGTTTTCTTAGATTTACTATATTATAAATTTAAGTTTTCTGTTTTATGAATAGAAATCAAATACTTCAATGTTATTTAAATAGCAACATGACTTAAAAAAACTGAATTTATGATGCTAAAAGTAGAATAATGAGTCTTAACGTTATGGTCAATGAGAATTTAATAGAGATTATTGGAACACTATGAGTTTTATACACCATATGCTTGGAAGATTCGAGCTCATTTATAGACGTTTATTTCCTATATAGATCTGTCATGGATCTTGATGCAATAAAGCAGGCCGTTTTGTACATGTTAAAAATTGGAAGATTTCATTAAATAAAAGTTGTCGCAAATATAGGTATTAAATAAGATAAATGTGAACTATATCAGTTGCAATCCTATATTTTAATTAAGGGAAGGTAGGGGTCCAAGGGTGATTTCTATTGGGAGGATGGTGGAACGCGCCCCCAATCTAATCTACCCTGTAAAGGAGAACCATATCGGTCCAGTGGTTAGCTAGATCCTTCAGTAAAAACAAACAGAAAGAGATTCTTTTTTTCTTTCTAAAAAAGAACCATATCAGTTAGCGCGATACTTCATCACTGCCGAGACTAGTACATAGTACTATGCTCTGGTTGAAGAAAAATCTTAAGCCAAAGTGTCATATTATGATCACGCAACCTTCCCTTTAAGATGCTCGTAGGTTGGATAGATAGTTAGATTGGTAAATATTATAATATTCTGATGATCAACTATTAATCAACATGGCAGTGTTATGAGATACATAGATAGACAGATAGATAGTTAAATAGATAATATATAATACTGGTGACCCACTTTTAATCTTTATGGATGAGATCTCGCTGTCATGCGTTATATAGATATACAGATAGGGTAATAGATAGATAGATAAGTTAGATATACAATATAATATACTGATGACCCACTATTAATCCACATCAATGAGATGATTTTGTCATGAGCAAAATTTTATTTCCCCTCTTGAAAGATTACACTGTAAAAATTTAGGTTACACAATATTATACTTACATCTGTCTTTGGTGCCTACTGCTGCTGTTATGTCAGGTGCGTCTTAATAGTAATATTTAGAACAGGAAAATGCCTTGGTCAAAAAACAAATGATGCAGTTAAAAAATTATCTAAACAACTCATGTTTCAAGTATATCATTTATTAGATTACTATTAATTATCACGGATCTAAAGGATAAGACAATTGCTGATAAATTGTGATTATACACAAAATTACTCCTTCTGTAGATTCTGTTCTGTTGATACGTTTAACACTCAACTCAATTAACCAACCAGTCAAAATTCACTAAAGTCCCCAAATTCGGTAATATCCTCTTCGAAATTGTTTTTTCAATTTTGAAAATTTGAGAACATCCACCCCTCCCCCCCCCCCCCCCCCGACAACGAACAACTCTGGCCGCAGCGCTCGGCCCCCTAGCCCATAACCTAACCTAACCTAAAATATAGTTGTTCGTTGTCGGGGGTGGGGAGGGGGGTACTAAAATTTTCAAAATTGAAAAAAAAATTTCTTAGAGGATAGAGGAAAACGCCACAAATCCTTTTATACTTTAAAAGTTCTAACCATATAACGTTTTTTGTCTCCTTTTTTTTACAGTATACTTCTTCTATGAAAATTTGTCCTGATAATATGGTATACAGAAGCTATAGTATGAAGCCAGATTCCCTAATATAAAATAAATATTTTCATTAAGCAAAATATAAAAGATAGCTTTTAAAGTTAAGATATTCTACAATTTCAGCCAGTCCAGTCCATAACAGATAGTTTTTTAACCTAGGTAAACTTGAATTGTCCTATCGAAACCAAACTTTGCAATTAAAAAAGCATAGCAACAATATTATCTTTACCAAAACGTCAATATGTCGATTTTAAACAAATTATTTTATTTTAATAGATTTTAATCCTTGTTTTATCTAACAACTAACATTTTACCCCCAATATGAAAGAAGAAAAAAAATCAGCTGAATTTATGAACTTTTGGTAACAATTACAGAGTTGCTTTTCTTGCCAGATTATATTTTATATATTATATGATTTTTATTTTGATGATTTTAACATTAAATATTAAGAGCCATAGACGAACAAATCCTAAATATAGAAAAGACTCGCTTCTATTTGTATGCTAAAGCTGTCTCGATATAATCCGTGAAATAAAGAGAAAAAATCCCTCGCTGTTAACCTCTCATGGGAACTTTGGCATCATTTGTCAGCTAACTTAATTTTACAAACTTCTGAAGGGTCATTTTTATCCCTTTTTTCTTACAGGGATTTAAGGATAAGTCAGTGCAATTTTTTTCTGGATACTCTATCTCCCTCGCAAATTTATGTTTTAAGGTAAAAGGTGTGTATGCCCACAAAGACCTAGCAAATGGCTGTACAAATATCCCCACAATTTTCATTAACCTTTACTTTAGTCCAGGACAGGTTTTTCATTATTTAGTAAGGGGTGGGGATGGCACTTTCCCGAAGACTAGTTTCTTCTATTTAACTATCCCTAAAAAAATAATAAATAAGAATTTTATAATTTTTTTTGTGTGTAAAATTCTAAGGAGCATGACAGAATTATATTCCAAAATATATGCTTTAATCACTAAACCTCTCCTTAAACTTTTATTAAAAGAAGCAATACAACAAGGATCTAAAGGGAAAAGACAATAGCCGAAAAATGAATGTACATCCCCAATGATGATACACAAAATTACCCCTTCTGTAGATTAAAATAAGTGGTTGAAACAATCAATCGAAAGTACCAAAAGTTTTTAAGTCGCTGAATAAGAAAACATTATTAAAAAACATTGAGGACTAGTTTAATAAACAGTCCGTTGGCCCCTTTCACTCTGTCAAAAATCAATAGATACAGAAAACTTTCAAACCATTATGAAACGGTAGCTTTTCTTCATATGCCCTATCCCTGCCGACGCATTCCCCCCATGGGTGTAATTTTGTAGATAATCTATTCTAATTAATGAAAACTTCATGCAACAAATAAATAATATTATTAGTGGCCAACATAAGAAAAAAGGATAAGAGGATGAATACTCACCCCTTTTTCATGGTAAAATACTACTTCCCCATCCCTAAATTTAGAAGCAGACGAAAATCAAAAACCGCCCAGGGCTTTTTGTAAGTCAATCATAAATAATAATGTGAATAAAAAGAAAAGCGATATTTAGCAAAAAGCCGTGGGCGGTCAGAATCAGCTGAATGTTCATTATGAAAAAAATTTCCCCCTTTTTAGAAATAGAAGGATTCATCTTTCATGAACAAATTTTTTAAAATAAAAATAAAATTCTATGTAATTTTTAATTAAAACATTAAAACGAAAATATCTAATCTAATATTTTTGCCCTAAATATGGAAATAGTAAAAAGTAAAAAAATATTTTTTTTTAATAATTTTAATCCTCCCATTTAAAAAGTAGTGGAATAGCAATAAATTTTAGCGCGGCAACAGCGCTGAGTAGGCCTCTAGGCCAACTGCCTATTTTCGTCTTCTAGTTGCTTCGATTCCTCTCTTTTAATTTTTTCTCTATGGTGGCCAAGTATACAGTGATATATCAATATCAACTGATTGTGTAGGCTTAAACAAACTTTATTTTTGTAATTGTTCTTCATACTTTAGTAGCCGGGCTGCTCTAGAATTTACTCTGTCAGACCTTCCAACCGTATCATTATGGGGGAAATGAGATTTGCTCAGGTTCTATTAAAGCTAGACCTGTAATTTTTTTTTCTTGTCAAAATTCTGAATTGTATGGAGCATATTTAAGTACATATATGATATATATGGCGTTCCGACTGATTTTAAACAGCCTTTTAGCCGATTTTATGATTTACATATCTTTGGTGTTTTTGTCATCCGATTTGTAAAATTTGTGTAGGTAATAGTCATTCTTTTAGTCATTCTTTGGGATTTTAGTGTAGATGAAAAAAATTCTTACTTTGAAGATTACAATTATTGGTTCAAAAGGTTGGACACTTATAGAAGAAACCTTACAATCAAGATTTTAAAAAAGTATCCAAAGTTTTGAAGTCAACAAAAAAGAAAGAACTTGATCATAAAACTTTGGGTACCAGTACAATTTACAGTCAATTTTCTCCTCCCTCCCTAAATATGAAAATGTCAAAATCTTTAAAATGTTATTCATTTGGGAGTCAAACTTTTAATTCTTTAATATTCTGAAACTAATACATAATACAAGGATGAAAACATTCATGATTTGCAAAGAAAAAAATCATGGGTGAACAAACGGACAAAGGGAAATACAGAGCATATGTTCAGCTAATATAAAAATTTAAAAAAGATACCAACATAAATATGCCAAAAAATCAAATATAAATTAAGAACTTTAGCAAGACAGATAGACCGGCGGACAAAATAAATTATATACTGGTTGATCATTTGTACAAGGAATCTTTCCTTTTCTATTTCTAAAATTATTTATGTTTTTACACCGTCTAACCAAAGTAAAACCAAAGCTTATTAATTAGCTTTGCTCTAGTCAAAAGTTTAACATTTTTTTCAATTTAGCCTAATAACATAATCAAGTTTCATAACTCTGAAAGGTGGAAAAAAGCCTCAGAAAGTTGTTTTAAGTTAATGAAGTTTTTGGTAAAAAAAGGTGGGATGAATTAGATATTAACAAAATAAAGTTATCTTACATTTATGTTTAAAATATATAACAGCTAGAATGATACTTTATATCTAATAGTTTAGATATATTAGAATTGCTTTATTGATATCCAACCTTTATATGGTATAAGTTTGAACATAAGAAATTTAACAAAAGTTATACAATCTATTGAGGAATGTCTCAATAGTTTTTGATAATAGCTTCCAATATGATTCTTTTCTGCTAAATTAAAATAGGTTTAAAACAGGATTAAAAAAACTTTGTTGTCCTTGTTTTGTAAATTTTTAACGTATATTATAGTGCCTAATAAAAAATGACGTCACACAATAAAAATAACCAATAAAAGGCCAGTATACATTTACCATGGTAATTTACAAGGTATACTAGCCTATCATTGGTCATTTGTACTGAATAACATAATTTATCATTAGGCACTATAAGCTGCTTCTTTTATTTATTGAAATTATTCACAATATTGTAGAAGCATACCAAGTTGAAAAGAGGGGGGGGGAGATAGAGACAGGAGGGAAGGGGCAATGATGAAAAAGTTACATGGTATAGGGGGTGAGGTTAATATCTAATGAAGGAAGGAAGTAATGGGAATTTTTGTGTTTTTGTCAGGGATATAGAGTGATAATTCTTGTTAAAAGCAAAGCTTTTTAAGAATTCGGGTCTATCAGTCCGTTTGTACGTCCGTCCCTCACGGACAGTTAGCTCTATTCGTTAATTCAAACAGGTTAGAATTGTAATATCGATTTCAAACTTTTTATGATGATTACTATAACAATTAGGTATGATTTGAAGAAGCATGATAACTCTATAATCGTTATGTCTTTGTATGTTGAAAATAACTTGAAGGCAGTATTTTTTCAATATCTCACTGAACAACCTCATTCCGCACACAACTAGTTATACACTTTTCCCCTGATTAAAAACCACTGGAAAATATATGTTTTAAAATTTTGAATATTTTTGTGGAGTTTCAATTTTGATGATCAATTATGAATTAGCTGTATGCATATATTAAAAGGAGTTTACAAAAAATACGCTGTAGTTTACATGTAGCAAAAAATGTATTAACATTTTCTAGATTTCTTATACATCCAATGAATCAAATAAATAAAAAAAAACTCTTAGCTTAACAGTCCACCGGACACATAATCAAAACCAAATATAATGTTAAAGCACTTTGTTAATAGAAATAAAAAAATAGTTGAAAATCTTATTGAAAAGTTTTATTGGTTAAGCTGATACAGGGGTAATCCTAATATTTAATTGTTGGTATCAACATGTAAGAAAACTGTATTTATTGTTATATGAATCATCAGATAATGTTTGAGCAATTCTTAAAATTTGCTGTTATGTAAGAACGTAATTATCCTGTTACATTACACATTAAATATGAGGGATTCTACAACTTTTAAATTTAAACTTTATTTTCAGATGATTTTTGATAAAAAGTTGATTTTTTAGTAGCGAACCTACTCTCTAACTCATACTATAAATTGTTGGTAAAAATGAAAATGTTATTTAAACCTTATCAGATTGGTGGTGGGGGGGGGGGGGAGCCCCCACCTCTAGAGCGGCCAATTATACAGCTAGGATAACCAAATTTTAGGACGAACTTTTATTTTTCATGACAAATAACGTCATTTTCGGCGGTTAGGGCGGTAAAACGGCGGTTGGTTGCGCCAATTAATATTTTTATCTGTTAATTGTTGCTCAAGGATTTACCAAAAACAATTATAGGTCTCTAGCTGTAATCGAAGCCACGATATTAATGATATATGTCTATAATAAAAGCCGGACAAAAAATCGGTCATAAAGTCGGTCAGGAGCGGTCAAACGGTCATAACACCACTTTTCTCAGAAGGTCTTTGATATCTAAGTATTTACCAAAAAAATATTTAGGTTTCTACCTTATACACAAAAGTCATAATGTAGAAATTAAGATTTATTTAGAATTTTTTCTGATTTTGGTGCTACCCAACTGACTTTGACCGGACACCACGACCGACACAGACCAGATATCCCAATAAAATCGACTCTTGCCGACGTATAATTACTAAACTTAAAAAGTCATGAAGTCACAGCTCTCCATCTTACCTACAAAAAATGAGATTGAAAAAACTAGAGGGGGGGGGCCTTGGAGCCCCCCTCCCCCTACGATCTGTAAGGGTTAAGATAAACGTCCGATTTTTTCTAAACATTTCTAACTGTTAAGCATGTTTGACATTTTCTTAGAAACCAAGCAACTACATATTTAGTTCATACCTATGCTACGCTACTATGGACATTTTATCTGTTATTATGTCTTATCCTTTCATTTTGAGGGAGGGAGAAGAATATGGACTGTTTATTACACTCGTCCCTAAAGTTTTAGGATGATGTTTTCTTATTCGTTAGCTCAACAACTTTGATACTTTTATAAAAATTTAATTGGTATGATTATTAAGTTTAGTGTCCAATCGTTTCAACCACCCATAGTTATTTTTGTAATTTTGTGTATTGATATTGGGGAATATTTTTAATATTTTTTTATTTTTGACATATAACAACATAGCCTAAAAACTATAAATATTCTATTATTCATACCTGGAATGTTAAAAGCAAAGATAAATTAACAAGGGATCTAATAAGGGATTAGACAGTAGACGATAGATTTATTACATTCCCAATGGTGATAGACAAAATTACTCCTTGTAAAGTCTAAAATTCGTGTTTGAAACGTTTGAACACTTAATAAACCAAACAATCAAAATTCAGTAAAGTCCCCAAAGTTGTTAAGCCAACGAATAAGAAAACGTTATCATTAAGTTTTGGGGACAATTGAAAAAAACAGCCGAGTGTCCTTCTTTCTCTATAAATTACTTTCCAATTTCAATTTCTAATATGTATTTTAGAACACTCTTCATCTACATACACATACATATTTATTGTGAGGTTGAAGTTTAATCTGAAAGTGTAATACAATCTTGCCAATTTGAATATACTAGACAAACTATGCAAATTCTAAGAATAATAGGATGAGTTGATACGTATAATAATTTGAATATACTAGACAAACTATGCAAATTCTAAGAATAATAGGATGAGTTGATACATATAATAATTTGAATATACTAGACAAACTATGCAAATTCTAAGAATAATAGGATGAGTTGATACATATAATAATTTGAATATACTAGACAAACAATGCAAATTCTAAGAGTAATAGTATGAGTTGATACATATAATAATTTGAATATACTACACAAACTATGCAAATTTTAAGAATAATAGGATGGGTTGATACATATAATAATTTGAATATACTAGACAAACTATGCAAATTCTAAGAATAATAGGATGGGTTGATAAATATAATAATTTGAATATACTAGACAAAATATGCAAATTCTAAGTGTAATAGGATGAGTTGATACATATAATAATTTGAATATACTAGTCTATTTATCATAATTCTATAAGAAATGGGATATGTTTTGAATTTGATTAAAACTTTTTTGATATCAATCTCTCCTACTATATGGCATTATGTATATTGTATTATTCTTTGTGTACAATAACTTTATTTGATTTAATATATACTTAACATAAGTGTATTTACATATAAGGGCGTAATATGTGTAAAATTTTAGAGGTTTGATAAAGGATTAGCTTTATAACTCACAATTCAAAAATATGATGATTAGAGCAGAAAGAGGGGGCATTGTGCTGTTTATTACACTAGTCTCCAATGTTTTATGGTATTGTTTTCTTATTCGTTTGATAAACAAATTTGAGGATTGTTTAAACGTTTCAACCACTAATTTTAATCTACGGAAGGGATAGTTATTGTATCATCATCAGGCAAAGCCCCTAGAGGCTAGGGGCGAAGCCGCTAGTATATAATGAAGTAATGTTACATACAAAAAAGTAAATTACGTAGCATAATATACAAACCGACGAATCAATACGAAAAATCAGCATTCTATCTTAAACAACAGCCGAAAATGAACTAAATTTCCCCAGAGCGTTGCGTACTAACGGACATACAAAGAAAATTAAAGAGTAGAGACCGACGAACCAATTGCGTCATATACTTTTATCTACTCTGAAACAGAAAATCTACATACTAAAAACAGCATTCTATCTTAACAGCTTATTCCTTTGCGGGCTAGTGGACATACAATATAAATTATAGAGTAGACTCGCTACTACAAAAAAAAGAAACTTGTTGTTGTTAATCATATTCTTTTGGTGCAGCCGGGCGAGGGTCTGGGCCCCCAGGGATTACTACTTCCCAGGGATCTAAAGGGATACGACAATGGCCGATAAAATGATGTAAATCACCAATGATTATGCATAAAATTATCACTTCTGTAGATTACAATTAGTAGTTGAAAAAAGTGAACACTCAACTTAATAGACCAATAAATCAAAATTAAATAAAAGTCCCCAACGTTGTAAAACTAACGTAGAACGTTATTATAAAATTAGTGTAATAAACTGTGCAATTTCCCTACCCTCCCTGACTACTTCCCCATCCCTATACAGGGATTACAGGATATGTTAATACAAGATAAATAAATATTATTTTCCGATCAATTTGTTAAAAAGCAAAGTTTATAATTCTTTATAAATAGGGTTGGTCCATTCGTATGGTTGTCCTTAAAAGGTAATTCTGATAATCAATGTAGACATTTTACAATCATCCAATCAAACTAAAACATTATTATTCCTGAAACAGTTAGGTACAATTAAGAAAGCTTATGGCAACTATATAACTTGTGCAATTTAAACATGATGGCTTATAACGTGAAGTTGTCACCTTATTAATATGATTCTTGAAATGGCGATTTATAGGACGAGTTTGGTTTCAAAGTAGACAATAAATTTATCTTTCATTTACCAATTCTTGTTTCCATGATTTATATATGATTATATGTTTTATTAAAACTGCAAAAATTTGGAGATGTCGATTTAAAAAAAAGTTTTGTTTTGAATATTATTTGTAATGAACAGGCATATCAGGCATAACAAAAAATATGGACTTACAGACGAAGGGCATTCAATCAAATTTGTGTATAGCAATTGTTATGATGACATGTCTAGCAATAAATGTATATTATTTTGTTTTATTGAATAAACACTTTACCATACTGTAACCTTTCTCTGATAGAGCGAGGCAAGCAGGGATAGTCAATGGACGATAAATTGTTGTGAACTTTCAATTTTTTTAAATCCTGGATGAAAATCGTATTCTTGTAAATAAATTTTTAGGTTTAATCTGCAGTGGCGTGCACACTAATTTAAAGAGATCAAAAAACCTTAAAATGGGTAAAAAGAAAAGGAAAGTTCTTTCTATTATTTTTTTGGGGGGGGAGAGGGGTAATATGTCATCGATCACATTTAACTTATATTTTTTTCAAAGGCTTTGCTGCTATTGATATATTCATTCAAGTCATAATTTTAAGGATATAAATCAAATTTAATAGATGACAAAGTTTTACTTACTTTTTCTCAGGTTAATCGGTCGACCGGTTATGCTTCAAAAGTCAATGTGTTGTTTTTTAAAGGTTTCGTGATATTGTCTCTCTCTTTTTTCATGAACATGGAACATCTGCTACATAACTCACTTTGTTCGATTGTCAAACCATGTTTTTTATGGATTTTTTCATCCTTGATTTTATTTCAGTGACTAATCCTAGATTAAATGCTTACAAAAATATTCGAATAACATACACATAAGTGATAGGGAATAATAAATTGACCATATTTCATTACAATATACAAATAGAATGCAAATTATTTGAAGCAGCGCATCTACCTTATAGCTACGTAGAGTAGGTATTTAACGGTTAGTTATAAAATTTTCATCATAAAAATTGTACAAAAACAAGCTATTTTTATTGTTATTTCAGAAATAAATATCTTAAAAGTATAGAATATGAGGAAATATATAAAGGCTAATAAACACCTGAAATATTAAGGAATAAGATAATGGATAATAAATTAATGTACATACATCCACAATGATAATGAACTAAATAACCCTTGTGATAAATTACAATGTTTGGGCAATAGTTTCGAATTATTAAAATACAATATAAGTAATTAAAGTTTTTTTTGGACAACGAATTATTTTAACATAACGTGGTTATACAACTTAAGTACCAAAGTAATTTTCAGTCCATTTAAGTACCAATGTAATTTACAGTCCTTATAAAAAAGTCGCGCTGGCTAAATTTCAACTTGAAGTTAAATAATTTTATATAGTTGTCATTTCCCTGTACCTGTAAAATATGAGAATAAACCAAATATGTCAAAAAATGTATTGTCCAGTCCAAAATGTAATAACTAACAATATTTTCATTATATTAAATGTCCATTCATTCTTACTAAAATTTAGAAATAAGTTGAAGCAATGTAAACAAATTTGAGAAGGTTTGAGGGGGGGCTAAAGTTATAACACCCCACCCCCGTTCCTTTCTTTAAAAAATATCCTAAAACCCCCCTGGACCAATTACTAAATTATTCGTAAAACGTGGAACGATCCAGCCGATTACGAGATCTTAGTTGAGAGACACACTGATATGCTTTTTCTTTTATGCGTAGAATAAACAAGTACTAAATTAATTTACTCGCTACTTTGCCCCTAGTGGCCTCTAGGTTAAGTGGTTAGCGAGATCCTTTGGTACAACCATACACACAGACAAACATCATGTTACTTTATTATAAGGATCTTTAGGGGCTGTAGCTTCTACTTGCTTCTATACTTACATACGAAAAGGCTGAAATTTAATTTATTTATTGGTTGTATTTTTAAGACATTAATATTTGTAGATATGTCTTAAAAATAAATATATTTGTCATTTTACTTATTTTACATTTGTGGAAGTAGAATATTTAATCTGAGAAAAACTGTTGTATTCAGCTTTTCTAAAAAATTAAAAAAAAAAAAATGTTTTTTAGAGCTACAGAGTTTTTGCTATAAAAAAAATAACCTATAACTACCTCAGGATCGATGTGAAGCTTCTCTAAAATGGAAAACTTAATCGGGTGAGTGGTTAGATAAACAAAAAAAACATTTTAGTTTATTGATATAAAATCAGTTTTCTATTAAATGTTCTGCTAAAGTCTAAATGCTTCATTAAATTTTTTCTCATCAGTTAAAATTTGATCAGGTTTTTAAGCTCTACAAAGTGTCCGAAAAAATGGGCCGTGTGACGTCATAAAAACAAGGGATGAGATGAGAAGTGGGAAAGGAAACCCCTTAAAAATAGATGGATCTAATGACGCTTCTTAGGTGATTGTTTATACCAGGTGTTGTTTTTTTATTTTGAGCGTTGACCCCTCCTTCTTATTTTAAGGTTTATAAAAGATATTTGTAAGCTCTAGTATTTTTCTCGTAACCATCATATCTTATGAATAATATTACTAACTGACCACCATAAGGAAATTTTATGTAATATGAATTACAAGATCAAAAAGTAACCAATTTTACCCTAAATAATAGTATATACCCTAGATATAGACTATTATGTAAAGCATAGACGACCTAGGGTGGGGTAAATACCCCATCTCAAACATTGATACCCCTCAAAATTTTTAAAACACATTAGATTAACCCTCTTAAACCTTTGAAACCCATTATTTTAACCCCCTCAACATAAAAAAAGCTTGGACGCCTCCAATGGAAAGATTAAAAACTTTATGCAATCTAACCGAAATGGGCTGTTATACATATAAGATAGACAGCTGATTTTGTTTTGGTGAACATACCCCTTACTAAAGGGTATCCAGTATGCAACATGATCCGTCAGTCTGTCGGTCATTCTACATAAATATGTAAGGGTTCTTTTCTCTTTTACCCGGGGTCTCTTTTTATGCCTACCGAACGCTTTAATTCACTTTATTCGTTTGTCCTCTCATATTAGTTTTGTGTTTTGCTACTTATGTAATCCTTGTTATTTTATACAGACGTAAGTAAAAGATATAGTATATACACAGGGATCTAAAGGGATAAGACAATGGTTGATAAATTAATGTACATCCCCAATGATACACCTTCTGTAGATTAAAATAAGTGGTCACAGGTCTCCTTAGCAAAACCTTAGATTAAAAAAAATCTCGAAAGAAACGGACAACAGGGCCTTCAAATAGGGTACAGTGGTGGTCAGAATCCGTTGGAGATTAAATCTTAGCTGCTCCTTCTTGCCAGATATTGCAATTTGAAGTTTTGTGGTAAAAATGCCTAAAATTACAAGAATTCCAAGGTTATATTCATAAGCGAACGCCTTAATTCATCAAGTAAAAAGGGCGAGTTTAACATTTGAGGAGTTTAGATATCTCTTCACATGTAAACTACAAACTTCATCCCCATTTTAAAAAATTTTTACTACTATGAGTGATGTTTTTAACTTCAATAAGAGTAATAAATAAGCTTACAGAGCTTTGTTCAATCTACAACTTTATCCTAAAGGCTGTTACCCTGGAACCAGTAGAAAAAAACTTCAGTTTAAGTTTACATATAGTAGTTGCTTTTAGTAATTCTGCTCCCCAACCCCCATACTCTCACAACCTAGGGTGGAGGGGGGGGGGGAGCATAGTAATACTATTATATGTTTCTCAATACTAATTGACGTATAGTGGGAAAAAATTTTATGTAAGGTTTATAGGCCAAAATTTTGTAGAAATTATGTTGACCACCTTCTCTAACCCTCCCCCTTGTCCTGACCTAAATGGGGGGAGGGGGTGGCAGAGGATCATTCCAATGTGTATTAAAAAACTATTGGAGATATATATAAGCTTTTGGATTTGTATTGTTGTAGGATCCAAAGCACTTTTACATATTATATTGCCTACCTCTTCCCCTCCCTTATAAATAAAAACATTTTGTAAAGAGAGAAAGGGGGGAGGGGATGGGTTACAGTTGAAAGGGTACTGCTATAGTGTGTTACTAAGAAACCACTAGAATTATAGCAGCAAAGCAAACCTTTAGAATATGCTTTGTTAGGTCAAAAGTAACTTTTACAAATTTTGCTGAAACTTTCCTCAAGACCCCCTACCCTTCCTATTGCTTTACAATCTCCCCCCCCCCCTCCCTCAAATTAAGTAATAGAAGGGAGTATAGCAATACCCTTGTGGCTTACTTTGAGATTACTTAAGATACAGAGGGCTTTTGGATTAAAACTTTAGTAGGTCCATTATTACTTCATACTTGAACAATATTGCTGACCTTTCCCCAACCTCAACCAACCCCATCCTGAAAAATTATTTTGTTACACAATTTCCTCCACTCCCATAAATAAATATTAGAATATTGCTTGCCCTCTCCAGCTATCCTCCATACAACCTCACCACCTGTGTTTTACTCAGGAACCACTAAAGCAATAAGGAGCAAACTTAGGAATAAAGCTTTTAGTTTTCCAAATTGCTTTGGGGAAGTAGCAATGGGTTGACAATATTTCTTTTATAAGTCCAATTGTACTAGATTGAGAGGGTTGTAGTTGGAATAGATATTTATAAAAGTAAATATGGGCCTACATTAGTTAAAATATTAACCCTGAATATCTCTAGAGGTTTCTAAATGATATACAATATTATTAACCTATGTCACTAGCCAATATTTCCAGCAGATGGAGGGGGGGGGGGGGATTCAGTAATATTTGTGAAAGTAACTAATATCCTAAAAAAGCTTAAATCCAAAGTTTGCTTAATATAATTCAGTGATTTCAAAGTAACACAAGAGTATTTTCCACATCCACTGCCACCTCCTAATAATTTTTGGTCTAAGAAGGGGGGAGGGGGTTTGTTGCAGCAATATTTGTAAGATATTTTGATGCCTACTAAAGTTTAAGTACTAAAGCTTATATATTTTTTTAGTGATATCTAAAGAACTCTTCATGTAATTTTTTCTCACAATACTTCAAGTAGTTTTAAGTAAAACATAATACTGTTCCTTTTCCCAACCCCTCCCCCCAAAATTTATGGGTTGCTAGGGGGGTTGAAGGGGGGGGGGGGGTGAGAGTATTTTCAAAATTAACTTTAGCTATATGTAAACTTGAACTGAGGTTTTCTCTACTGGTTACAGGGTAACAGCCTCTAGCTTAAAGTTGTAAACTGGAAAATGTACCTTTTTCATTGAATAATTTCTTTCAAGTATTAAAATTTTCTAAATGGGGAGGGACTGTGTATTTTACATATGCAGAGACATATAAACTCCTCAAATGTTAGACTCACCCTTTTTATTTGATGAATTAAGGTGTTCACTTATGCATATATCCTTGGAATTCTTGTATTTTTACCACAAAACTTCAAATTGCAATATCTGGCAAGAAGGAGCAGCTAAGATTTAATCTCCAACAGATTCTGACCACCACTGTACCCTATTTGAAGGCCCTGTTGTCCGTTTCTTTCGAGATTTTTTTTAATCTAAGGTTTTGCTAAGGAGACCTGTGTGGTGGAAATGTTAACCCTTACAGATCGGGCCTCAATTCCCACCTTAATAGATCAGGGGGGGGGGCCTCTATCTCGGCTCCTGGTACAGATAAAGACGTAAATTTTTTTTCTGGTGGTTCATGTGTATTTTTTAGAGAAAATTACTTTTTCTAGTCATAGCAGTCAGACCGCTCCTTAGCCGCTTTTATTCATGATATATGTCTGTAGTACAAAAATTGGTCATAAAGTCGGTCAGGGAGCGGTCAAACGGTCGTAACACCACTTTTCTCAGAAGGTCATTGATACCTAAGTATTCACCAAAAACATTTTAGGTTTCTACCTTATACACAAAAGTCATAATGTAGAAATTAAGATTTATTTAGAATTTTTTTTCTAATTTTTTTTGCTAACCAACCGACTTTGACTGGACACCACGACCGACACAGACCAGATATCCTAATAAAATCAACTCTTGCCGACGTATAATTACTAAACTTAAAAAGTCATAAAGTTACAGCTCTCCATCTTACCTACAAAAAAAATGAGATTGAAAAAACTAGAGGGGGGGGGGCTATTGGAGCCCCCCCCAACCCCGATCTGTAAGGGTTAAGACACTCAACCTAAGGAAACAACCTATCGTAATTCAATAAAGTGTCCTAAGTTGTTAAGCGGCCGAATAAGAAAAACTTATAATAAAACTTTGGGGACTAGTGTAATAAAAAGCCTAATGTCCCCTCCCTCCCTGTAAAATACATATTACATAGTGTAGAATTGAGTGTTTCTTTATTTACAACTTACACTTCATTCACTTCATGAATATCAAATACTTATATGTATGGTTAGTCAATATAAAACTAGGATGAAAACATCCATTTTTGGTTGTATTGTGGTATTCGGCGACCCTGAGCCATGTTATATGGCAACCCTGACCTCGGTTCGGAGGAGGGCCGAGGGCCCTCCCCTGAGTAACGGGGGGAATGGGTCCACCTGACCCTTCCCCATGCTTTAAAACTGATTATAGATTTGACAGCCGCATTATGGCTAATCTGCATTGTTTGGTTCCCCACCCCTTTCCAGGGATGGGGGATAATTGTTGTCTATTTTGATTAATGTATGTATAGTTATATTGACTTTGATTTAGTATTAATTATTCCAATCTGTGTATTTATTATTTGTTGTATTATAAAGCAGTAACCTTTAGACTCTGAATAAAGTAACATCTAAATAGATTCTGTTTGTTATTTGGTGATAGCTAGAGAAGCCCAGCTTCTCTATAATTATACGTGTCCACGACTGTCCGCACTGCCGTAGTCATTTGGACTTGGGTAACGGCCATTAAACCGAGGCGGTTACCACAACTTGGTGTCAGCTGTGAGATTACGGCAAACACAAGTGTAGAGCAGACGCGCAGCTGAGACTAAGGTACCTCCAGCAGTGAAACTGGCAAAACTGACACAAGCAACCTGAATTACCCACCCTGGATAGCAAGGTCTAACTCAGTATCCGGCAGTTGTGGAAGTGAGAACCTTAGTAACCTGCCTGGGTAATAGTATCCAGCTGGCAGAAGACGAGCAGAAGGAGACCAAGTGGGCCTCTAGAGCTGCGGAGAGCAGCGAAACCTAACGGAAGACCACGGAGAGTGGCGGAGTCAGAGCTGCGGAGAGCAGCGAAATCTGACTGAAGACCGCGGAGAGCGGCGAAATCCAACGGAGAACCGCGGAGAGCGGCGAAATCTAACGGAGGATTGTGCGTTCACGGGCTGAAACAGGCCTGCTGACTGGCTGAAACAGGCCAAGTAACTGCAGATGGCTGAAACAGGCCCATTACTCACTGCGAAGGATAGCGGGATTCGAACCCATGGCGCTGCAGGACGGGACATTGCCTGCCGCCACCACCTGGATTCGAACCCACGGCGCTGCAGGACTGGACATTCCCTGCCGCCGACTGGCTGAAACAAGCAAAATAGCCACAAGCTGTGAGCGAAAATACGAGTGTAGTGTACCAGTAGGAGCAAAAACTACGCTAACCCCAAGTATCCTGGGAGGCTACAGCGCAGCCACCCACCGAGAAAAGCAGATATTGTATCAGATTTTATGTATTGTCACCCTGGTGTGAAGGCTAAACAACAGATTTATGGGCAGGGATTGGTAAACAATTGCCGGGACTTTTGATAAGCCAAAAATAGAACCCATGTGCGAGATAACAATGCATTGTTAAAACTCGAACCCCCAACCCTGCAGCACGGCAAATACACCACCCTCTACCCCCAACAGAAGGGGAGGGTCCCCCCATAAATTGAAGTGAATATAATCCAAGGTGACATTTTGATAAGCCAAGGATTAAGAAGAAGCCCACCTACTTTTATAACCCAGTCACCTGAAGCCCGCAGCACCTCCTCCCCCTCTGGGGAAGGGCATCCTTATCCCGTCCCCTCACGCGTTCCCCCTTCTCCCCGCACTCGGATAAGTCCGTCTACCGTGCAGAGACAGAGACCGGGAGAACGGAGCGCATCACGCGGGTTGCGCAGAGAAGCTCGGAACGCAACGAAATCTGTCGGACAAAAGGGATAAAACGGACCATTGAGAGAGCAGATTGAGGGATAGATGAGAGTTTCACCTGTGTGCGCGCGCTCTGACTGTGCATAGGCGCGTTGTGAGGGGGTATTCCACACACACACACACACTAAGGAGGGGAGCTACTCTATAGCATACAAAGGATAGATCCCAAGAAATTGCAAAGCTCCACCCCCCTATCTACAGTGTGATAAGGAAAACTAAATCAGTTCCTGACAGCAGTTCAGACCCTCAACAACTCTCTAGACCTACCAGCCTACCCTAAAGCTGAGAGACTAGTGAAAAAATTACCCTAGTGTATCCCTATTTATATCTGTGTTCCCAACTACCAATCAAGTGACAAAGGGTAGTGGTTGCTGGAATAGTGACCAAAAGTGTAAGCAGCCTATAGTTTCGGCTTAAATTCGTGACACGACGTTGAACCTTTGAGGAAGGGGTGACAACCGTCACCCCAAGTCAGCCCGAGCCCCCAGCCAGCAGGGAGAGTCCAGCTGTCCCTCACCCTCAACTGTGTCCAGCTGTCCATCACCCTCAACTGAGTCAGGATAAGTTAAAATTAACAAATGCCGCCACGACGTTGAACCTTTGAGGAAGGGGTGACAACCGTCACCCCCAGTCAGCCCGAGCCCCCAGCCAGCAGGGAGAGTCCAGCTGTCCCTCACCCTCAACTGTGTCCAGCTGTCCATCACCCTCAACTGAGTCAGGATAAGTTAAAATTAACAAATGCATTGTACCCAATATGTTGTAACCCCCCAGCTTTGCCTGTGCCCCCCGCACCAGAGGCTGGGGAAATTGAGATTTGTGGGTATCAGGACTTGTCTGTGCCACATGCACCTGAGTTCCTAGGGCAGGGGAGGGATGTAAAGCAGGGCGAGCCTGTGCCACACGCATTAGAGCCCCATGCCACTGGGCATGCAATGGAAGAGGGAAGGGCCACCTTGAGGCTAGGGGAGCCGACGCCCCAACAGGCGCCAGTCGCCTGTCAGTCCATCATTGGGGAGGGTATAGGGAAGCCCCGGGCGTCTAAAGATAACACTCAATGGAAATTTATATCTAGCCAGGAACAGACAACCAGCCCTTCTTCCCAAGAAGCTGCTGTGACCAGAGCCGAGAACCTGGCAGCCGAGAACCCGCAGATGCGCGCACGAGGATGGTGGCCGTCCGGCCAGTGCTCCCACTGGTGGATGGTCCTGTGGGGCCTACTGCTAGCAGCGGTGTGGCCCACCGCCAGCTATGTCTTGATAGGGTGGGACTGTGCCAACCCCACCCATGTTACAGCCTTCAACAAAGAGCGGATGTGTAGCCAAGAGCCGCTACACCAGGAGGTGCCTCTAGGCCATGAGGTACACATCCTGCAACAAGTCAAGATCCGGGAGACCACTGGGTATAGCTGCCAGCTCACAGTGTCCCAGTGGACATTCAGGTGTGGCGTCTGGGGCCACCTGAAGGTGACGTCCGTTCCCACCCTCATGCGGCCAACCAAGATTGACCCAGAGACTTGCCGGGACCTGGCCCGGAACCGAGTCTACACCCTGCCAGGCAAGACCAAGCCATTGACGTTCCAGCTGAACCACCCCCTGTTCTTCACCCTTGATATGGTGGGGGCGCTGGTAAACAGCCCCGAGGGGGTGGGTTGTGAAGGAGAGGACGTCCACTTTGAAGGCCAGCTGTACCGCAATGAGCTGGTGCTCCAGGAGCGAAGGCTGCTAGTCAAGGAGGAGACCTACATAGTCGAGAACGGACGGGTGGAGTCCCAGTCTGACCACCTGACCCTGGCGTGTCCCCAGTCCAAGCTGTCCTGCGTCCACGGAGAGGCCACGTACGTGTGGGACCACCTGGGAAGAGATTGCCCCTTGAGGCTGATCCGCAGCCTCCAGCCCAGCCTGGTGATGGATGCATTCTTGGTGGACCATCAGGCACAGTTCTTCATTAACATGACTACCCCCACCTCTATAGTGAACTGCGACTTCGAAGCCCATGCCACCAACCACCCAGCATTGTTCGTGGCAGCCAACCCGGCCGCGGCAGCATTGCCCAGAGTATCGGCCAGGGACGTGGATGTCCCCCTCCAGGCCCAGATACACGCGGCCTACATCGGATTCACCCTGGAGACTCGGATGCGAAGTGCAGCAGCAGAAGAGGTGGTGGCCAATTGTTGGAAGCTCCAGCAGTTAGACCCGGCGCATCCAGTGCGCGTCCAGGGGAGCACGTTCTCCATCTTGAGGGGAGATGTATTGCTCCAGCTTACCTGCCAGCGTAATAAGTACGTGGTAAGGGAGAGCAACAAATGCTGGGACAAGGTGCCAGTGGAGCCCACTGGACTTGTAGATGCCGTGACAAAGTCAGCAGTCACGCCACCAAGATCCCCTGCTCCTCCACCTACCCCTTAACGGTGCACGCCGAGGAGGGGTGGATAGAGCTAACTCCAGCCCCTAAGAAGAGGCTGCCCCCGCTGGAGACACCCAAACAACTGCTGACCGAGCCCCTGGACGACTTTAGCTCCAGAGGGTTGTATTCCCAGGCCGAGCTGAATGATTGGCAGCAGCTACTTTCTGGCGTATAAGGCCGCCATGCTGACCGGCCTGTCATACGGCTCCTGCGTCCAGCAGGGAAGCTGTTCAGCCACAGGAGACCATGGCATTGTGTCCTATAATATTGACAGGCTGGCGGAGGAAGGGGAGGAAACCCTGGATGTCTGGGCTGGATTTAGACAGGCCATCCATGAGTGGGGAGATGGCGCAGCCATACTGTGTTTGTTGCTGTTGATTCTCAAGCTACTGGGGGACTTAACCATTATCTCCCTGGCGGCAGCACAAGGAGGTGTACGTGCTGCCCTGAATGCGATGTCACAAGTCTTCCTGTATCACCCAACTTTGTACTGCAAGGCCTTGGCCAGGGCCAGGGCCAACCACGCCAAGTCTCGAGACTTCTCAGTGGACTGGGATGCCATTCCTATTGGCCGGGAAGCGGCCGAGGAAATGGTGTCTATGAAGTCCTCCGATAGCGGGAATGACCGCCCAGGCAAGCCTGGGCCACACTCTGGAAACGTAAATGGAAATCCCCGTGGCCCCTCGGGAGGCCAGGCTGCCGCCCAGACGGTAAACCTTGTAGCCAGTGCTCCAGCCGCTGCCACAGCCAACCAGAACGCCCCGTTGCTGACCGGCCCCACAGCGGCCGCGCCCCATGGTGGCCTGACAACCGCTGGCACCAAGCTACATGCCCAACAAAAGCCAGCCTCTACCTTCTACCCCACGTTGGGGGCCCATCAACTCTAAGAGCCTGCCGAGCACCACTAGGATTCCATTGAATTGTTAACCCCTGTAAATAACAGTCCCTACACCCCTGAGGCCGATAGGGCCAGTTGTTTCTGGAAACCCCCCCCCCCCCTTACCGTAGGGTGGGGGAACCGTCCCATAAGGAACGGGCCGAAGGCCTCAACCACTGTCGGAAGTCTGGTGGGGCCGAACAAAACCCCCCCCAGCCTTCCGAGGGGAGAGTTGTGGTATTTGGCGACCCTGAGCAATGTTATATGGCAACCCTGACCTCGGTTCAGAGGAGGGCTGAGGGCCCTCCCCCGAGTAACGGGGGGAATGGGTCCACCTGACCCCTCCCCATGCTTTAAAACTGATTATAGATTTTACAGCTGCATTATGGCTAATCTGCATTGTTTGTTCCCCACCCCTTTCCAGGGATGGGGGATAATTGTTGTCTATTTTGATTAATGTGTGTATAGTTATATTGACTTTGATTTAGTATTAATTATTCCAATCTGTGTATTTATTATTTGTTGTATTATAAAGCAGTAACCTTTAGACTCTGAATAAAGTAACATCTAAATAGATTCTGTTTGTTATTTGGTGATAGCTAGAGAAGCCCAGCTTCTCTATAATTATACGTGTCCACATCTGTCCGCACTGCCGTAGTCATTTGGACTTGGGTAACGGCCATCAAACCGAGGCGGTTACCACAGTATGTTAGTTTTTATTTGAAGTGGTAGAAAGGGGTACAAAGATAGCCTAAAACCTTTATATGACTTAAATAAAACAAATAAAGGATCATGGAAAGATAACGAAGTAGCGAGTTTCGAATTATTATCACAGTAGCATTTAATAGGTTATTTTAGGTTAGGTTATGTAAATGCTAATGATTGCCCCGCATAGTTAGGAAATTGGTCCCACAGGGTTAGAGCTACTTTTTCTTTCCACGTTGCTAGATAAAAGAGCCAAAAACAAACCTATATCTTATGTGAAGCTCCCCTACAACTGAGAACTCATCCGGTTCAGTATTTATTGAAATCTTAAGCTATATACAAAAAAAACTTTACTACTTTATATAATAGAAAAAAATATCCAATACCAATTAACTAGATAGGTATACCTATCTGTCATATGTGTAGGTGATATGTTTATTCAACAGCTTAGCTATTAGTATTAGTATGACACAACGACCAATTGAAATAAATAAGTATAATAATATAGAAAAAGGGGAGAAATAAGTAAAATTAGATTTAGAGTTAAATGTGCTTGGTGAAATTGTAATCCTTTTACTAAATAAAATATATAGGCTCACAATGGTTTAAAATAGGTAGTTAACATGGACAATTATGTTCTTAAGTAGCACAACTTAAAATTAGCGAAACATATTTTAATTTATGTAATTTTTTGTAAAAATTTTCATAAGATTAATGAATGTCTGATAGATGGACATTTGATTTATATAGAGTACATTGTATGCAAAGCAAATAAGAAAATATAAGGTTTTTTGAAATTTGGAAATTTGGATGGCTGTTATCTTCTTCTGAAAATCTTGAGTATGGTAAGTTTGGAACACGATCTCCTTCGATTTCATGTGATCATCTAGAGAAACCAAGGGCAACCGCTTGTAATGGGAAGATTAAACGCCCAGGGCTGGATATTAGGTTAAGTAGTTGTACCTTTAATTACTACTTAAATTACTTAAATTTTGACTGGTTATGTTGAATAATGGCCAAGATAATACCCATTTATTATGTTTTATCTAGTTAAGACTTATCAATAGTCAAAATGATAAAAATATAGTGAAAGTAGTTCTATGTTTATTTATTATAGATTGTTTATGCCTGATTTAAGTCAATTACTTTTTTAATGGCCACAATACGACCACAGTGAATAACGTGTAATGTCCAGTAGGATAAAGTTTAAATCTAATTTCAACAACATTTCAACCAGTTAGAGACTCACTTTCAATTTAGTTCTTTTTAAAAGTGAAGCTTTTCTATAATTAGGGTCGATCCGTCCGTCCGTCCGAGATAGATAGCTTTTATTCGTTAATTTAGGCATGTTAGAATTGTCCTCTCGATTTCAATCTTTGCATGATGATTCCTGTAGTAGTTAGATACGATTTAAAAAGCGTAGCAACTCTATAATCATTACCAGAATGTCCGTACGTCCATTTTAAACATGTTGATTTTCTATTTTTTTAACAACAATTTTTTTATGTGATCTAATTATCCGTTTAATCTGATATTTGGTATACTGATACCTGGGACAACAAAGTGCAATATTAAAAGCGAAGCAACTCTATCAAGTCATAAAAATGAAAGTATGTCCATAAATATAATTCTATACAAGCAGTTTTTCAACAAATTTACTTACAATTTTGCTTCGAAACTTATACATTTATATTCTGATTATTTAGTTATGACACTATACAAGTGTTAATGTCTGTTTGGCCTACCATTTCAGTGCTTCGCTTTTATGGATGTTGTCATCCTTGTTCTCTTTTTAAATAGCGAAGCTTTTATAAAAGCAGTCAAATTTTACTTTTATCTTTCTGGAGCCTCATATAACCAAGAAAGGTAACACAATTGAAGGCGATTTTCCTCATTCTGCATCTGGACCACAGACTTTGAAGAAGAAAAATGTTCTTTTGTTGCTTGTAAGTTGTAGCAAATAAGATCAGTTTCAAAGTTTCAATTTGAATTTTTGAAATATGTTTATAAGAGTAATATTACAATGATATATCATAGGTAACATTTATTTATCCTTTATTTGTCATGGCTACTTTATCAAAAAATATTATTCAAGCGCCCTTGCTAAAGAGCGGGTAAAATTTCCCCACCTACCTCATATCTATATTTTTATTTTGAAAGACAAGCAGGATAAAAATATCTTTTACGGTTTTTTTTAACTGGGTGCTTATATCCTAAAATGACCCCTCAAAATATTCAACTGTCCAGCACCAATTATAAGCTTTCTGCAAAATTCGGAGAATATCGCTGTAACCGTTTAATAGATCTTACTTGATAAAAATACATAAATAACATTCAAATTGATTCAGGTTCAGAATCAGAAATCTTTATGGTTTTTTCTTTAAAATGAAGATACTTCTTTTATACATACAAAGTCATGAAATCAAAACATCAACAAGTTGAGACAGAAAAATAACAAGGAAACCAAAATATTTATGAAAACCAAATCCCCTGGCGGCAACTAACATTCAGCGGCATTTGTACTCCCTCTCTCAGAGGAGGCACATAAATGGCGGGAAAGAGATTTAACGCGGGAAACTGGGGAGGTGAAAATGTGCAGCGTGTCTCCAGAGGCCCTATTCTCCGTTCTACAGCCAGCCAAACTCCGTCGGGAAATTTCAGTGCGAGGTGGGAATTTTTTTCTACATTTTTTCAAGCTATCTTTCAAAAGGTTATTTTTTTTATTTTTTGTCTAAAGCTTGCCTGATTTTTTTACTTTTTTGTTTGAAAAGTTTCACTAGTTTTAAAAGCCTATTTTTTTTGTTGTAAGAAAGAAATTAACCAATGAATGAAAAAATTGTTGGTTGACGAGGGACTGTAAAACTCTGGGCACAGAGGGGCAATGTGATAGAGCCTCCGAGAATAAAACTTACCCCTCATTTCTCCAAGAATTTGCCTCCCTAATGCTCCTTCGAGAATACCTCCCTCTTGTTTGAAAATAACCTGCCCTAATCCGTTGAGAATTCAGTCAAACCTCCAAAATAAAAGATGTTTTTCCATTGTGTTTAAAAATCATAATTTTGCATATACCAAAAAAATCTTCAAACCATGCCAAAATACGATTTTAAAAGAATAATTGAATATTAATGTTTTGTGTTGTTGTAAAATCAGTTAAGTAAATTTAGATTACATTCTAACCTAATTAAATTAATATAAAACAAAGCTTGAATTGTCAAACGATAATGTGTTTTTTAAAAAAGAGGCTTTTTTAGTGCCTATTAAAAATGACGTCATACCATAAAGTATATAATGGTAATTTAGTCTGGTATTGCCCTATCGTTGATCTTTTGTATTGTATAGCGTCATTTTATATATGAAGGTACTATAAAGAGCTTCAAACGTAATCAAACTCTGTTATTTGCTATTTTAAAATATTTGTTATAGTATTGTGAAAACACTTCTCTTCATTCCATGAATTTTCTTTCTTACTCTTCCTCCTTACATCAAAACCAAATCAAAGCCATTTCTTCCCTATCTTTTATATCCATATGGGAGGAAATAAAGAAAAAGAGAGAGAATTTGGGGGGAAGCCCCGCGCCGCCTGAGGATTAGCCCCCCAAGGGTGCAGGTTTGAACCCCCCACGGGTACGAACCAGTTTCGCTCAAGGGACCCAGGCTGAAACATCTCAGGGGGCCTCAAATATTCTCATGCTACTGTGCTTATGTGTGTGTGTGCGTTTGTGTGTGTAAGGCCTATATTATACACACCAACATAACAAAATACAGAACAACAAGGCTAGAACTCTATAAACCAAATAATCAAGGGAATTATAAAGAAACTAGCTCCCAGAGCACCCAGAGAGCTCCCACAAGCTTGATTTAGCTCCCAAAGCACCCTGAAGGTGCTTGGTTGAGTCCCCAAGATACTAAACACTGCACCCAAGCAACAACAAAAATCTAAAACATTGTCTACGGTTTTTGTGACCTTCAACCAAAAATAGGTAAGAACTTAATTATACTTACAAGAAATAAAAAAAATTGTAAATTATCAACTAGCTATTCATTGAAAATATTTTAAGAATATTTTACAAGCAAGGAAATAATATTATAATTTTTATTAATACAATTATTATGTAATGTTCAATTTTGTACCAAAAACTTCCGACTGCTATAAGTTTTTAAATCACAATTTTTAATTGAGTTAGCATCATAAGTGGTGAAATAAAATTATAAGTAAAAATAAATAGAAGCTTTGTTTCGAATGTTGATTTCATTAAAAATTTGTTTAAAACCAAACATAGTATGAACTTTAGTTTATTTTTTTTATAATCCAGGCAAACAATAAACGTTACCTTAAATATTTCTACAAGTTAAAATCCTTAGTAAAAGACTATCGCTTTCTCGTATTCATTCGAATCCGGTGGATAGGAACCAGTTCTCATCTATACGAAAAAACTATGTCTAGCATCGTATTATATCCAGCTTTCTACGAATATAAAAATGTACAATCATAAGATTAAAACCAGTTTTTTAGCCCTGAGGTGCCCTCGTACATTCTATATCCGCGGAAAGCTGTTTATAATACGAGGCGAGAAATAACTATTCTTATTTTATAAATAGTTACTAGCGGTTGTGCCCCTAGTATTTAGAGGACATGTATTATATTATTAAAGGTGTAGGGAAGGCAACTAAATAGCCTAAAAACATACAAAAATAGAAGCATGAGAAGTTATCGAAATCTTATGCTCCTTTCCAACCATGTTAACATTTCAATAATCGTAATTTACAGAATAAAGAATTTTGTGTATAATCATTGGCGATTACAACTATTTATCGGCCATTGTCTTATCCCTTTAGATCCCTGAAATATGTCCTGTTATATCAAATATAAAGGTTTTTAAAAGCGAAGCTTTTCTATAATTAGGGTATTAAAAGCGAAGCTTTTCTACATATAATTAGGGTAGGTCCGTACGTCCGTCCGTCCGTCCGAGATAGATAGCTTTTATTCGTTAATTTAGGCATGTTAGAATTGTCCTATCGATTTCAAACTTTGCATGATAATTCCTGTAGTAGTTAGGTACGATTTAGAAAGCGTAGCAACTCTATACTCATTATCAGAATGTCCGTACGTCCATTTTAAACATGTTGATTTTTCTACTTTTTTAACAACAAATTTTTATGTGATCTAATTATTCGTTTGATCTGATTTTTGGTATATTGATTCCTGGGACAACAAAGAACAATATTATAAGTGAAGCAACTCTATAATCAAGTCCTAAAAATGTAAGTATGTCCATAAACATTATCCTGTATCAAGCAGTTTTACAACAAATTTACTTACAATTTTGCTTTGACTCTTATAAATTTATATTATGAAAATTAAGTTCTAACACTATACAAGTGTTAATGTCCGTTTGTCCTACTGTTTCAGTGCTTCGCTTTTATGGATGTTGTCATCCTTGTTTTCTAAAGCTTAGGATATGGATCGAAAACTACTGAACCGATTGAGTTTTCCATTTCAGAGAAGCCTCACAAAGGTCCCGGGATGGTTTAGGTTTAGTTTTAGATTTAAGTATTGGGGTAGCGTTAGGCTTTTTTCTTTTTTCTCTGCCTAATCCTAGAGTTCCTAGATGCTAGGGGGCGCAGCTGCTAGTCTCAAAACAAACTACCAGAGCTAAGAGGGGAAATCTAAACTTTGTAACAATTGATATTAATGATAGGATATTATAGTTGTAAACTTTGTATTCAATTAGTTTTGTAGGTGTTAGTTTCTGGTCAAACTTTTTATCAATAAAAGTTTTAATAGACGGCTATGTAGCAAATCATCAATTAAAAGTAAAGTTTTCCACAGTTATAATTTCTTCCAAAGAAAGAGAGAGGGGACAATGGGCTGTTTATTACACTAGTCCCCAAAAGTTTATAATATCATTGGCTTAACAACCTTTGGGGCTTTAGTGAATTTTGATTGGTTAGTTTATTAAGTTAAGTGTTAACCATTAATTTTAATCTAAAGTAGGGGTAAATTTGTGTATTATCATTGGGGATATAATTATACATAATTAATTTATCGGTCATTTTTTTATATATCCCTTTAGATCCCTGGATTCCTACCGTCAGTAATAATGAATCTTAAATTAATCTTCAACTCTTTCTTTCCCCCAAATATATACAAAAGGCATAATTGCAAAGTTAAAGAATATTCATTTATCGTTTATTTTGCAATACCCGACATTTTCTATATTTAAGGCACCCCTAATAACAGTTCAACAACACCAAACCCATATGGGGCTCCACATATCTAAAGTTACCTAACCTAAGAGATTTATTACATTGATTTTAACAATAATTATTGAAATAAAACATTATTTCATGCTTAAAAATCTAAACCTTTCTAACCTTTTTATATATAATAGTAAAAAAATGACATCTTTACAAAAAGAAATAATAACAAAAAAGTAACTTTTGATCTTTTTTTTAATAATAGAATATATTTTTTTTGTTAAAATAAAATCCATTATGTCATCTAAAAAGCTTTAAGATCTAAAGAAAACTTTTTCGAATTTTAAATTGTAATGTAAACTAAAAAAGTAAACTTTAGTGTTCGGAGAAAATTGCAAAATAATTTAAAAAAACATTTCCAAACTTCTAAAGAAAAATCATTATTTAAACTTTTTATAAAACTGTTATTTACTTTTGTTGATTTTATCTCCAAATAGATATATACAGAAAATTAGTATGTCTTCGAGTTCCATATAAAGCCCCCTTAAACAATAAAAAAAATATAATGTAGATAGCTTCAAATAAGATTTTTTGCTGAAATTGAAAACCACCAAAAACTTGGACATATGAATAATACATCATTTCTATACATTTCAAAATTAGCCTGTTAAACATTAGTCTTGTTATTATATCGACAACTAGAGAGAGAAGGGACAGTTTATTACACTAGTCCCCAAAGTTTTGTAATAATAATCTTTTTTATCAACTTTGGGGATTTAACTTAAATTTCGATTGGTTGGGTAATTGAGTGTAAAACGTTTCACCAACAAACTTTAATCTACAGAAGGAGTAATTTTGTGTATTATCATCAGAGATGTACATTAATTTATCGGTCATTGTCTTATCCCTTTAGATCCTTGATTTAAATTGCATGTCATCACAGTACATCTTGGCTAACAGGATATTCAAATTTTAAATCAAATTGAAAGAAATCTTTTTATCCCTAACAAAAAAAAAGATTTGTTTGGGATTTTTTATTCATAGATTTGTAAATATTATAATATTTTTGTCATTTATCTAAATTCTGTCCAAAACAAGGATGACAACATCCATAAAAGCGAAGCACTGAAACTGTAGAACAAACGGACATTAACACTTGTATAGTGTCTGAACTGAATAAGCAGAATATAAAAGTATAAGATTTGAAGCAAAATTGTAAGTAAATTTGTTGAAAAACTGCTTGATACAGGATAATGTATATGGACATACTTACATCTTTAGGACTTGATTATAGAGTTGCTTCGCTTAAAATATTATTCTTTGTTGTCCCAGGAATAAATATACCAAAAATCAGATCAAACTGATAATTAGATCACATAAAAATTTGTTGTTAAAAAAGAAGAAAAATCAACATGTTTAAAATGGACATACGGACATTTTGGTAATGATTATAGAGTTGCTATGCTTTCCTTAATCGTACCTAACTACTACAGGAATCACCATGTAAAGTTTGACATCGATAGGACAATTCTAACATGCCTAAATCAACGAAAAAAGCTATCCGTTAAAAATTCGCTTTTAAAAAGGGATACATTAAAATTTGTATTAAAATGTGGTCTTATTGTTATTTTCAATATTTTCCATAATAGCGCAAGAAGCAGTCGATAGTGCCTAATAAAAAATGACATATGATAGGCCAGTATTTATTGCAAGTGACCTTTGGTACTAAGCGTTATCAATTCATATAATTATATTTGTTTTTAGAAATGTTTGGACTGCAAGAACCACTGCCTCAGGTTCGAGGCCCGATTCTCAAGGAAATTTAGTTCATTCTAACAATTAGGATTTTTTTTACTGTAGAAAATATTATTTGATTATCAAATTAATCTACAGCTCCTTTTTCCTCCAAATATTTAAAGTAGCCAACAAGGATTTTTTTTCCTTCAAATGACAGAAGCGCTGGAAAGTGTCATGTGTGACGTCATAAAAATACGTCTAAATCCATCTTTTTTTAAGGGTCTCCTTTCCCACTTCTCATCTCATCCTTCCTTTTAAAACATATTTTTATGACGTCAAACATGTCACTTTTCAGCGCTTTGAAATGACACAGATTAAGCATAAAGATTTATTGAAAAGCCTTGAAGAAATGATGAATGGGATTGTTAAACTAGGAGGAGCCGATGTTGGGGGGCGCAGGCGGTGCTGGGGGCGTCCCCATGGGGGGACACCATCATGGACTCGCCAGAAACTGGATTCAGCCTTTGGAACATCAAGGGTAAGATTATTTTAATTACTTAGGATCATTTCATAGCCCTCTTTTGTTTAGTATTTTCATTCAGTTGTATATGTTTAATCATAAAAAAGTTTAGTTTGCCTTTTTAAAAGCGAAGATTTTCTATAATTAGGGTCGGTCCGTCCGTCCGTAACGGAAAGCTTTTTTCGATAATTTAGGCATGTTAGAATTGTCCTATTGATTTCAAACTTTGCATGGTGATTCCTGTAGTAATTATGTACGATTTAGAAAGCGTAGCAACTCTATAATCATTACCAGAATGTCCGTACGTCCATTTTAACATGTTGATTCTTTTTTACTTTTTTAACAACTAATTTTTATGTGATATAATAATCTGATTGTTGGAACTACAAAGTACAACTTTATAAGCGAAGCAACTCTATAATCAAGTCCAAAAGTTGTAAGTATGTCCATAAACATTATTCTGTATCAAACAGTTTTTCAAGAATTTTACTTACAATTTTGCTTCGATTCATTTGCATTTATATTCTTATTATTCAGTTCTGACATTATACAAGTGTTAATGTCCGTTTGTTCTACCGTTTAAGTGTTTCGCTTTTATTGATGTTGTCATCCTTGTTAGGTAAGGGAAGGGGGGCAGATAATGGAATAGTTAAATGTTATATATGATTACGGAGTTGCTACGCTTAAAAAATTGTACCTAACTGTAACAGGAATCAAAGCTTAAGTGAATGGGACAATTCTAACATGCGTAAATTAGAGCTTGTTTCTATATGTTAAAAGCTTTGCTATTTTTGAAAATTTAAAACGTTGACAACAATTTTACTCTTTGACAGTCATGGAAAAAAATGTTTGAGGTTTCCGAGAAAAAAATAAACAGAGGTTCACGCATTACACCTCCGTTGAAAAAATCTCCGAGACAACGTCCCAATCTCTTTCCCCTCCCTCTCTTTCTTTTCCCTCTATCAAAAGAATAAAGAAGTAATTTTGTACATTTATATTTATTTATATATACTGTGGTGTATATAAAATATACTTTATACATTACCAAGCAGTCATGGATACACTTGTCGTCTGCCTACCAGGGAGGGATTAGGCACTTGAGCAAAATTAAAGCATATTGTCATTTTTATATAGGAAAATGTCTGGGAGGGAGGGGACATTAGGCTATTTATTACACTAGTCCCAAAAAATATATAATAACATTTTATTAGTCGTTGCTAAACAACTTTAGGGACTTTAATTGGACCACTAACGATTCAGCCACTAATTGTAATCTAGAGAAGGGGGAATTTTGTTTATAATCATTAAGAATGTATAATGTACATGAGTTAATCAGACATTGTCTTATCCCTTTAGATGAATGGAAAATGTATTGTTTTAAGGGAATTTGTTACGTATTTTATTAATCAAATAATTAATTAAACAAAACTAAATTGACCAAGACAGATAAGGACTAAAATAACTTTTATAAATAATTATTTACAGTGAAAAAACTTTCAAAACAAAATTTTCTTATGCAAATCACATATATTTTTCTTAACCTTATAGTAAAAAGCCATTACTGTAAAAATAGATGAATTGACTGGCAGTAAGGTAGGAGGAAAAACATTTTTGTGGCAGTGTAGTTTTCTTCTCTAGATAAAAAGGTGAAAAAATAGTTATATACAATGGTAACTTAACATATAATGGTTATTTTTATAGATAGGTAGGTTGGTCAATAAAAATAAGATTAAATTGGTAGTTATAATATTCAATCATTACTTTCTGCTTTGTAAAAAACATTATTAGGCAGCTGGTCAAAGTGTCTCAAAAATCATCCATGTGACGTCATAAAAATGATGTAGATGAGAGGAGAATTGGGAAAGAAAACCTCTACAAAGAGTTGGAAAATCCCTCTTTTTTATGACGTTAAATGGCCGATTTTGGGACATTTTGTCCCGCTACTGGAACTAGCTTTGATGTTCGAAAAAAGTTTAAGATTGTTAACTTTTTTTTCAGAACTGCCCCAGGATTGGGAAGGGCGCACTTTGAGAAGCAACCCCCTGCAAATCTGAGAAAATCTAATTTCTTCCATTTTGTTATTGCGCTTTATGACAGGAAATTTTGTGTTTGTCATGCTTAAAAATTTAATTGTGTCATATTCTTTGCTAAATTAACCTTTAAGTAAAGTAATAAAACTTTGATTAAAGTTGTCAATCAATTTTTAGAAATTTTTCTAAAAAATCAAATAAAAATATCTTTATATTTATAAAAGGCATTTTATTTATTCTGAAGTAAGGTATCATAATACTAAAGTATTGTTTGCAAAGGTGAAAAGTTAAAAAATTAAAACACAAAAATGCACAGAAATGGGCAACCAGTTGAAGTGGAACGGACAGCATTCATTGCTTTTGTTGAAAAAGATCAGGTATGTATGTAGATTGTATAGTTTTTACACATAAGATAGGTCAAGGAAAGATAGATGTGACTTCTCTCAACAAATTATTTCTAGCGTACTTTTATTTCACTTTTTTGAAGGGTTGGTAAAAAAACACATTTTTATTAAAAAAAGAACAAACAACTTTGTTTTTTTTTTGGTTTAAACCGTTTTTTTAGTTTAAACCAGTTTTTTTTTGTTTTTTTTTAATATTATCCAAATTATAGTATTCTGATTTAGTATAAAGTTAATTATCTGTATATTTTATATATCTGTATGTCTCTATTTCACATAATTACCAAAGTACCAAAGATTTAAACTATTAAATGAATTTTATATCAGGTATTTAGGTTTTTGACACTTATTTACTGTATTATTTACATTATAAAAAGATAAAACTGAAAAGATAGGCCTTTGTATAAATATTTTTCAAAAACCATCCCTAATTTGTTTTTTGTTATGTTTTTTAAGCTTGTTTTTTTTTGGTTTAAACCACTTGGTTTAAACCAAGTGGTTTTTTAATGCCAACCCTGCTTTTTTGACAAATCTGTTTTAATGAACTAAACATATTATGACCATTGGTAGTGTTTTAAAATTATAATCCTATTATATAAAGTAGTAAGCGTTTTTTGTTTGTCCCGAAGGAGCTCGCTATCGGCTGAACCGATATTGTTCTCCTTTACAGTGAAGCTTCGTATATGTCCTGGAAAGGTTTTAAACTATTTTTTGTGAGGGTGTCTTCACCCCCTCCCCATTTTTAGACACTACAGATTCGAATAAAAGAAATGATAATATATTAAAATTAAATCTAATGTATTTTTTTACAATTCATATATAGTTTGGTTTTTGGGGAAATATAAGTTTATGTACAATATTAGGTTTCCTTTCTTAATTAGGCGAATAATATCACTTTACATAGATGTGTGATTTATATGCAAATTAATCTTTCTATCGTTTTAATCTTATACTAGCGGCTACGCCCCATAATGGTTTTCGGGGAGGAGGAATGAAAGTCAACCCTCCACTATAAGTTTAATCTATCTATCTATCTATCTATCTATCTATCTATCTATCTATCTATCCATCTATCTATCTATCTGTCTGCCTGTCTATTATCTATCTATCTATATAGGAAGTGGATGGTGTACGAACTAGCAATGGAATACAGTATAGATTACAGCTTCTATATTCAAATGTATCTATCTATCTATCTATATAGGAAGTGGATGGTGTACGAACTAGCAATGGTATACAGTACAGATTACAGCTTCTGTATTCAAATGTATCTATCTATCTATCTATAAAGGAAGTGGATGGTGTACGAACTAGCAATGGTATACAGTACAGATTACAGCTTCTATATTCAAATATATCTATCTATCTATCTATCTATATAGGAAGTGGATGGTGTACGAACTAGCAATGGTATACAGTACAGATTACAGCTCCTATATTCAAATGTATCTATCTATATAGGAAGTGGATGGTGTACGAACTAGCAATGGAATACAGTATAGATTACAGCTTCTCTATTCAAATGGTGAGTTTCTATAAAATTATGATAATAACATCCATAAAAGCAAAATATCGTAGCTGTCTATAGTGTCCAAGCAAAATGGGGATAGATGTCACTGCTTTTGGGCTACCTATTCTTTTGACGTCAGGAAATACCCTATACCCCATCTCTTTTCTAGATGGTTTCCTTCCCCCTTCCCGTTCTCTTTCCCTCTACTATGACGTGAACAGAATAGGTTGGTCAAAAGCTGTGACATCTTTCCCCATTTTCCTAGGTCACTAAACACAGCTACAACATATTAGACGATCGAAAAAGAACAAATATAGAGCATTTAATATTCATCATTATTAAACATTTTTTATATTTAATCCCAAAATTACTCAAATAAAGGATGCTTATTATTAATTTTTCAAGACTTAATTATAGGGATGCTTCGCTAATCTAGTAAATGCTAAGGTGACTAACCCTAACCTACATACTAACTTTCTAGTAAGGATTATAGAGTTGCTACGCTTTCCAAACTAATACAGGAATCAGCATGCCATATTTTAAACTAAAACTTATTTGTGACTATTTTGTAAAAGCATTTTATCAATAATCTGATATCAATAGAATTTTCTACCATTTGAAACACATTTTAACTTTTGACACAAACAATAATTTACTTTGCCATTCTTGCCAAACACTTTGATCAGGGATACAGTAATATGTCTTTGAGACATAAATTGATAAAGGGGTCATTTTTTCGTGTATTTTTTTAAAAGTTAGATGTTACCGTTGAGTCAAACTCTTTTTAATTTTGACCAAATGTAAGTATATGAAATGGTCACAATAAAGAACAGTTTGACTTAAAGCATTAAAAAATTACCCTTATTGTAGATTTTTTAAAAACTAGGTTTTGGTAGCTTTTTACCAAATTTCATCTGAATGGTAATACAGTAGTAACTGGATTAGGAAAGAAAACTAAGTAGCGGGTTTCGTCGTATTTTACAGTAGTTTTTCTCTTTTGCTAGCCCCTACGGAGGGCTCTAACCCTCACTATTCCTATTTCCTAACAATGCGGGACAATCATTAACATTTACCTTACCTATCCTAACCTAAATTTACCTATTAAATTGTTAAAATACAACGAAACTCGCTACTTTGTTTTCTTTTTATGATCCAAACTTTTTATTGGTTGACAGGTTGGGTGAAATTTTTCTTTATAATGATTGTTGGATAATGTACTATATCATCATTGGAGGAAGATGAGTTTTTCTTTCATTTACCAATCTATGTATTCCTTATTTTATGAGATTCCAATTCAATACAATTTCAAAAGTGTGTTTCTTTATTTTTTAAAGCGAAGCTTTTCTATAATTAGGGTCGGTCCGTCCGTACGTCCGTCCGTCCGAGATAGATAGCTTTTATTCGTTAATTTAGGCAGGTTAGAATTGTCCTATCGATTTCAAATTTTGCATGATGACTCCTGTAGTAGTTAGGTACGATTTAGAAAGCGTAGCAATGTCCGTACGTCAATTTTAAACATGTTGATTTTTCTACTTTTTTAACAACAAATTTTTATGTGATCTAGTTATCCGTTTGATCTGATTTTTTGTATATTGATTCATGGGACAACAAAGAACAATAGTATAAGCGAAGCAACTCTATAATCAAGTCCTAAAAATGTAAGTATGTCCAGAAACATTATCCCGTATCAAGCAGTTTTTGAACAAATTTACTTACAATTTTGCTTCGACTGTTTCGATTCTTTTATATTCTGATTATTCAGTTCTGACACTATATAAGTGTTAATGTCCGTTTGTCCTACCGTTTCAGTGCTTCGCTTTTATGGATGTTGTCATCCTTGTTTTAACAAAATACAATATTAAATGACAGATTTTTAAAAAATAACGATGACAACATCCTTGCATGGGTAGTAATGTTAGAAATCTGAATTTCTCGGCTGTCGTTTAAGATAATTAATTAAAGTTTTTGGTGAATATTCCTTGTACAGATGAGCATTCATTTAGTAAATTACGTACCCTATCTATGTTTTCTTGTGTGTCTTGTGGATGCTGTCGTCATGATTTTTGTGTATTTTCTTAAAAGTATTTTATCAAATGCTACTCTAAAATCAAACTGTCAAACAAATACACAACTCTTAAAATACAAAATGGCAATAGGTTCGGTAACATTAGGCTTATACATGTAATGTTTTATTTAAATTATGGATATTAAGAACAAAACTAGACAAATCTTAATATAAAATAATATATTTGAAAGTAGGTTAAACATCATATATTTAACTATAAGATTTAAGGACAAATTTTACAAGAATTTTAAGATTTTAAAAAACCTGATAATATTATTTTATATTATTTTTTTGTTTTTTATCTTTATTAACTTTTATGTTAAATGTTACATAGAATAATGTATGACGTATATAAAAGCAGGAAGGGAGTGGACTTTGTGCTGTTTATTACACTAGTCCCAAAATTTTATAATAATGTTTTTTATTCGTTGGCTTAACAACCTTGAGGACTTGTATTGAATTTTGTTTGATTCATTTAGTTGAGTGTCCAAACGTTTCAGCAACTAATTGTAATCTACAGAAGGGGTAATTTGGTTTCATATAATTAGTAATGTACATCAATCAATCGGCCATTGTCTTATTCCTTTAGATCTCTGGTATAAAAGACACTTCACTTAAATTGAGTGAACTTAAATCTAGGGGAAAACTTAAATCTTTGTATTGTTTGAATTATCTTACAAAAGTTTTGTTTAGTTTACTCTGCTCCATAAAGGGACAGTCAAAGTGTTTAGATTTATAAAATCTGCATTAGTTAATGGTAGTTTGGTTGAACCCTCCTTAATTATTGAGTAGCTTCACTAACATAGCTGAAAGAATATCTGAGCTGGATCTTTAAATCGTTTAGTGGTGCGCTAAATCGGGGCGATCCAGTTCGGCGCACCTAGATATTATTAGAATTGCAGTATTTTTTTATATGGACATACTAAAGAATCAAGACATAATTATAGAGATGCTTCGATTACTACATGGTATTTAAAAAGCATTAATTCAAAAAATATACAACTTAATAAAGAAATTAACATGTTTAAAATTGGACATTCGGACATTTGGATTATAGTGTTACTACGCTTTTTAAAAGCGAAGCTTTTCTATAATTAGGGTCGGTCCGTCCGTACGTCCGTCCGTACGTCCGTCACAGATAGCTTTTTTCGTTAATTTAGACATGTTAGAATTGTCCTATCGATTTCAAATTTTGCATGGTGATTCCTTTAGTAGTTAGGTACGATTTAGAAAGCGTAGCAACTCTATAATCATTACCAAAATGTCCGTACGTCCATTTTAAACATGTTGATTTTTTTTACATTTTTAACAACACATTTGTATGTGACCTAATTATCCGATTGGTCTGATTTTTGGTATACTGATTCCTGGGACAAAAAAGTACAATTTTGCTTTGACTCTTATACATTCGCAATCTTATTATTCCGTTCTGACATTATACAAGTGTTAATGTCCGTTTGTCCTACCGTTTCAGAGCTTCGCTTTTATGGATGTTGTCATCCTTGTTACATTGTACGTAACTGTTTTAGAAAGAATCTAATAAAGTTTTAAACCGTTAGAACAATTCTATTAAAATACCAAATTTCTCTTTATTTATGTAATAGTTATTTGATTACAATTTGATGTAATTTAAGGTGATTTAAAATTCTGATTTAACTTTAGTAAATTTATAAACTTTTATTGTTGGCTAGTTTTAAATTCTCTTTGATGACAAAATTGTCAACAAATTTCAATTTCTTTTTTAACTTCATTTAAAACTTTATGTTGTCGTTAGAATTATCTTTGATTAATTTTAGTAGGGATTATTACGTTCTATAGATATGAAATTTGCTAATAAATGAGATTGAAATGCTTAATTATTTTGATAAGAATATATAGTAGCTTCCGCAGTATAATATTTTAATAATAATAATTTTATTACTAAATTGTAAATTAATATCTTAAATAGCTTAAATCTACCATAAGAAATTCATATAGCTTCCTTGAAAAGACCAACACGCAAGCAACCTATTTGAAGTTTCCTTAAAAAGAAGAACTCAATCGGTCCAGTGGTTATTAATATTTTAAGCCTCATACAGAAAACGCTTATTATTTCATATAATAGGATTGTTAAAAGTATGGAAAGATTTTCTGAAAAAAAAATGTATTAGAAGAATGTAATTGTCAAAATAAAGACCATGGTATAAACATATTTCTTGAGTTATCCTATCCCTGTCTGTATTCCCAAGCAATTTGAATTTAAATTGTATTTACTTTGTGTTTACTTGTCTTCCAAATAAAATACACTAGGTGTGCGTACAAAACAGAAAAACAGGACAGACATAAAAATAGCAATTGAGTTGATAAAGCAGGAAAAAAACATCAGATAATCACAATATTATTCATTATAAAATTTGCTTTGAAAATTTAAAGAAAATCAATTAAAACTTTTGTATGAAACCGCCTCTTTAAATCAATAATTACTTGAATGTTGCAAGATTTTCATGTAGTCTGATAAAGTAATGCTTCCCAGCTGGCTAAAATATCTATATCACCCCCTCCTCATCCACACCATTTACCCCATGCTCTACCCTCCTAATGGATGAACGAAATAACAAGTTTGTTTAAACCAAACCATAGACTAAAGATTTTTAAGACATCATCAGAAATTATAAGTCTATATGTCATACGTATAGACATACAGAAAGACAGGTACAACTACCAATATAGAGTAAGAATAAGTAGTTTTTCGTGGTTTATAAAAACATTTTCTTAAAGATTGGACTTTAAAGAGAATTTGTTAGTGTTAATCTATTTTTCTGTTTTCATATGTACCCTTTCTAAATTTATCTTTCTTTTTGGTAACTTGATTTGGGCTCAATTGTTGTTTCTGTATTTTTCTTTTCATGAAATTTTTCAATCACTGACATTTCTTTAATGTTATATAATTTTTAAAAAAATATATTGAAATACAGAGTTTTTACAATAGAATGATATATTTTACTTGTGACACATTTTCAAATTATGTCAACTTTACTAAAAGCGAATCTTTTCTATAATTATGGTCGGTCCGTCCGTCAGCCCGTAACGGATAGCTACTTTCGTTAATTTTGGCATGTTAGAATTGTCCTATCGAATTCAAACTTTTCATGATGATTCCTGTAGTTATTTTAGAAAACGTAGCAACTCTATAATCGTTACCAGAATGTCCGCACGTCCATTTTAAACATGTTGATTTTTAACTTTTTTAACAAAAAAAATGTAATGTGATATAATAATCCGATTCCTATTATAACACGGTAAAATATTATAAGCGAAGCATCTCAATAATCAAGTCCTAAAATGTAAGTATGACCTTAGACAGTATTCTGTATTTAAATAGTTTATGTAATACATTAAAAATGTTAGATGCCAAAAAGTAATAAATGTTAACTTTATCTTCTTTTTAAAAGCGAAACTTTTTCTATAATTAGTGTATGGCCGTACGTTCGTAACGAATAGCTCTTAGCTAATTTATGTGAGAATTGTTCTATCGATTTTGGCATGGTGACTTTTGTAGTAGTTAGAATTTAGAAAGCATGGCAACACTACAATCGTTACCAGAATTTCCGTACGTCGATTTTAAACATGTTCGTTCTTTTTACATCAGCAAATTACATTTGTTCAGAAGTTATAAGGCAGGTCTCGGCAGCCGCACTTCAGCCGCGACTAAAACTCAAACTTGAACCATTTTATTATGTTTGAATTTTAAAGGGATTGCCAAATTGTAAACGGCTTATTTCCTCAAGGCTTACAGGGTGCTGCCGAGCCCTTAGTTAAGTTGTTAGTTAAATTTTATTAGCGATGGATAAGCAAGTGCTTGAAAATTATGAACAGATTGCTAATCTTAGATTTAAAACCATTTTAGATCATTTTGATTTCAATATTGATTTTTAAAAAAATATTAATCAATTTGGAGGAAAAATCCGCCAACTGAAAACAAAAAAATCGACGAAATTAAATTTGGTCTAAAGATTTTTTTTTATATAGCCATAGTACGTTTAAAACTTCCGCCAAGAAAGGTAATTATTTTTTTTACTTTTATTAATTTAATATATTTATTTATCACAATGCATTATAGACAGCTTTCTGTGGATATTAAAATAAAAAATAAGATTCAAACCATATTTGTAAAATCCTCCTGCCGAATGCCCGGTCTAACAAAACGGGTATTAAATATATGATTTTTATTATTATTCGTAAAAATTGTCTAGTAAGACGCTATACATGATTTTTTAGTTTGTCTGAGAACCGGTTCTAATCCAGCGGATATTTAATCGGTTTCAAAGCCATACTGGAATATGATTTATACGAAAGTATTTAAATTTGTAGTATTAGATTTAATTTTGTGTATTATTTTTATTTTATTTTTTAGTCTACAAAGAAGTGAATCAGCCGAAAACATGCCTTGGCATAAATACAACTTAGATTTGACAAAGAACCCGCCCTATGACGGCCCGCATCTAAACACGGCCCAGCTGTCCGGGATCATCCTGCCCCTGTCATTTGCCAACCTGTTCTGGTTCTTGTATGTTACTCTTGAGTGCAACGGTTCTTGGATTTCGCTTTGGTTGGTGGATCATAGATGTATATCTCTGTTTACTCTCATCATTGGCCTGGCTTGTAAGATTATGGTAAAGGATGCCTGGGCTGATGGAATGCTATCCAGAAAAGAGGGTATTGTGGTCTGGCCTATGATTTATGAAATGCTTCTGTCCCAGGTTATAATATCAATCGCTTTCTTCATCTGCATTGCTGTTACGTATAAAAATATAACGTATATAGACGAGGCAAGCATCTAAGTATCTGCAGGATTCCAAGCTTCACCTGAGCGGCCAAGGAGCAAAAGATCTATAGATACATCCAGCTCTGATGATTCAGGCAGACCAGTTCCTTGACCATTTGATCTTGAACTAGTATTAGGTCATATATAAATTAACATATGAATTGTTTGTTTAAATGTTTATAAAAATAAAAATTATTATATTTATATTTTTTATATATGTTAGTTTATTCAATAATTATCTTAAACGTGACTTAAAATAAAATATATGAATTAAGAATAAATTTAAAGTTTTTTTTACTTAATGATAATTCAATTATCTTATTGTGTTAGAATTGTCCTATCGATTTCAAACTATGTATGATGATTCCTGTAACAGTTAGTTACAATCTAGAAAGCGTAGCTACTCGATAATTCCTAAGTCAAGTTAAAACATGCTTGATGTTTAACTTTGTTTTACAACAACTTTTTCAACCAATTTTTGTAACAACGATTCCAACCAGGTATAATTTTTTTAAGCGGATAATCAAAATTTTGTCAAAACTTATACATTTATGTTATGCTTATGCAGTTCTGACACTACAAAAGTTAATATTCACTTGTCCTACCGTTTCTAAGCTTTGCTTTTATGGGTGTTGTCATCCTTGTTATTTACTATTTAACGCTTTAGAGTTAAATAGTTATTCGCACTAGCTTTTTTCGAGGGGAGAGGGTGCATTTTTTCTCGATGCCGTAAGTTCAAAGAATGGTTTCATATACCCCCTTGCTTAGAATAATATTTCCCTGCGCAATGTAATATTTTTCCGGAAAATTGTGATCTTAGCTTACATTTAGATAAATATATAGATACACATCCTATTTTGTCAGCGTATTTATTTTGTTTTGATAATTGATATAACATTTTATATTTAGGCGTCCGACAGGAACAAGATATCTATGTCAGACTTATCGATTCTGTCACTAAACAGGTATATTTAACTTTTAGCAAATGAAGAATAAAATCATCTTGGCAAAATTCTTAATTCAAACATGAAATTCTGACCTTTTAAAGTAGAATTTATCTTAACAAGAGCTTAAAAGGTATAAGTATATTTTTTTTGGGAAAGTCTTTTTGTAATGATTCTACTGGCCAACTCACTTTGTCCGTTGGTATGTCTGAAAAGGTCTAGGGACCAACACTTGTCGGTGCTTCCCACATGTGGCCGGTTGAGAACTGATAACCTCTTTCTCCCTAATATTTGAAATAAATCAAATATAAGAGATAGAACATACAACCTGTTATATATTTCTAGGCTGTCTGCTATGAAGGAAGTATCCATAATAAAAACCCAGAGATGCAAAGAGTTCTACTTACACATGAAATTATCTGCAGGTGAAGATTTACTAACATTTTTCTTTTAGTTTTTTTTTATGTGAATAACCTTTTATAGCATTGCAAAGGAGGGCGGTAACATTGGACTGTATTTTATACACTAAGTTTGTGAATTTGTTATGTTATTTGTCAGTTAAAAAAAATAATATGATTCTATCTAAGATCTAAAGGGATAAGACAATGGTCGATAAAATGATGTATATTCCCAATGATGATTAAATAAATCACCCATTCTATAGATTAAAATCAGCTTGGACACCCAACTTAAAAAACCAACCAATCAAAAATCAAAAGTCCTCAAAGTTGTTAAGCCAACGAATAGGAAAACGTTATTATGAAACTTTGGGGACTAGTGTAATAAACAGTAATAAGTAATCTTGAATTGGATGTACAAACCAACAGTGCCTAAACTTTCCACCAGTAATTTGTATCTTACTGGAGTGGGGGAGAAGAGAGAGAGTGAAGTGTTTATTACACTAATCCCCAAAGTTTAATAATAAAGTTTCTTAATTCGTTGGCTTAACAATTTTGAGGACATTAGTGAATTTTGATTAGTTGGTTTATCAAATTGAGTGTTTAAACGTGTCAAACCACTAATTTGTATCTACAGAAGGGTTAATTTTGTGTATCATCTTTAGGGATGTACATCAATTTAACGGCCATTGTCTCATCCCTGAATTTATGGTCTGATGTCCCCTTCCTCCCTAAAAAAATATATATAGAGAATAAAAAATTATAAGTGACAGATGTACATCTAATTTGCTCGCCACTTAATCAATTAGAGTTATTATCTTAGATAGGTAATAATAATAATAATTCTATGCTCTAGTACAGTTGGGAGCATGAATTTATTTGTTACTACTTAGATACTCCAAAATTATTTTAAGGAATACTTGCTTTGATCTCTATCAGTTGGTAAACAAAATCGCCGTTTCTGTAGATAAAGATTATTGTTTAAAAGTTGAACACATTAAGTTTTTAACCAACCAAGTATCAAATGGTTTTAACCAATAAATAAGATAACGTGGCTAAAAGGTTTCTACGTAGTAAAAATAAGGGTTTGCGCTCCCAAATAGTAAACAATTATAGAGAAATTGGATTAATTAACAAATAATTTGCCATTTATTAAATAGATAGATATTATAATGTCAATCTGTTTATCTATCTATGTATGATTAAATAAATGGATAGATAATTTTAACAAACATTTCTTTATCTATCTATTTATAGTTGAATATATTGTAGATATATTGTTTATCGTATAAATTCACTTATCCTGTATTATGATACTTTCTTGTAAAATAGATGGATAGATAGACACATATACATATAGATAGATAGATATAATGTCCATCTGTTTATCATATAAATTCACTTATCCTGTATTATGGTACTTTCTTGTAAAATAGATGGATAGATAGACAAATATACATATAGATAGATAGATATAATGTCCATCGATTTATCATATAAATTCACTTATCCTGTATTATGATACTTTCTTGTAAAATAAATAGATAGATAGACACATATACATATAGATAGATATAATGTCTATCTGTTTATCATATAAATTCACTTATCCTGTATTATGGTTCTATCTTGTAAAATAGATAGATAGATAGACACATATACATATAGATAGATAGATATAATGTCCATCTGTTTATCATATAAATTCACATATCCTGTATTATGGTACTATCTTGTAAAATAGATGGATAGATAGACAAATATACGTATAGATAGATAGATATAATGTCCATCTGTTTATCATATAGATTCACTTATCCTGTATTATGTTATTCTTGTAAAATAAATAGATAGATAGACACATATATATATAGATAGATATACATAATGTCCATCTGTTTATCATATAAATTCACTTATCCTGTATTATGGTTCTATCTTGTAAAATAAATAGATAGATAGACACATATACATATAGATAGATAGATATAATGTCCATCTGTTTATCATATAAATTCACTTATCCTGTATTATGGTACTTTCTTGTAAAATAAATAGATAGATAGACACAAATACATATAGATAGATAGATATAATGTCCATCTGTTTATCATATAAATTCACTTATCCTGTATTATGGTTGTATCTTGTAAAATAGGTGGATAGATAGACACATATGTATAGATAGATATAATGTCCATCTGTTTATCATATAAATTCACTTATCCTGTATTATGGTTCTATCTTGTAAAATAGATGGATGGATAGATAGACACAAATACATATAGATAGATAGATATAATGTCCATCTGTTCATCATATAAATTCACTTATCCTGTATTATGGTTCTTTCTTGTAAAATAAATGGTTGGAGATGCGATCCTCAATTTTCAAATTCTTTGAACGTACATATGAGACTTTTACAGAAATGCTTCGCATCCACAACTATCTATCTATGCTTGATATAAAATCAACACTATATAGATCATATTATGAACCTTTGATTGACACGTGCCCTGCAATTAACTAGTAGCACTCAGGGGCAAGACACAATTACTTTAGCTAGGCCCAAGGCATTATTTGTATCAATTTATGCATTCATAGGCCTGTTTCTACCTATATGACACCACATATGGGTAACGAAAGCCTATTCATGGTAATCTGTATGTGATTTGCTAATAGTATATGTTTATTAAAGATATTATGTTTATAGTTAATGTAATCATATAAACAACCAGTACATATATGTATGCCTACAACTATGCCTGATTTACGTCACATATTAACACACAGATATTTAATTGCACAGACAAACACTAAAATCCTGGTCCAGAGCTAATGTTATAGCATGTACCTCTTGAATTTATTCAGTTATTTACTAACTCTCCTACCATCAACTTCTCTTTCTGGCTTTGAAAAGGTAATGACTTAGTTGTTTGGCATGCATTGTAGTTTAAATTTAGGCCCCTTAGTACTTAGCATGAATTGAGCTCAGGCCTTATGTTAGAACTCTAACACTTAGCACAATTCACTGCTTGGGACTTAGGGCACATTTCTGTCCTACTCTACTTATAATTTTAACACTTATCCTGTAAATATTTTCATACTTAACTTATGCACTTGTGATATAAATACACTTTATAAAAACATTTTCCTTCCTTAATACTTAATATACTTATATGATTCTAATCGAATATCAAAACCAACCATTTATTCTTAGGTTAAAGCAACATAATACTTCGCGTGGGTCTTTTGTTGAGCTTCCACCAGCTCAACCAAATTCGTATTATACTTGTGGGAATAGAGGGTTAAGCATTCTAAATAAGCGAACCGACGATGAGAATGTCTATGTGTATTGCATTAAAATTAGGATTTAGTAGTACTCATAGAAGAGCGGTCTCCATACCTAAATATGGACAAACGCCCCATTCGCACACACAATGGTGCAACTTACCGGTTGTATCTTGGAAAAATTTTACTTCATAAATATTTTTTCTCTTTTTCCTTACCGTACCCGAACCGCCTAAGGCAGGTATTTTTACCAAAATCGAATAATTGTAGCTATGGCAAAATCGGATTTACCAAAACCTGTGATACTATTTGAGAGCAAGGTTAGGACTATGAGGCGTTTGAAGAGATAGGGACTGAAAGGCACGACACAAATGCAATTGAGAGCCTCGTGTACGAGCAGTTGCACTAGCCGACACTCTAGAGGCCCTAGAGAATGCTAGCATATTTGTGGCCATTGGTCGCCGCCCTATAAGGACACTCGCACTGGTTGACACTCTAGAGGCCCTAGAGAATACCAGCACACCGGCACCTCCATGTCCGCCTCTCTTTAGTAAAACACTTGGGTTGGAATGATCTATGATTGAGCTATGTGCAAAATTTTGATTTCTGGACTTAGTCAGAATTTTGGAATTTGGGAGTTGTGCTGGGTAGCGGAGTATATATATAAATCTTCGGACTTGGTATGATTTTACTTATTCGAAAATTCTCTAAGTGTTGAAATACTTGAATCTTTGATACTTAAACCAGAACTTATTAAGAATCAAGCATGGAGTAACTTTTCATTTATAAGCTATCAAAATACTATTTGTAAAGGATCATTTTGAACTGTCTTATTAAATGAAAACTTAGGAGCAAATCCTATAGAACACGGGAAACGCTGTTAGTTGGGATACATATTGTATTTGGAGCCATGTTTCTGAAACAATATGCCGAAAGCAGTTAGTACTCTTGAGTCGTAGTAAAGGGCCAAAAGATTATTACAAACTTGTAGCATTTATACTCAAGTTAAAACTGTACTAATACTTTGGTGCCGTTAGAACCGATCTTCTGAGATTTGCACTTACTTATACATGCCTAGGACTTATATTCTTAATGCAATTCTGATTTATACGCGGATGTATCAAAATAAAACTATTGCCCCTAAAATTTTGAGTTAAACAAAATATTTCAAAGTCTCAAAGATATTCTCAACATCGATCGGTTGGAATGATATAAGTGTAGACAAATTGCTGTATGTAATCAGAGAAATAATTCCTGAGACTCTGAACAAAATATTCCACTTTTGGACTTAGCACCGTTTCTATTTCTTTTGTTACAGAGAGAATCTCGAATTTCTGGACTTATAGTAATTTTTATGAAATTGTGAATTTGGTTGGAAATTTACAAAAAAATTTCGGACTTGTAATAATTACGATTTTTCCAACTAGATTAACAAATTTCATTTTCCACACTTAAAAGAAAATTTTGTCTTAGAGTATTTTTGTCTTAGCCAAAATATTCCAATTATGGACTTAGAGAGATTCTACTTCTTTTGGTGAAGGATAATTCTAACACTCTAATACTTTATAATTTTAAAATCCTTAACTTAGCGAGATTTGCATTTAGTCAAAATATTCCAATAGTGGACTTAGAGTGATTCTACTTCTTTTGACTTATAGGCAATCTCTAAAGTAGCTTTGTGAATGAACTGTTAGGAAATTTCATCTCGGACAAAATATTCCACGTCTGGACTTAGAGTAATTCTATTTCTTTTGTCTCAAGAAAATTCCACTATTTTTGTACTTAGCATAATTTCATTGAAAGATTTTTGGACTTAGTCAAAATTCACAAATTCTGTACTTGGTATAATTTCAAAAAAAATCTTTTTGACTTAGTCAAAATTTGCTAACTTTTTGTACTTAAGATAATTTTTGATTTTTTTTGCCAAAATTTGTTGATTTTGTACTTAGAATAATTTCATTAAAGACTTTTTGGACTTAGTCAAAATTTTCCAACTTTGGACTTAGAATGATTCTATTTTATTTTGACTTAGAAAGTTTTTAATTCAATCTTAACTTAGGAAATTTTTTGTTTGTATATTCCTTACAAACACATACATAAATATAATAAGCAGTTCACTCAACAATAAGTAGGACATGAAAACTAAATTTTTACTCACTTTGCTAATGCTAACATTTCTATTTCATGTACCACCAGGATTCAGCAGTGAAAGTGAAGACAAGTTAATTACTAGTGATAGTGACCATTAGTGATATAAAAGTATAGTCAACAATATAGGCCCTATATGTACTGAATAGCACACTTTAAGAGACAAAGTTCTATACACCAAACGCAGCAGGAGGTTGCAGCAGCCTACCTTGGGAGAGTAGGACGTCTCTAAAAGAAGTAGCAGAAGTACTACGGAAAAGTACCCTACTGTCTTTAAATATCCGGAATCATAAAATTTTATATCGAGAAACGTATGTTTACTTAGGCTTACTAGCACATAGACTATAACCAAGTAACATAAAAGTGTGTCTACATATAGCCCAGAATTTTTATAACCTAACAAATTACTTTTAGATAAGTTAGAAAAAAGTGCACAAAAATTCAGTCAGATTAGTTTTCAGAAAGAAAAAAAAAGTATAAGTACTGCATAATTCAAAGTTGATAGGTTCCTTTAAAGTTTGATTGACAACCTCCACATTATAGGTTGGCCACCTAGTGTAGGATCTCACACTTCCTCAGAGTAAACTTGCACTTGAATATTGTAATACTACTAATTATAATTAGATTACATCCGGTCAGATAATTTTGAAAACAATCTTTACATATATAAATATAGGAATATCTAAATTGTATATCCCACTACAGTTATAAGAATTGAAGTCATAAGTGAAGCCCCAATTTTGCGCAAATTACGTTATAGGATTGGAAGGAAACCCCTAATACAACTATAAGTAAGAGGTGGCGAGATCTTTGACATTCAGGCAAAATTGTTGCAATATTATTAGAATATAGACGATCCTTTGGGAGTGAACCTTAGTAAGTTATATTCATAATAGCCTTACAGGAATAAGTAGATCGTAAGCTATAAACACATATCCTTGGAGTGAAGTAAGAGTTCAACAAGGATTATAAATTGCTGTTTCTTTTCTCGACAACCATAATTTGCTGGGAAAGTCGACTCCTGAGCAAACTAAAAGTTAATTTGTGATAGTATATAAGCATACCCAAATTAACTCCGCTGCAAACATTACTTAACTTAATAACCAATTTGAATAGCTAACTAGCTCAAATTGACTCCATAAATAAAACTGTATAAAAGTTAAGTAGGAGTGTTTCTACAGTTGAGCCAAATTAAGGATAAGGGTGCATTAGCGCACATCTTTAGAATATCAATCAAAAGCTCACACGTACATATATACGACGTAGAAACAACTATAGGTGAAGCATATATCATACCCATCTATAGCTAAACACAATTTAAAGCAAAGAATTGTTAACTTAAACAAATTCTTGATTGTTTTTAAACTATAACCACTATTTGTACTCCTCTCGAACTTCCGCTATTTTTATCATAAGAATAGTACAACATTCCACTGGCATCTAAAAGAACTTATAATTAGTTCTAAGACTTTACAACTATTATCATGTCATCTGCCCGCAAGCAAGGCCAGCAGGATGATGAAGCTGGTAAGGAAACCACTCCTTGTCGGGGACGCTCGACAACACCTGGTATGAACACCCCTTCAGCTAATACAGACATTAGAGACCCCGATGCTTATGAGGAAATACAAATATCCAATTTAGAAGAATCAGAACAAATTGACAAGAGGAATATGAGCCCTGAGGTGAATGCGATATCTCTGGCCTCACTAGCAACACAAGCTAACTTATCAGACTCATGGAAAACTGTTTCCCACAGGCGAACAAAAGTAGCAGAACCAGCAGAAGGACTTCTACTCTCGCAGAAACTGAACACAATACAACTTGGAAGACCTAATACGAGTGGTTCACTTGAAGTTGGAAGGCATCTCTGCACAAACTGTACAACGAGTATAGAACACAAGAGAATCCACACCACCAACACTTCGAAATCTAAAGAGAGAAGAGCTAACTATAGAGACAGACAAATTGCCAAAATAGAGGCCATCTCAAATTATCATAGAAGAAAATCCACCGTTAAAGAAATGGCTACAAAGTCACCCAATCCCAAACCTCATCACAGGGATAACAGGGACAGGCATTCTCAAAGGAATACCAAACGGGATTATCAGGCTTCTTATAGGTTATCACCTGGACGCTACTGTGTAGCATGTGGACAATATTCTCATGATATATCTGATGGATGTAGATTACTATGTGATGATACAGGGCGATTATACCCAACGGTAATGACATCAGCTTTCTGTACAAACTGTTATAAGACATATGGTAAAGAGTTATACCATTCTCGACACTTATGTCCTGGAAGGCCAGCCATGATGGAATTATACCATAGTGGTAAGGTGAGACCTAGTGGTGTCTTCAGGCAAACATATGAAGACTGGGCTAAAGCCAATGCTGAGGAATCATCTAGAGATTGTAACCTCAGTGGAATCACAGCTGACACAGCAGACATAGATCTCAATGAACCTAAAGATCAAGTAGGAGATAATACTACACCAGCAAAAGAGGAAGAAAGAAAATTGTACCTCCATTGCTCTGGTTGTATGCCAGAAGAAATAGATTGTAAATATGACTATGATGTACGCATGACAGCTTTACTTGATTCAGCAACAGATAAAAACATCATATCAGCCAGGTACTATAGCAAGTTATTCGGTATAGTAATGAACGATGATGAAAATCAGCTGGAAGAAAGTCATGATCTACCAGTTACACATGTAGATCACAAGATCCCCGAACCCAGAGAAGTAACCCTCATGATTCGCCCCACATCATTCTCAAGCCGTCACTACCCAATTCCCTTCTCAATTGTAGCTGAAAACCATGAGGATGTCGCACCTATGATAATTGGACTAAATGGTATTAGAAGCCTACAGCTAACATGGACGCCTGTCACAGACAAATACCGGTTAGCACCGTGTTTGTATTCCATTCTTCACCCTGAAGGACCGCTGAGCAGTATCTTCTGTTCTGAACTTGAGCTCCAGCTCTGTACAGGAGTAGTTAAAAAGATCAAAGCTAAAGAAACCCAAGTGATAGTAATGAATATCAACCACTTTTTCAACCTAGCGCCTGGAACACAAGTAATCCTCAGCGACGATCATATTTCAAACGAAAATGCAGGCATCAAAATCTTACCTGGACAAACACAACTCATTATCAATGATGATGGACAACTCAGTGGCAGAGCTTTAATAATCAACAACTCCGATCACACTATCACCAACACAGTTATCACTGGTTACATAGAGTCCAGCGACCAATCTATTGTCAGAGAGGTAGTCGTTGATTTTGACTTCTCAGGATCATTCATATATGGACTACCTATGCTACCAGAAGTAGACGAATCTGATGACGAATTGGATCAACTTGCCATAGCACGAAACACGCCAGCTATTAATTAGATCACTCTAGTTACTAGTAGCCAACCCAATGACACTCTTATACCAATCTGAAACACAAAATCAATTATTACATTGATTAACTTATTAAGCTGATATATACACTTTAATTCATACAGCTGTCAAACAGGGCACTCACATATCATGAGTGATCTTAATCTGATTATCATCTTAATGCTAAATAAAACTCCAGTCTCATCTACTCCTGAATACAGTAAATTCATTTCACTGAACATATAGATGATGATGTAGAAATTAGGTTAAGGTGTATGACCAAGATTGAAAATTTCACACAATGCTTTTTAAAAAAAAAAGAGAGAGAGAAACTTGAATAATATAGCTGATATTTTATGGCATAATTCTAAAATCTTCATACATTCACGTGTAGACAAAAGAAAAGATCCTGAACAATCAACAGTGCCAAAATACCACTGGGACTTTGTCTAAAAGACTATTATTGCTTGTGAAGCAAACTTTACACTAAAACTCACCCTAAGACAGACAAGACAAAATTGTATAACAAAAACATATATTAAGGACATGACCTAGACAGTACACTCCACTCCAAGAGCCCAGTATACTTAGGGAGTATCATTAAATTGATTGAACTACTTTAAAAACGAAGTCAGAATTACTGAACGTATATTTTGAATATTCTGAAGAAAGTTGTGGAGAATACGCACATAAAAGAAAATTTAGTTTGAGAAAATTTCACTTACCTTGAAAAGCTGTAACTTTTCCTTGGCTCTAGATTTACATGTCTATTGCAGTATAAATTGAAAACAAGCATAGCAGTTTTCAAAAGATATATGGACTTACAGTTTTACAAAAAAAAATTTTTACGCGCATATTCACAACAATAGGCATAAATGAACCAATAGCACATTCGAGCTCACTTATACCTTCGGGTTGGATGAACTTTTGTCTCAATCCCAGCACAACGGTGAAACTTAGAGGACACTATGAAAGTTTGGCAATTGGACCAATTTTGGTAGAATTAACTAGCACATTGACATGTAAAATAACCCTATCAAATAAAGTTAGTACCACTTCTAGCTTTTATGTAATAGTCTTATTATATACTGCATTATTAGAACTCACAAACCACTTTTACCACCTGATCCAATCTTTATATAAGCATACAATACTATATCACCCCTGGTGATAAGATACCAAACTTATCATTGCATTTGCAAGCAGGGAAAAACCGTATTGAATCGCTTGAACTTTGATTATCTTGAAACCCTATGAATAATAATTCCCAGTAACCTTGCAGTTAACATTAAGTCTAAGAAATACATCTCAGATACTTAACCCATCATCCTTTAATAATGCCTGAAACATGTACCCAAAACCATACTGTGGCAAAAGTGCATCTAATTTGTATATAATAGTGATAAAGACAAAATTGATCAAGGTCTGTACGAACAAAACTATACTTTTTTATGAAAGCACAATAACAGTATATATTGTGATATGCCACAACTTCACCCATCAATGATTTTATTTAAAGATCTAGTAATTAAGCAAAAACCATTGCCTACCCTTAACGGAAATTTCAGTCAAAACAAAATTAAGTTTTTCTTGCATATTGTACTCAGACTTCTTTAAAACTTTAAAACTTAAAGCGAAAAATCCTTCAGAACTATAATAAACCAATGCATTTTGTCAACAGATGAATAACAGGTATTTTACAATTCTAACCAAAGTAGATTTGAGCTGTTATAACAACAACACAACTAATAATGATGCCATAAAATATTTAAGTTATAAACCATATGAACCAATTATAGCTCATACTATAAGAAGGGAACACTTTTGCTCTTCTTTCCATACGCAATATATGCTGTACGCAATTTTTGATAAAACAGGGATATTTAAAAAGTTTAAATAATAAAACTCCCCTATTTCTATTTTAAACGAAGCCAAAACATGTTTTAATTGCTAAATTAAAGATAAAATTACAACTAAAAATCACATAAAAAAAAAAAAAATATATATAAAGGTAAACTTACAGAAAATTCATGGAATTAACTAAATACCTTCCACGTGAGACCAATCCTAATATCACACATACCCTCTCACATATTAACAAATTGCAAGTGTTCAAAATAAACATGGTTGAAAGGAGATCTGATATAAATACAGACAAGTTAAATACCCTTTCAAAATTAAAGAGTTTCAAACCAATTGGCTAATATTTTGACACTTTCATAGAGAATACAAAAGAGTAATTATAAATCTTACAATAAAGTCATGGACTAAAAGATAACTAACTAAGCAAGACGCTTCCGCTTACAAGTTTAGCCAAAGCAAAATCTGCAACAAAAAAAAATAAAAATATGTGCACAAGTCATTCCTTTATGCACAAATAAGTTACATAATGACTATCATCATAACAAACCGCAAACTTAATTAATACAAAGCCTATAATTCTGCACACGTACAGAATTTATATCTATATAACATTAAACATAAATTATAATATCAAATTTCAAGAGATATAAATCAAAACCAATAACAATCACTTGCATTTCCGTTTACCCTGTAAACTCGGGAACAATATAATAGCATGTTATTCTAATCTGATAACAGAGATATCATAATTTATGTAGAATTTTCCCACTCAAGGTTATATATCCAGTGGTAAAATTTACGTCTTCTCTCTTGACAGGGGGAGACCAACCATATACAATACATGTCGACTAAATAAGTCGATCCCTTCAAAAATATTTATACACAAAAATATATAATAAAAGGAAAATTGTATATGTATAAGTTTTGAATCTGTATAATCTAAACAGAGTCAAACGAGTAATACAAACTGTACAATTATACGCATGTCACTGCGTAACCCAATATATACAAAATTGAGTTAAAAGTTAAAATATCTAATACTTTTGTGTAAATCACGCAAGCATAAAAACATTATTAGACAACCTATATATAAATGCCTTGAATTGAGATGAACTTGATTAGTTATTAAGCTTATAACCAATCTACATACAAAAAAAAATTATGTCAAAAACTTTAATTATAGTTAGAAACCGGAAACGCCCACTCAGGATCTAGCAGTAGCGAAAGTGGGATAATAAATAGATTTTGGAAAAATAAGTCAGTTTATCATAGAACTCCAAGCAGTGAAGACCTTAACTATTAGTGTAAGTGTACCAGTCAGAAAAATAGCTTTTGATTGTGGATATAAGCATCTAGTAAATAAACTTAACTGTTTAACAATGTATTCTAAGATAATATTAATAATACTAAGTATGTACTACTATAGTACAACAGCAGACACAATGACAGACTTGATACCCACTCACTATCAAAGTGGAGAATATATAGGCTACACAGCTGTAGCAATTCGATCCATTCAAGTTGATATATCTGTAGACAATACAGCGCCTGAAATAGCAATCTATGATGGCCTGAAGAATCAAGTAGACATTAGCTACGATGGACGCACATTCACTTCAGCACAAACTAAGCTTATAGGCAAGTTATATACCAAAAAGATTAAGGACTTGCTCAATGACGTAATAAAACTTATTCGCGACATCAAGGAAGCTATTGAAACAATAACTCCTTTAATAAGTTCTAACCGCATTGAAGTGACTAATAACGTAAATAAGCTTTCTTACAAGCTAGATCATGATAAGTTTGACTTTACACAGTTATTGCTTGCGGAGATAGTACCACAAATTGTAAGTGGTATAATCCTTTATGCCAAAGCAGCTAACTTCGTGCAAACAGCAGAATACTCTTATGTTGATAGCTTGAGCAACTTAGCCATCACGAACTTAGAAGAACTTAAAGCAGACTTGAATTTCAGACTTACTCTAATTCAAGATCTTGCAAAGACAGACATCACAGACTCTATTAAAACTTTTGTAAGGCAAGAACTTAACTTGGACTATACTCATAATCTTGGATTAGAAGTCCAAAGTCGTTTAAGTGGTGGTACCACATCATTCACCACTATCCTATCCATGGAATTAAGTTCTGAGCCAATAAAAATCTACAGATACGCACCAATTCCTTTTGATGAGTGCTATATCGATTCCATTTATTACTTGGATAAAACCAAAAGAGTTTACAGACAATCTTATTATAACGCTTATCTACCGGTTGAAGCTGACCAGTGCCTTAAAGGACTACTTAGCGTTAATGAGACATTGATAACCAAGCACTGCCCTTTGGCAAAACAGACTTATCCCTACACTCATGTGCAAGATGGGATTGTCTTTACTAGCTTGAGCGAAAATACTAATCGCAGCTTAGAGAATGCATCAATAACTATTACATCCACTCCATTTATTATAACAGGAGGATCATATAATCTCACATTAGGAGATACAATAGCACAGTTCGCATTAGGATATGACCGACAGACCACGGCACGAACTTTACCATTTGCGTCAGAAGCACTGTGCCCACCAAAACCTAAAGAACCATTGACCATTAGAACTATCTTCGCTCATATAGAAGAAATAGCTATATACGTATCAATAACAATTATCATGGTTATAATATCAGACAGGATCACTACATTCCTAGTCAGACTCTTGAAAAGAATATTAAGAGCATTTCAGAGGAGTTTGCATATACGCGGTAGAACGCTTATCCCTCAACGACCAGACGCACATCATCATAACCTAACGGTAATCTACGGACGGAGAGGTCACCCCGCCGCGCATACCGCTAGTTATCGACCTAGAAACTCGAACAGAATAGTTAAATAAATATACAAGTTAACACGACTCCTATAACTTAACTTCTAAGGTATTCAGACGGAAAGACTAACGGATACTCCCAATGATATAAAAGACCTTGCCAAACGGAAAATATTATACTCTCGTAGTTACCTATACAATATTATACTTGTATTCTTGTATGTTTCTTATAAAAATCTCCACGTTATTATTATATGAGTTATTTGAAAGGATAATGATAGAAACGGTAAGAAAATAAACCACATATATAGTAACTATGATACCAAAAGAACATAGTAGGTAATATTGTTACTCACTTTTATTGTTATAAAATAAGCAAGTTTTAAAACTAAGCTAAACGCTTCCTAAAGGTAACAATTTAATTTAATTATTATCACTATTAACGTGACAAACAAACAAGTAACGCTTATAGAGTAAGCTACGTAATTTTATACAATATTAAACCAGTAATTAACAAGTTATGTATGTTACTTAAAAATCTCTATATTTATTTTAACAAAAGTAGATAATCTTTAGAAAAGGTATAAAAATTTGTCAAATATTTCTCTTTGGTGAAAATTATAAAGTTAAGACAATTTCGAAAACAAAATATAAACTTTCATTTAACAAAAATCGCTGGAAAAACAAAATTGCGATAATAAGAAAGATTTCTGACAAGTTTTAACAAATTTAGTTAATATTTTTTTTTGGACTTAAGCTGTATATTGGCACATAAGAAAAATTCCGAGATCATTAAAAATAATTGAGCAATAAATGCAAAAACTTATATATATATATAGGCACACCGCCTATCAACGACTCTACTTGAATTAGGAAAATTCTATTTTAGTGGAAATAAAATTTTTAGATTTAACTTTAATGACAGACCTAAGAAAATTTTACCCCAAAACGTAAGTTCTACGGTTATTGTAGTAAGAATTAAAAGGGATGTAAAGTTCTATAGTTTTGAAGAGGAATGATATATATTCTAAACTTTAATAAGTTAAATAATCTTCCTTAATGAAATTACCCGATTCATGAAACTACTTTAATTGCTCAAATATTAAAATTTACAAACAGTCTTTATATATCTCTCTTACAAGTACTTGAATACGCATATTTGGGTAGCTTTGGCTAATGTCAGTCCTTCAGTCTACTTGGATATTGGTTACAAAAATATATGCTATTTACAGGTCTTCTATATATATCACAGCACAATTAAAATTCACGATTAATGCACAGGGATGGATATAAATGAAAAGATCAGAGAAAAGGTACTGAGGCGCAAGTTCGATTAAATATCTATATACATAACCCTTAAAGCTAACAAGAGTGAATAAATTGTGATATAAGGCTGAAAATTAAAATTGTAAATATAATATTGAGAAAAGAAATTTAGTTCGACTATGACGAAAGTAATTGAAATTACACGAGGTTTTAAATTAGGGGAAAGAAAATACAACCTTACACCAATATTTCCTTACATACTAGGTTCCTTACAAGCTAACATGTAATGGTATAACAAAATAACAATGGTGTAAATTATTTGGTCTTGTACAGTATGAAAGTCATAACGTTTAATATTTTACTGAATAGTAATCACTATTTCGACTAGTTACATAGATTAAGAATTTTGTCACAGGTGTCTGAGCAGTCTTTGTCTAATAAAATTTACAATGTCTATGACCAAGCTAACATTCGCCACTTCAACGCGTACGCTTAGGGCCAGCAGAACCCCGTCTCCGAGGGACACCTTCAGCATCGGACTCCTCTCTGCTGTTATCCGACGAACGCACAATTGAGGTCAGGCTAGCAGTCTCTGAGGCAGTCTCTGGTGGAAGAGATGGGGTGGGAGTCTCGACTGTAAGACGCAGCCGCTCTAAACCTCCAACCACTCTCTCTGGCAATGGGAACCGAATCTCACTACCCATGGAACCGAACTGGCTGGACGGTATATCGATCTCGAACACGTTCACCAGAGGAAGGGTATTCTCCGATTCCTAAAATAGGGAAGTAAATATTAGTGAAAATAGAAAATCTTAACAAAATAGTCAGGGAGAAATATAATAATGTCTACCCATATAGATAATTGAACAGTCTTAATACTTTTAGAAAATTTTTATTAACTCTGCTAAAGTCATGATGCTAACCAATGGAACGAAAATAGCACCATAATTAAAATAACTTATTGTAAATATGCATAGCTAAAATCACCAACTTCTTTACCTCATGTCACGTAGCTTTGGCGACTAATAATATTAAACGAATGTAGCAAACTTACCGCTGAAAGGTCCGCTGCAGATGGGGAATCAATTCGACTCAAGCATAGGGATGAACTATAGCTGGATCCTTCTGCAGACCCTCCAGAATTGGGTGGGCTAAATCTTAGCATGTTTGTATAGTGTTCCTCCAGATTAACTGAGTTGGTCGCCTAAAATATAATAAATCTTATTAGTTTAATCGCAATATTAACAATGAGTCTAGGAAAATCAGGAAATGAGAATGCCTAAAATCCTGTAAAGCTATATGATTAGGTAGCAAGTCAACCCACTTTATACTAGAATTAAAATCTTAGATCGGTTCAAAAATGCTTATGCAACCATACATTTTAAGATTAATATTCTACCAATAAAAGAATTTTAGTTGCAAATACCTCTAGATACGTGTACAAATATACAGCCTCTTTCTGAAAATTAATAGAAAACTAAAGCATGGACACTTACATGTAAACGCTCTGTTTGATCCACAATCAACGGACGGAAGCCAGGACTTCCCGTCGAGGTTTCCAAGCCCACAGGCACACTTCTTCCAGTAATCCGATCCTCAGTAGCAGACAAACAGTGTACGGCAAACAGGCCAATTCTGGACCTCACTTCTGCTGGAGTCGATGGACTAGCAGAGGGAGCCTAAAACAAAAGGAAAACATTAAAGTCTTGATCTAACATTTAAACCCCAATGAGAAACGTACGGCACGAGCAAACTCTTAACTTTCCCAGAGGGAAATAATATTAGGTTGCTACTTAAGATTTTAGTAAATGTTAACTGGTATCTCAACTTAATTGCGGTAATCGAGCAGATTTCTCTGGCGACATAAAACGATGACAAACGGTGAGCGATATATATGGAAGAGCCGAAAGTCAATGTTGAGGAAGTGAGAATAGGACAGAACAACCATACACCAACATGATGCTTTATTAGACAAAACGGGTGGCTAGAAGAAAATATACAAAACAAAAAAAAAAGAAATATGCAACAGAAGAAAACTCACCTGTGTACCCGACAGAATATCATCAATCTCAGAGGATGCGGCTTCATACATGGTATCCGACGGCTCCGCAGTTGGCGACATAGCCCCAGCTCTAGTCCTGTTAGTCCTGTTACTGCAGTGGAGAAGCTCAATGGTCCTGAAGCCTATGTTTCGGAGGCGCGTACATACATCTCTTATCCAGCGAGCCAGCGACCTGTCTGAGGTGTTGTCAACACGTGTGAGAGTCTCAAGCCCTACAGCGCCGAAGAAGACCACTATAAGAGCACATGAAAACAAGCCAAACCCCAACAACATGTTAATTAAGCCATCCATGTTGAAGGTGTCCAGACTCGTCTTCTGGTCTCTCCCCAACTCGGCAGACCCAGAATCACCTCCGGCAACATCGTCACCAATGTCACCGCAGGAGTTCTGCATCACCGAATTGAGGAGAGACCAGATGATTTGTATCGTTCTACTAAGCATCAGTGAGAGATGCTCGTTGCCGAACATCTCCCCTTGATCCCTTTCGGACTCTACAGTACTTGTGCCCCCATAGTCATCGACATCAGCAAGGCTTGGCATCCCAGACTGGTCGCTGTACACTGAACTCGAGTCGTCTAAGGAATTTTCAAGAAACGAGGAATTGGCGAGAGTGGCCGCAGCCGCCCTCATTGATTCCTCGAATCTTTCCTTAATATTCTGATGCGCGTCCAGGCTGTCAGGCACATACATTATGAGCGAATGTAAATTTAAAATAAGAGGACTAGTGATTCTGAAAGGCAATATAGTAAAGTTAATTTTATGAAAAAGACTGTACACACGAATAATTCTTTTGTATTTTAAGCAACTATGGTTGAACCTCCTAACCATTAAAACTTTGATTTATCATCTAAAAGTAAAATTCTTTAAATTAAAGAATATGTAATTAATTTTACATGATTCAATGCTTGAAAATAGCTATCGTTAAGCTATTCAAACATTAAAAACTTTATTTTATTAGATTCAATTAAGTTAAAGAATATGTAATTAATCTTACATGATTCAACGCTTAAAAATAGCTATCGTTAAGCTATTTAAACATTAAAACTTTGTTTTATTAGACTCAATTAAGTTAAAGAATATGTAATTAGTTTTACATGATTCAACGCTTAAAAATAGCTATCGCTGAGCTATCAAAAACATATTCATTATGATGTATCAAGCAGTTAAAACTTATGTACTAGCTAAATCTGAATATCTTCAATGATGTTTTAAAACACTTTAGATAAAGCTAGCTAAATATAATTTTTGTAAGCGACCATTTTTTTTATATAATATGGTTGAGTTATTCGTAACGTAAATAATCTATCAATTAACGTCATTATAATTGAATTACGTAAAAAGAAAATCTTATTTTTAAACCTATAGTAAAATTGTTTTAGAAGATTTGAATCAGGACTCAAATAAGTTTTGATTATACAAAGGGAACCCTATAATCAAAAGTTAAAACGAGTAGAATGATGGAATATATCTGTGTCATTATAAATTTTGTTTACGATGAACGAATTTAACTTTTGCAGACGGAAAACATAAACAAAACAAGGTACGTCAATTTACTTGCTGACTCAGATATGTCCTATCAAAACTACAAATATTATATAGAACAAAATTGTCATATATTGAAGATGTACCCATACTGCTTCAAACCCACTTTCGTTTAAAATACAGTGATAAAGGTCTTATCGACGAAGAAAAAAATAAGATTCTTAGGTCTTAAATAATGGCTAACGAATGCAATAATGGGCACATCAACAATCTATAACATAAAAACATTCATATAAAACAAACGGGTTACTATATTTTATCACTTTTATATAAATTCTCTTGGAATTTAGCGGTAAAATTAAACACTCGAACGCAAGCTCCGCTCGCAAGGACAATTATTATATAAATGAGCATAATTACTGGGCCGCCAGCTTTTTATAACCTCGCTCAAAGCCAACCCCTATCACTTTTGACCGCCCAAACATAAACAAAGGGTTGACAACTTATTGTTACGTAAAATTTAATTACGGACGTCGAACGATATATTTTATAGATATTAAGTTTAAAAGGTACACTTGATAGCGACGTAATGTAAGATATTAGTCTTTAAAATGATTAAAATTTATTCATGTTAAAAATAACATAAATACAGCTAATACCAACAATGGTATAAACCATATGTACATATACAAAATATACAAACAAAGGGTTACCAACTTTTGTTAGTAAAATCTTATATTTTTACATATATACGAGTAATGTAACCAAAGAAAATAATACGATATGTAAATACTAATTGTACTTATACATTTTTATATATAATATTGTTTATATTCAGGAAACAGTTATATTTAACAGAAATAGAGATAACTAACCAATCCATTATAGGTCTATCTGTAACGAAAGAATTTCTAGAATATCCCAGGGATAAAAGGATTAATAAAAGATTATTAAAACTTCTTTTGTTTAGATTACCATAGCCAGGATACCCCAAGGAACCGGTTGGAGCACGCGCACTAACTCTTTTTAGGATCTACCATGGACCAGCCTGGAGATAACCTAGATGATCATGGAGTATTGGAGCCCTACCACCACCCTACCTTGGACGGATTGCGGTTGTGTTCCTGTCAACACCTTGACACAATAGACGAGAACAACAACATCATCACCACACCAGAGTACGATGGATTCTCAGAGAACCTGTCCATCACCATCAGGAATTTCTTGTTAAATACAGCCCTGACTACCAGAGAAGATAGTAGAGTGGAGACCGATAGTAACACCAGCTCCAGCAGCACACTGTCCCTCTCTACCGATGACCTCAACCAACTCTACTATGACCTGGAAAATCACTCAATCACCTTGGACGAGAATGGAAACGAGGTAGCACAAGTGGACGCCCTTGGCTACATATCTACCTCACCCCCAACCTCAACCTACACTTCGAACGAGAGCACTTCACCACCTAGTTCATCATCAGAAGAAGCTGAACTATCCAGAACTACCAACGCAAAAACGTTTATTGACGTGACAAAGTTAGATAAAACTAAACCCCTCAAGAAAAGAATGTATTCTATTTGGGAGGTTTATCATCTTGTATACCCAGCTATGAAGATACGCAAATCATACTTTCTTAATGGAAAGCGTATTTAACTTAGCTTGGAATACATTTATAGTTTATTATATATGCCTATATACTGGGACTACTAAATTTTTTCTTTTTCTCTTTTTTCTTTTTTTACAACTTACCCCCATTGGAGATGCGATCCTCAATTTTCAAATTCTTTGAACGTACATATGAGACTTTTACAGAAATGCTTCGCATCCACAACTATCTATCTATGCTTGATATAAAATCAACACTATATAGATCATATTATGAACCTTTGATTGACACGTGCCCTGCAATTAACTAGTAGCACTCAGGGGCAAGACACAATTACTTTAGCTAGGCCCAAGGCATTATTTGTATCAATTTATGCATTCATAGGCCTGTTTCTACCTATATGACACCACATATGGGTAACGAAAGCCTATTCATGGTAATCTGTATGTGATTTGCTAATAGTATATGTTTATTAAAGATATTATGTTTATAGTTAATGTAATCATATAAACAACCAGTACATATATGTATGCCTACAACTATGCCTGATTTACGTCACATATTAACACACAGATATTTAATTGCACAGACAAACACTAAAATCCTGGTCCAGAGCTAATGTTATAGCATGTACCTCTTGAATTTATTCAGTTATTTACTAACTCTCCTACCATCAACTTCTCTTTCTGGCTTTGAAAAGGTAATGACTTAGTTGTTTGGCATGCATTGTAGTTTAAATTTAGGCCCCTTAGTACTTAGCATGAATTGAGCTCAGGCCTTATGTTAGAACTCTAACACTTAGCACAATTCACTGCTTGGGACTTAGGGCACATTTCTGTCCTACTCTACTTATAATTTTAACACTTATCCTGTAAATATTTTCATACTTAACTTATGCACTTGTGATATAAATACACTTTATAAAAACATTTTCCTTCCTTAATACTTAATATACTTATATGATTCTAATCGAATATCAAAACCAACCATTTATTCTTAGGTTAAAGCAACATAATACTTCGCGTGGGTCTTTTGTTGAGCTTCCACCAGCTCAACCAAATTCGTATTATACTTGTGGGAATAGAGGGTTAAGCATTCTAAATAAGCGAACCGACGATGAGAATGTCTATGTGTATTGCATTAAAATTAGGATTTAGTAGTACTCATAGAAGAGCGGTCTCCATACCTAAATATGGACAAACGCCCCATTCGCACACACATGGTCTTGACCCCTCGTTTACTCTTTCTCCCTCTAGAGTGTCCTTTCAAAGAAACAAAAATTATCAAATTTATAAAGTAGTAAGGTCCCTTTATCTGAAGCTTAGGATTTCAACTATTACGGAACCGATTGAGTTTTTCATTTTAGGAAGAATAGTATAGTTCCTGGTATGGTTTTAGGTTTTATAGTATTTTGATATAAGTCATTATGCTATCTTTTCTTTCAATCGCTTCCCCTTGGTATATTAAGCCCTTAGAGGCTAGGGGCACAGCCTATATCATTGCCATGAAGTATTTTAGATATCTACTTGTACCAAAAGATCTCCATAACAGCTGGATCGACTAGGATATGCTTTACAATAAAGCTTTTAATAGGCATGAACTGGGGAGGTTTAATTGGATGTTATTTGGGGTCGGGAAGGGTAGATTAACCATTAAGAAAAATGCAATTGTCTACTTTATTATATTGTATTAAAGTATAAACACTAATTTCTTTACATTTCCCCCCGTTTTACCATAAATCTACAATATAAAAGTTATTATTTATTTCCTACCTCCTCTCATTTTCATTTTCTCTATAAATATCCCTTCCCCCCCCCCCCCCCCCCACCACCAACCATCTTGACACCCCCCCCCCCTTCCTATCCCCCCCTCACCACCAACCCTCTTGACACCTCACCCCTTCTGTATATGAGGCAATCATAAGTTTTGATTAAGAATCAGAATAATAAATGCATGAAAAGGGATATTTCATTCCAAAAACTGTTGTGTTTCCAACTTTTGTCATCAACCATAAATCAGTGCACAATAACAATGCAATTTTTTTTAGAACAGGGATCTTAAGGGATAAGACAATGGCCGAAAAATCTATGTACATTCCCTATGATGATACACAAATTCCTATTCTGTAGCGTAAAATTAGTGGTTGAAACGTTTATACACTCAACTTAATAAACCAACCAATCAAAATTCACTGAAGTCGTCAAGCCAAAATTAGAAGATTATTATAAGATTTTGGGGCATAGTGTAATAAACAAGCCATTGTCCCCTCTATTTGCTTTTATAATCAACTTGGATATATTTTAACAAAGCAAATACCTGTACCTGAAAGGTGTAACAAACATAACTTTATCATAATGAAATATTACAATATTGCTTTTGGCTAGGCTAGTAGTGGCTTAACCCTATAGAGATGGCGTAGAGTAATTCCCTTCAACTAAACACAATATTTAAATCATAGTTGTATTTTCACTGTAGCTTTTCTCCTCTTTCTATCCCCTGCGGTGGGCTCTAACCCTGCGGTGCCATTTCCTAACCCTGCGAGGCAATCATTAACATTTACCTATCCTAAACATTTAACGTATTTTTATGCATTTCATAACAGGCTTTGCTGCCATGACTGTTTATATTGTTACTAGCGGCTTCGCCCCTAGCCTCTAGGGGCTTTGCCTCTAAAGGTTTAATCAAACCAATTAATCGTATTTTAGATTTAAAAGAAAAATTTAAAAAAAAATTTTTTTTTGGTGGGGTGTATTTTTAATTTTTGGGGGGTTTGGGGTGTTCCACAAACAGACAAACAAACACACAAACAAACAGACAGACATCGTTCTACTTTGTATTATAGATTCTTCTTTCTACTCTGTGTCCCCTTTCTTCACTCTCCCTGTAAAAATTTGGTGTTCAATCCAATCAGTAAAAATAAAATTTCATCAGAGATTAATATAAAATCAACAAATGTTTTTTTGCACAATATGGAACAAACTATATTTTATCACCATAATATTATTTAAATAAGTTGCTGTTATCTATCCTTTTATATAAAGTAGTAAGTTTTTTGTCTGTAGCTTAAGATTACAATACAAAATAAAGAATTTAATAATTCACTACAAAAATACAGAAATGTTTGAACACCATACCGTATAAATTCCCATGGGTGAGGTGTACAATAAACCATAATCACATCAACAAATGCTATCTATCTATCTATCTATCTATCTATCTATCTATCTATCTATCTATCTATCTATCTATCTATCTATCTATCTATCTATCTATCTATCTATCTATCTATCTATCTATCTATCTATCTATCTATCTATCTATCTATCTATCTATCTATCTATCTATCTATCTATCTATCTATCTATCTATCTATCTATCTATCTATCTATCTATCTATCTATCTATCTATCTATCTATCTATCTATCGATCGATCTATCTATCTATCTATCTATCTATCTATCTATCTATCTATCTATCTATCTATCTATCTATCTATATATCTATCTATCTATCGATCTATCTATCTATCTATCTATCTATCTATCTATCTATCTATCTATCTATCTATCTATCTATCGATCGATCTATCTATCTATCTATCTATCTACCTATCTATCTATCTATCTATCTATCTATCTATCTATCTATCTATCTATCTATCTATCTATCTATCTATCTATCTATCTATCTATCTATCTATCTATCTATCTATCTATCTATCTATATATCTATATATCTATCTATCTATATATCTATCTATCTATCTAGTCGGTGTTGTGAGAAGAAATCTTGTGGAAACAGGAATGAGACCCCTTCAGACCCAGTTATCATTGACAGGTATATCTTTTATACACTAGCAGCTACGCCCCTAGAAGCTTGTAGAGGCAATTCATTTTGGATGGGGAAATGTCGACAACCCTATAACGTTTTAATTTTAGTTTTAAAAAGAAAAAGTTAAAAATATGTTTTAGGGGAGGAGTCGTTTTTAATTGGGAGAGTGGAGATAACCTACCCCAAATTAAAAGCTTACTACTTTATACAATAGAATACATTTTAGATGTGGGTAACTGATTAAGATAATAAACATATAAAAATTGCTTTTTAAATATTCAAAAAGTAATTTGTTTTAATAACCTTTATGTATGTCCTGTTTGATATGCTTGCTTTATTTAATAAGATTTGTGTTAAAAATTGGAATCAAAAAGAGATTAAACATTGCATCGTTTCTTGTTTTTTTTTGCTTAAAAATCTAAAAAAAATGAGTCATACTATGTCAGGAATAAGGTATAATCAACCAACAAGCGAAATAAATATAAAATAATATTTGGGGGATAGATAAAGGTCGTCAATTCTACTAAGCGTTGCCCCCCTAGTCACAGCTGAAACCACGTGTAGGTTTCGTGATTTAAAAAAATAATTTCGTTGTTGGTTTAAACTGATATTTAAAATGATATATGATTATTATTGGAGAAAAAAACCTATTTAGTCTTTTATATTTTCCTTGAATTTTTAGAATATTTGTTAGTTTTAGATATATACTGAATTAGAAATATGTACTTCTAGGTTTTTCCTGAAGTTTTTCTTGAAATGCAACCAGAACTGTTTGAAAAATGCAGGAAATCCAAGAGATATGCGAAGATTTCAGGTAATATTATATTTTACTCAAAATAATACGATGTTATTGTAATGAAAGCAGTTAAGGTAAGTGTAACTTTAACAAAGCATTTGATTAACTTCCTAAGTAAAATTTATTAATATTTTTTTTGTATTTGAAATAGGTCTTACCAAATTTTATACACTTTTTTTAAGAATACACATTGTCCTTTTTTCGTAGATTTCTACTCTGTCTTTCTCTAAAGATTCAAAATATTTAGATAATATTTTCTTTAATCCTTTTTTTTAACATCTTAACTGAAACTGATGGTCTATTTAATCAGTAAAATTATTGTGTTCCAATAAAAAATATAAAAAAATAATTTAATTTTTGCTAAAATATATCAATTCATAAGGATCATCTTTCTGGATGTTATGCTACTTGTTATATAAAAACTAGTGGTCAAGCCCCTAGAGGTATCTAAGGGTCACGTAAATTGTTTTCTTTTCAATCTAGGTTAAAATCAGCTGTTTACCAAATTAATCCGCTCGGCGGCGCTTTACATTTTTTTTTATTTTTGCGATTTCTCTTGTAAGGGTAATTTTACCCCCCCCCAAATAGTTATAAACCTTTACAGGATCTATGATAAGCTACCCTGTAACCATATCAGTTCAGCTGTTAGCGAGGTCCTTACACACAGACATCGTGTTACTTTATTAAAAGGATATATTATTGTTCAGGTGGTTGTTGCTCCCACAACAAGTGTTGAAGGAAATCTGTTAGCAGTTTCAGACAACATGTTCGTTCATAATAATTCTAAGGTAAATTTAAAGGTATACAAAGCATTTCAATTCATAATGCAAATCATTAACATAAATTTGTAAAATAATATGATATAATATTAAACATCGCCTATAAATTACCCCTTCTGTAGATAAAATTTGAAAAGTGTTAACACTTCTAGTTTAGAACAATTAGAATTTATAAAAGTACCAATTTATTTTGAAGTTTAGGTTTTAAAGCAGCTGTTTATAGTGCACCAGCAAAATGGGGATAGATGTCAATGCTTTCGCCTACCTATTCTTTTAACGTCAGAAAATACCCTATACTCCATTTCTTTCCTCCTTCCTTTCTCATTCTCTCTACTATAACGTCAATAAAATAGGACACAACCCAATCTTTCCCGATTTTGTATAATTTTTACAGAACACGATTCCAGTGACGTCATATTTTTCTTTCCCGAAAAAGGGAAGGGGGGAAGAAAAAAAGAGATGGGAGAAAAGGGGTTTTCCCCATATCTTTTGAAGAGATTTTCTTCCCCCCTTCCCTTTTTCGGGAAGGAAAAATATGACGTCACTGGAATCGTGTTCCGTAAAAAATATACAAAATCGGGAAAGATTGGGTTGTGTCATAAAATAGGTAGGCCAAAAGTGGTGACATCTATCCCCATTTTCTTAGAGCACTAAACACAGATCGTTTCAAATCTCTAGATTACAGTGTAATTTATAGTCCATTGTACCCTCTGTCTAGTTTATTAGTAGCGAAGCTACTCTATAATTTGAAATGTCCGTCTGTCCGTATGTCCGTCTTAGTTTGGGGGAAACGTGATTTTCTCAGCTTCTATAAAAGATAAAAGGCTGAAGTTTTTTGACAACATTCCCATTATTAAGGAGCACAATTAACCATAAAACATCAATGGCGGTAGGACCGCTTTTTAGCAGGTTTTAGGCTATTTTTGTATTTTTCCCATTTTTCTCCATATCTTTGGTGTTTATGGTCCGATTTCCAAAATGTTTTCAGTTATAGTATCAAAATTAAATTTTCTGTCGTTTCAAGAAAACAATTATGACGGTCAGACTGCCTTTAAGCAGGTTTTAGGCTATTTTTGTGTTTTTCACATTTTTCCCCATACCTTTGGTGTTTATGGTCCGATTTCCAAAGTTTTTCAGTTATAGATATCAAAATTAAATTTCCTGTCGTTTCAAGAAAACATCAATAGCAGTCAGACTGCCTTTTTGCGGGTTTTTGGCTATTTTTGTATTAAAAACAAAGTTGAAAAGGTTTCGTGATTTTTCCTAATATATGTACATGCCTTAGACTAATATCTAAATTCTTATACATATTTTTTATGCTTCGCTACTTATGGATGTTGTCATCCTTGTTATGAATACATTATATGGCATTCATCTTATAACCGGGTTATTGAAAATTGTAATATTGTATTGCAAAGCTTATTCTTTTTCTTATGTTTTAGCATGGAAGAAGAGCCAAGCGACTAGATCCATCAGATGGAAAATATTACAATTGTAAGTATTTTTTATTTAACCACAAATATTACATTTGATTATAGAGATCATATGGGATAAGACAATAGACTATATAAAAATATACATCCCAAATTATGATTAAAATTTTTTTTTGAAAGGTTTGGACAAATTTAATCAGCCAATAAAAACAAAGGTTGTAAGCATAGACTTCCAAGGGGGGGAGGGGGTAAATGAGTGATTACCCCCCTAAATGAATTTGGGGGTGCCGTATTTTAGATTTTTTAAAATAAGGAGGTTTTCGGTGCTCAACAAAGCACTTTAATAAATAATGGCAACAAAGTTCTCTAACCATACAAACCATGAAATGATTTTAGTCTATGATTTTGTAGACATGCCTGCCCTATACCCTGGACTTTATCCCTCTGCTGCTATTCCATGTATCAAGGCCATTTCTCCTAGTGAAGGTTGGACTACAGGTAAACAGAAATTTCTCGAAAATCAAGAATTAAAAACTTCTCAATAATATTACATTTGTAATACAAACATTTTAAAAGCTATTCTTAAAAAAATTAAAATAAGCTTTATTTTACAAATTTCTATGGCAATACCTCTTTTCAAGAAAGAGTCTAAAACATTTAAACGGGTTTTAATCTAAGGCTTAAATTGCAGCTGACGCGCGTATGCCGAACCATATTATTTATTTCTTTTTAGGAGGAAATACAGTTATCATCATAGGAGATAATTTCTTTGATGGTTTACAGGTATTTTAGAATAATGGATTATTTACTATTTTAAATTGGGCAAATTCAATAATTTTTTTTAGATTAGCCTAGAAGTTAGGGTTTCAAAGGTTTTTTTTTATATTCCTTAGAAGCAGCTTATAGGTCCTAATAATTAATAATATCATACAATACAAATGACCATTGATAGGCCAGTAAACACTTTAGCATTGGTCAATTAAAATGTATACTGGCCTATCATTGGTCCTTTTTATTGTATGATTTAATTTTTATCAGGCACTAAAAGATGCTTCTTGGCTGATCCTATATTTAGATCAGCCTAAAAGTTAGGGTTCATAGGTTTTTTTTTCATATTTATTTTTATCTATGTGAGGCTAAGGAAACCCTAACTCTAGGCTATGAAATCTAGGATTCGGCTCATTTTAAAATTTTACAATTTTTTAAATTATAATTTTATAATTATCAAATCTAACCTTAATATCTGCTTCTCGAGTTACATATTATTCTTAACATAATAAGGTAGAACCCCAATTAAAGACTTTAAAATATTTTGTAGGTGGTTTTTGGAACAATGTTAGTTTGGAGTGAATTAATAACATCACATGCTATTAGAGTTCAAACACCACCAAGGTGGGTTATAACTTATTACGTATTTCTTAGCAACGTACGCTAGGACGTCTGTCATAATACTAGTGTTATTAGACTAGCTACCTAGCACTCATGCATCCTATTAAGTGACCTACTTTGATTGCACGACCTTTCAAGAAGATGTATACTAATAAATCATAGCCCTCTATAAGGAAAGGTATTCCCCCTAATCATATATTTAATATGGTGTATAGCAGCAATAGGTTTTCTTTTTGACGTCTATAGTTTTGGTTAAAACTCTAAAAAGATTCACTCCTTATGGTCGTTATGGAAGCAAATCATCAGAATAAGCTTTAATACTCTTAAGTAAAGTAAATAGTAAGGATTCTTAAGATTTCAATAATTGCTGATCTAATTCAATTCTTTTTTGAAGGAAGCTTCACATAGGTACCTGGATGGTTTAGGCTATTTGATATATTTAAGCCTTGAGATGGTTTTATGATATTTTTCTGCCGCAATCTTCCTATCCCATTTGATACAGAGCCCATTGATGCTAGGGGCGTATTAGCTACCTTATTATTAGTAGTATATAGTAGTAAGGTTTTTTTTCTGAAGCTGAGAATCTCTGATCGAAACTGCTGGTCCATGTTGAATGCAATTTTGGGAGGAGCTTTAAAATATCATGTGATGGTAAGGCTATTCTCCTTACATACCACGCCCTTACGTAGAGTCTAGGGTCGAAGCAACTTGTAATTAATACTAAATTAATGTTTTGTAGCTGTCTATAGTGCCCTAGCAAAATAGGGATTTATGTCACTGCGTTTGGCTTACGTGTTCTTTTGACGTCATAGTAAAGGGAAAGAGAAAGGAAAGGGAAAAAAAACACTCTAGAAAATAGTTTGGGTATTGGGTATTTTATGACGTCAATAGAATAGGCACGTCAAAAGTTGTGACATCTATCCCTATTTTGCTAGGGCACTATAGACAGCTACAATATTTTATATTTAGACATATTCCTGGAGTGGTAGAAGTAACACTGTCTTACAAATCCAAGATGTTCTGCAAAGGTTCACCTGGCCGCTTTGTTTATGTCTGTAAGTACTTTTTAAAAGCGAAGCTGTTCTATAATTAGGGTCGGTCCGTCCGTACGTCCGTAACGGATAGCTTTTTTCGTTAATTTAGGCATGTTAGAATTGTCCTATCGATTTCAAATTTTGCATGGTGATTCCTTTAATAGTTAGGTACGATCATCACCAAAATGTCCGTACGTCCATATTAAACATGTTGATTTTTTTTACTTTTTTAACAACAAATATTTATGTGATCTAATCATCCGATTGATCTGATTTTTGGTAATTGATTCCTGGGACAATAAAGTATAATGTAATTAACGAAGCAACTCTATAATCAAGTCCTTAAAATGTAAGTATGTCCATAACATTATCCTGAATCAAGCAGTTTTTCAACAAATTTACTTACAATTTTACTTTGACTCTTATATATTTATATTATGATTATTCGGTTCTGACACTATACAAGTGTTAATGTCCGTTTGTCCTACCGTTTCAGTGCTTCGCTTTTATGGATGTTGTTATACTTGTTAAAATTAGCTATAAAACACAGCCCTTTAAATAGTGCCTAAATAGAAAATGACGTCATACAATACAAATGACCAATGATAAGCCAATACACGTACTAAATTACCAATGGCATGCCAGTATAATTTTTATTGGCCTATAAAAAGATTCATAGGCCGGAAAGAGACATTGAACTGTAAATTATTCTAGTACCCAAAGTTTTAAATAAAGCTCTATTAAAAACTTTATGGAACTTAATTATGAAATCTTGATTGATTGGTTTCGAGCTAGTAATTCATAATCTTTTCAAGTAATGATTTGATTCTACAGACAGATAAATTTTCTTTATCAATATTGGGAATGTACATCAGTTTATTGTCCATTGTCTTATCCCTTTAGATCCCTGTTAAAACCTTCATTGGAAAATTTTATTTATATTTCCCCATCTTACAAGTTTATTTTGTGAGGTAAAATATTTTTAACCCAAATGACATATCCCTCCTGCTTCAGTTAATATGTTTTAATACAATTATGAAACTTTGTGGCAAATCTAATTTTATTAAATTTTGTAAAATTAACTTGAAAGCAAAATATTTTGCTAATTACAAATTAAGATGAAAGGGGACAGATCTATTGCAAATTCAATATGTGGTTGAATTTTAAATGGTATTTTTTGTGCTAAATAAACAGATTGTCGGGTAACTTTCATGGATCTAAAGGGAAAAGACACTGGCCGATAAATTGATGTAAATCCCAAATGATGACACACAAAATTACCCATTCTGTGGATTGATATCAGTAGTTGAAACGTTTAAACACTTATTGTACTAAACCAACCAATCAAAATTCAGTAATATTCCCCAAAAGTTGTTAAGACAACAAATAAGAAAACTTTGGGTATTATTGTAATAAACAGCTTATTGTCCCCTCTCTCTCTGTATAACTTTAGATTTTGAAATTTAAATTATAACAGGTTTGTTAATGATTTGAATATCTTACTAAAGTCATGTTTAAAGTTTCAAATTCTTATTTAAAGTTATGTTTTTTTACTCTGGTTACTTGTAATATATCTTTTTCTTATTTTTTCCATAGACACAATATAAAGCATTTTTACATAAAAACATTTATATTAGAATTTGGGAACTTCAATTTGTGTGTGTTAATGCTTTGAATTTAATCAAAGTTTAAATAGAATTATAACTGTAAATAGTTGGTTAAAGCGTAGCTTACTCCACAAGACGTAATATTAGTCTTTCTGTATAAACAGGGATCTAAAGGGATAAGCCAATGGCCGGTAAATTGATGTTCATCCCCAATGATGATACACAAAATTACCACTTCTGCAGTTTATAATTAATTTTGAAACTGAACTTAATGAACGAACCAATCAAAATTCCATTAAAGTCCCCAAAGTAAATAAGCTAACGAATAAGAAAACATTATCATAAAACTTTGGGAACTAGTGTAATAGAATTAAACAGTCAAATGTTCCTTCCCTTACCTGTTTTCTGTAGATTTTATAAAATTTCTTCACTGTAATTTTATCAATTTATATTTGCAAGTCCTTTGGTTTACATCTTACAATTTTATAAGTTATACACTAGCGGCTTCGCCCCTAGCCTCTAGGGGCTTTGCCCCAAGAGGTTTGATAAAATTAATTTTTCGTGTTTTAGATTTTAATGAATTTTTTTTTTTGGGGGGGGGGAGGGTAGATATACCACACTTTTCTGGGATCTTGCTGAGTCAAGTATCAACTGTTGGGAATATCAAAGGATAACTCCATGCAAAATTTGAGCCGGATCCGGCCAAAACCGGCCGTGAATTTTATGAAAAACCGGTTTTTTCCGGTTTTTAGGGGGTATCTGTAAATCGATTCAGCTTGAGCAAAACCGGTTAGAGGTACAAAAAATTTTACTTCACATGAAATTTAGCCAATGCAATTGCCTACAAAAATGTACTTCATCATCAACTTGATTGGACAACTCTTTCCCCTCCTAAATGTCCATTAAAACCTCGGAAACGGCAAAAATCGCCAAAAATCACGCCTTCAGCGGCAAATAACGGCTAAACGGTCAGCCGGAGGCGAATAAAACATAAATAAAGAAATGTCTGCCTCAAAAAGTTGTTCAACATTAAAGAGATGCTTGAAGTCTCTAAAACGACTCCTTCCCCTCCTTTAAGGGGAAAAACTGAAAAAACGTGATTTTCAAAAGTATGCCCACTTCGTGGGTGTGGGGGGCACTGAACCCGTCACCCCAGGGTCACCAAATATAAAGTCTAGGCGGCCCACAATGCTGAATTTTCACCAAGTGAAAGTCTTGTGTCATTATCTCTTATGAGAAAAAAGTTATTAATTAATTAAAATTTCAAATTGTGATTTTTTGATGGATTTCTTTGATGAAATGACAGGCCGGTCAATTTTTAGGCCATTTTTTGCGGTTTTTGGGCCGTCACGCCAAAACGGTTTGAGATAATCTCACGGGACCTTTTGCCCGACCTAAGCCTGGTTATTAGTAAGGTCTAAGAAAAAAAAATCCCGGATTGGATGAAGCACGACGTCGCTGTGCGCTGTCAAAAATCGCTGGTCGGCTCATTTTGCCCCCTCAAACCCTCACCTTGTGCCATTTTTCTGTGTAAAGATTATAATTATAATCTTTTGCATAAGTCTGTTTTTTTTTCCTAGACCTCACAAATAACCAGACTTAGGTTGGGCAAAAGGTCCCGTGAGATTATCTCAAACCGTTTGGGCGTGACGGCCCAAAAACCGAAAAAAATGGCCTAAAAATTGACCGGCCTGTCATTTCAACAAAGAAATCCTTAAAAAAATCACAATTTGAAATTTTAATTAATTAATAACTTTTTTCTCATAAGAGATAATGACACAAGACTTTCACTTGGTGAAAATTCAGCATTGTGGGCCGCCTAGACTTTATATTTGGTGACCCTGGGGTGACGGGTTCAGTGCCCCCCACACCCACGAAGTGGGCATACTTTTGAAAATCACGTTTTTTCAGTTTTTCCCCTTAAAGGAGGGGAAGGAGTCGTTTTAGAGACTTCAAGCATCTCTTTGATGTTGAACAACTCTTTGAGGCAGACATTTCTTTATTTATGTTTCATTCGCCTCCGGCTGACCGTTTAGCCGTTATTTGCCGCCGAAGGTGTGATTTTTGGCGATTTTTGCCGTTTCCGAGGTTTAAATGGACATTTAGGAGGGGAAAGAGTTGTCCAATCAAGTTGATGATGAAGTACATTTTTGTAGGCAATTGCATTGGCTAAATTTCATGTGAAGTAAAATTTTTTGTACCTCTAACCGGTTTTGCTCCAGTTGAATCGATTTGCAGATATCCCCTAAAAACCGAAAAAAAACAGTTTTTCATAAAATTCACGGCCGGTTTTGGCCGGATCCGGCTCAAATTTTGCATGGAGTCATCCTTTGATATTCCCAACAGTTGATACTTGACTCAGCAAGATCCCAGAAAAGTGTGGTATATCTAGGGGAGGGTAGTAGACCCCACTATTTTATTTTGGTTTGAAAAAAAATGGGGGGGGATTTTACATTTTTTGGGGGGGTTAGGGGTGTTCCACTTCCAAGAAAATAGTTATAAACCTTCCCGGGACCTATGAGAAGCTACCCTGTAAAGGAGAACCCGATCGGTTCATTGGTTAGTGAGATCCTTCGCTACAAACAAACAGACAGACAGACATCATTTTACTTTGTATTATAGATGAAAGCTCAGAATCAATGGAACTTAACATTCTTGTATCAAAGTTTATTTTGTTTAATTTGGATTCAGTTTCAACATCTCATTAGGGAGAAATTAAATTTTGATTTATACATAACCCAATAAATACATGGATATAGCGATCCTTATATGAAAGTAACAGGGCGTCTGCTTGTTGCTTTAGATCTCGCTAACCACTAGACATTCATGGTTCTCCTTTATATTGAAGTTTTGTTTAGGTCCGGGGAAGGTTTATCATTTTTTTTCTTTTTCATTTAAATCTGAAATGAAAAATGGGGGACATATCCATCCATCCATCTGTCTGTAAGAAACGGTATAGGGAAAATGTGATTTTCTCCAGTGCAATTTAAGATAGACGGCTAATTATATTTCATGAAGATACTTATACTTATAAGCATCCAGCTTATATTTTACTCTGTCCGTCATTTATGCACAAAAAAAAACATTGCATATTTTTTTTTTAAAAATGGTTTCGTGATTTTTTACTTTTCAGGGAAATACAGTGTTTTTTTTCATGGGAACTTTTTTAAAAGCAATTTTACCCCACTTGTAGTTATTAGAATTGAATGATTAATGGCGTATTTTCTTCGTTTTTTAATGCAATTAATAGAACACCAAAATAATATTTCAGTTTTTATTAAAAAAGTACAGTAAAATCTAAAATTCAAAACTTAGGTGTCAACATCTAAAAATGGTTTAAGCGCATTTTTCTTATGCTCAAATGTTCAACCTTTTGCAAGAATGGCTGCTAAACACTTCAAAGTTGAGATATAGAGCTAAAAATGTATAGAGATACTATTAATGACATGTACTAAACATATCAAAGTTTGATGGTCATATCTCAACCAGGGAGGTAGTACTGTCCCCCCAAAGTCGACTACAGAAAATTCAATTTTTGTCTTGCAAAGGGGAGAAGTTTTAGGCATAAGAAAAATGCGCTAAAACCATTTTTAGAAGTTGACACCTAAGTTTTGAATTTTAGATTTTACTGTTCTTTTTAAACAAAAACTGAAATATTTTTTTGGTGTTCTATTAATTGCATTAAAAAACGAAGAAAATAAGCCATTAATCATTAAATTCTGATAACTATAAGTGGGGTAAAATTGCTTTCAAAAAAGTTCTCATAAAAACAGACTGTATTTACTTATGACACACAATTTCTGCTCCAAAATTTATCTTCTAACTTAGTTGTCATCATTGTTTTACTTGTTTTAAAAGGATTAAAGGGATGACTATTTAAATATTCTACCTAAATTATATTCTATCAAGGAGGGTAGGGACAATGGGTTGTTTTCATCTTGTCCCAAAAGTTTTATAATAACGTTTTTTTATTCGTTGGCTTATCATCTTTGGGGACTTATATTTAAATTTGATTGGTTGGTTCATTAATTTAAGTGTCCAAACGTTTTAACCTCTAATTGTTATACGTAAAAGGGGTAACTTTGTGTAACAACATTAAGAGTGTACATAAATTCAGCAGACATTGTCTTATCCCTTTAGATCCCTGATATTCTATACTTTTTCAGCCCTGAGTGAGCCAACTATTGACTACGGGTTCCAGAGGCTGGGCAAGCTGGTGCCTCGTCACCCAGGAGATCCCGAGAAGCTGCCAAAAGAAATTGTTTTGAAACGAGCAGCTGACTTAGCTGAAGCTTTGTACAGGTTAGATTTTTGTAGTAATACTTATTTTCAAGACATCATTTGAATCTTAAAAATATATAGTATATAAATACTGGAGTTTAATTGCAAGAACTTTTCAATACAAACCCTTCGAACAAAAGATTAAACTAAATAGTCTGCTTGCTCCTGCAGTTCGCCCTAAGCACATTACCTTGCTTACCTAACCCAAACAACGTTTTTCTTCATGAAGCTTGTGAGTCCATCTTTTTCAGTCAAATTAAAATTGAAAAGCATTATTCTAAATATTAAAAGTTTACATTTGTTTATAAAATTCATGGATTTAAAAAAAGAGAAAGATAAATAAAAATATCAGATTTGATAAAGTTCATATTACAATTTTTCATTTTCTTTAGTATGCCACGAAACAACCAGCTTGGATTACCATCCCCCAGATCTCCCCCAGTACCTCAGAATATGCCTACATTCAATTCTTATACAGGTATACAATTACATAGATAGATTAAAAGATATATAGAAAGATTTTAAAAAGATATATCTATAATACAAAGTAGCTTGATGTCTGTCCGTCTGTCCATCTGTCCGTCTGTCCGTCTGTCTGTCCGTCTGTCTGTCCGTCTGTCCCTTAAGATCTCGGTAACCACTGAACCGATCGGATACTACTCTTCAGGGTATATACCTATTGGTCCTGTGGTGGTTTTAAGCTATTTTCTTGGGGGGTGGTACACCTCCAACCCCCCCAAAAACAAAAAAAATCCCCCCCCATTTTTTTTTCTTTGTAAGAAATATCCTTGGTCCTTTGTAGAAGATTCCCTTTGTAGAAGATTTCCTTGGTCCTTACAAATTTCACCTTACACTTTTTTTACCATCTCTTGGGGCAAAGCCCCTAGAGGCTAGGGGCGAAGCCGCTAGTATATATATATAAAATTAGATAGATAGATAGATGAATAGTTAGATAGATGGATAGAAAAATAGATAGGAATATTAACGGATAGATATATAGAAAGACAGATAAAAAGATGGATAAATGGATAGATAAATAGGTAAATAAATAGATGGCATGATTGATAGATCGATAGCTAAAGATGGATAGATTAATAAGTAAAAAGAGTACTTTCCGTCAAAGTGCCAAGCAAGGCCAAAAACCCTAAGCTTTCCTACTTTATGGGCTATAGATAGATTGATAGATGATGTATACAAGAATAGACAATTTGATAGATAGACAGATAGATGGAAAATATTTTGTTAATATTAATATCAAACAAAAATTCAAATGTAAATGAAAGACAGACAGACAATCAAAATTACATAAATAAACTCACAGGGAGGTAGGGAACATTGGGCTGTTTATTACACTAGTATAATATTAGTTAATAATAATAATAATATTTTCTTATTCGTTGGATCAACAACTTTGGTAACTTTTATGGAATTTTGATTGGTTAATCATTAGGTTAAGTGTCTAAATGTTTTAACTACTAATTGTAACCTACAGAGGGGGTAATTTTGAGTATTCTCAATTTATCAGTCTTATCTTTTTAGATACCTGATAAACTCTAGTCTAATGAAATAATAAAAATTTTAGGTCAACTAGCAGTAAGTGTACAAGACAACCCCAATGCACAATGGCCAACAGAAGGATTTTTCTTCTAAATTGTATGCCATATCTATGGTAATATTTGTCCTAGTCATATCATTATTGTAAACCTTACACATAGTTTTTTTTGAAGAATTAGATATATTACCCTAAGAAAAACTAATTTGCCCCTAACTTTTCTGTCAGTGATAGTTTAAATAATCATATGACTTAGTTGGAGGCAAAATAGTTTTTCTTTTGGTTCATTTTTCCTTACATATAAAATTAAAGCAACATATCAATCAAAACAAAATGGAATTTTTATACTTCCGAAAATGTTTTCTAGAATTGGTTTAAGTTTAATTTATTTGCTTATAGTATACATAAAAAACATATCAATGGAATTTTAATGGAATATTTTAATTGCTTAGTGTCTTCCTTTTAACATATCTTTTATTATTATTTTTAATCTCATTTTAATCCTTATACTAAAGTAACAGGATGTTTGTCTGTCTGTGTGTCTGTCTGTGTGTCTGTCTGTCTGTGTGTACCGAAGGATCTCGCTAACCGCTGAACCGATCGGGTTCTCCTTAACAGGGTAGCTTCTCATAAGTCCCGGGAAGGTTTTTAACTATTTTGGGGGAGGGTACCACCACCCTCCCAAGAGAAATGACAAAAAAATCGAAATTTTGAAAAACGTTTAGGAGACTTCAACGTCAAATGAAGAGGTATCGTACGTAAAAAATTATAGTAGAGACTTTATCAAACAAAAACATTTAAAGTGCCACTAGAGGCCTCTAGGGGCGTAGCCGCTAGTTGTAAATATATGATAACTGTGATATAATATTTTTTAATTTAATTTTTAAAATATTTTTCTTGTATTTTTGATTATTTTCATGACATTAAATGTATTATAGATTAAATGATTTTTTTAATAATAGTGAAGCAATGTCTGTCTATTAGTCTGTATATCTATGGGGAAAATGTGATTTTCTCAGCAACTATTTAAGAAAGACTGCTATTTTTTTGTAAAGATTTTTCTTACCTTTTCAGTCAGGGGCAGCTATTCTAACAATCAATTCTACAAAATATCACAAAACCTTTAAAAATAAGGTGGATGCATATTTTGTTTTTTAATGTAATTGAAGAGGGGTGGGTAAGAAGGGGAGGAATAGGGGAAGGGGGTTGTGGGGAAAGTTTTCTTTAGAATTGTTTGTCAGAATCACATTCCCTTTTCCCTGGCATCCAGTATACAACTTACTTTGTTGGACTTTCTACAAAATACATATTTTTTTCTGTTATACAACAACTGATCATCTGCTTTATAACTCACTTTGTCCGTTTGTCTTTTATTTTATGTGCTTCGCTACTTATAAATGTTGCCATACTTGTTTTAATATTGTAATCCTTATTTATGTTATTTATTTTCGAATAAATTTTTAAAATACAAATATTTTTTGTAGTTGTACCAAAATGTAATCCTTATAATAAAGTAACTGGATGTCTTTTGGTTTGTACCGAAGTATCTCGCTAACCGCTGAACCGATATGGTTCTCCTTTACAGGGTAGCTTCTCAAGTTTTTCTATTATCTCAAATATTTGTCTGTCTGTCCGTAAGAAATAATATGGATCTGGAAGCAACAAAGTTTTTTATTATTTCAACTGATTTTTCTTACTAACTAACGGTAAAAATGCTATTGGTTGCTATAAGTCGCTTTTTTCATATACATTACAGTTTTACAGCGCTTGTTGCATATAGTGAAATGTTAAAAAAAAACTTTATATGTTGAGTTCTTCGCCCCCTATACATCTTAATTATTCATTGAGGCATTTATGTTGATATATCCTCTCTAAAAATAGGCAAAAAACATCCCTGGGTAACTTTACAAAGTGTCTCAAAAATCAGCCATGTGACGTCATAAAAAGGAGGGAGATAAGAGGAGAAGTGAAAAAGAAAACCCCTAAAACACAGATAGATATTCCCTTATTTGTATGACGTCACATGTCTGATTTTTGAGACACTTTGTAAAGTTAATTAAAAACCTTATATGTTTTGTTCTTCGCCCCCCCCCCACTCAATAATTCTCAACTGATTCATTGAGGCATATATGTTGGTGATATATCCTCCCTCAAAATAGGCAAAATACATACCGGGTCTGATCATTTAAAAGTAGAACTTGTATAGTCTAATGGTTGGTGAGAGATATTTCATTACACACAGACAGACAAACAGACTGAATACTGCTGTATACTTTCTCATATGAGTTGTTATGCTGGTCCTACGACAAACGAAGGAGTCTCAATCGTCGGAGTGGACAAACGCAGGAGTGGACATTTAAACTAACGTAGCCTATTTTAAACCATATTTTAGTTTTTTTTTAAATGCCTAAATCTAACCTAATCTGTATAGAAATACTTATTTAAATTAATATTTTAACACTCCTGTGTTTGTCCACTCCGACGTTTGGGACTCTTGCGTTTGTCCTGGAACCGTTATGCTTTCTTAGTTTTACCTAACTGTTCCTGATTTTAAGTTTGAAATCGTCTCAATTGTCAAAATTAACGAAACAAGCATACAGTTGCGTACAGATTAACACTAACTTTACTTATAAAATAGCTTCACTTCTAAAAAGCCGCCAAAGCACGCATTTTAGACCCCCATTTAATGGGGCCTCTTATATTATTTGTCATCCTCCCAGTTATTCAAAAACAATAAATGTCATTGGTCAATTCCCTTGGGAGTAAATGAATCAGCTTATCTGATTGGTTGGAATATTTGTAGCTGGTCACGTGATGTGTATACTTGTCTGTGATTGGTCGGAGGTCTCTGGGGAATAAATATTGAGAGTATCTAGTCTCTCGGGGATAAATTGAAGGTAGAATGAAAGAAAATAAATATGTACATATCATTTTAGAACAATTGCAATATAATCATTATATAAAAGTAGCAAGATTGTATGTGTGTCTGTCTGTTAAACCGCTGAACTGATTTAGTTCTTCTTTACCAATTCTTCGCCCATTTCCGCAGGGTTTTTCTTATAACCTAACCTAAAATTAAAGAAATTGGATTTTTTTGCCTTTTAGATGTAGTACCTATAGGACTAGGCTTATGCACTAAGTTTCAAGAATCTAGCTCAATATTTAGACCATTTTGCTCACTGTTTAAGTTTATGTCATTACGCCCCCCCCCCCTTCCCCTTATTTAAGGGAAGGGTAAACCACTCGCCTTAAAAGAAATCACCCCTAGAAAAAAATGACCCCCTCCACATTTTTTTACTTTTTCTTTTGAAAACTAAAATTGAAAGTTGAGGAGGGTCGAATCCTTCAACACCCTCCCCCCCCCCCCCCCCCCAACCTTAAGGCTTCTTTGGGCCTAGCCGCTAGTCCTGTACTATAAATTAGTAAGGTTTATTGTTTATTTGTAAAGATCTAATTGTCCTATGAACTGATTAAGTTCTCTAATTTAGGGAATCTTCACACAGGTCTCAGGATGGTATTAGGCTATTCAATTTCAAAATTTTCACTTGGGATGGGTTTAGACTATTTTTCATCCCTTTACCCTCTATTATTTACATCCTTATTGTATACAAAGGCACAAGGTTAATATCATTAGTGGTAAAATTTGTAGAATTTAATTGTCAAAGTTATAACAAAACTTTAAACAAAAAAGAATTTAAATTTATTTTCTACTATCAAGTTTAGAATTTAAATGTTCTCTTATAACTATCAGAAAAGATGTTAATGTAATACAGCAAAATTTGTGTAAATGTTTAAAAAGAAATTAAGAATATTCTTTCTACATAAAATATTAAAAATGCTAGATATACATTATTTTTATAGATTCTAATTTTGAATAATATAAATTTTGTAGTTCAAGCAGCTTATCGTGCTTTATAAAAATGACGTCATGCAATGCAAATGACCAATGATAGGCAAGTATACATTGTAATTGATCAATGGTATAATATTCACTGGCATATCATTGGTCATTTGAGTTTTATAATGTCTTTGTTTATTAGGCACTGTAAGCTACTTCATTAAAGTTCTGTGATAAAATTCGGCAAACTCTTTTAGATATATCCAAAATAACAAATTGTTTAACAGACATAACTCTAAAATTGTATTTAATCTTAATATTTTTAAGGTGGTTAGCTAATTTGATTATATAATTTACACAATATTATGAGAACACTTAATTGTTATAACTGTATGCTTATGGTCCCTTATGGACTATTTCTTTAATTAGGTTCACCTATTCTAGTTAGGTACTAGAATGGTCCCTGATGGACTATTTCTTTAATTAGGTTCACCTATTCTAGTTAGGCACTAGAATGGTCCCTGATGGACTATTTCTTTAATTAGGTTCACCTATTCTAGTAAGGTACTAGAATGGATAGTTTTGCAAGGGAGAGTACGATAATATTAAAGGAATGAAAAAGATGCTTTACCTCAAATTACCTAGTTGAATTTTACAATAAATTTCAAATATGGTTGTAGGGAGGGGGGGGGGGGTAACTTATTCTTTATACCTAAACCTGCCGGGCTACACTTTACACAATATAATCAAACCTAAGGGAAAATGGAACGAAAAAGTACCCTTCCCCTCTCTTGGTTTTAAATTATTTTAAAATAGGGGGCTTTGCTGCTTACTAGGCATTTCGAGGGAAACCACTGAAATGTTCACCTCACTTAGATATAGAAGCGCTTTACTTGTAAAAACAACTTAGGTACTGTGTTTACCAAACTATAATGTCCATTTGATGATCTAACTGTATTATAAAGACAATCAAATTTATAGAAGAATTTCAAATGAGGCCAATTTGTTATTTGCATACTAACTATTGGATAGCAGAAAACCATTAGACCCAAAGTGAATGCAAGCTTCTAAATTTCAAATGACTAAAAAAATATTGCATCTTAAATAATATCTAATTTCAATCATGTCTTTATTGTACATCTTTGAAAATGAACATTTTAAAAATTTTTTGTAGAACACGAGAAAATTTGGTACTATACAGTAGAAAAAGAAGCTAAAAAAATTTTGACGTAATAAAAATGAGGGATGAGGAGAGGGGGAGTGGGAAAGAAAACCCCCTAAAAAAGAGATGGATAATCCCTCATTTTTATGACGTCACATTGAGCGACTTTCTGCGTCTTTTACTGTACAAAATCGAATCTTTGATAATTCTTTATCCTTACCTCATGGTTTTAAAAGAGAAACTATTTAGTAATTTTTTTGGTGGAGGGGACACATTTTTTCTAGAGGCGATTTTTCTTTGTTATTATCTGTCTGTCTGTCCGTCTGTCTGTAAATCCAGATCTCGGTAACCACTGAACCGATCGGATTCTACTCTTCAGGGAATATACCTACTGGTCCTGTGGAGGTTTTAGACTTTTTTCTTGGGGTCCAACCCCCCCCCAAAAAAATTCCCCTCATTTTTTTTGGATGATAAAAAAGGATGAAGATGAAGATCCTATTTTTTTTGATGATGTAGATGATGAAGTGCTGGGAACAATGGACCGCTTCCCCGCAGCCCCAGCGGGAACACCAGCGAGTGGCAAAGAGTCCAGGAGGCCGGGAGAGCAAGCCAGGAAGAAGCCCCGCAAGGGAACGATACCAAGGCGCTTTTTTAGGCAGCAGAGGGGGGCAAATCTAGCCAACCTATCCCTCTCTATAAAAAGTTACTGGCGAAGGCCCTCTACGGGCGGCATAGAGAAAGGTGGAGATGACAGAGCAAGTAGGATGAGGATTTTAATACAACTTAGGACAATACACCCAAACCCAGGGCCGGGGAGAAGAAACAAGACAGACGAGGGGAGGAGACAAAGGAGAGAGAGAAGAAAAGAAAAACGAGCGGCTAAAAGAGCCAACGATACCAAAACAGTTAAATACAACATAATCACATGGAATGTACAGAGGATGTCTCTGGGTACTCTAAATAAAAGGAAGGCAAGTTCTGTGGCAGAGAAGGCGAGAAAAGAAGGATGGGATGCAGTACTGTTAAGTGAGGTTAGAGCGGAAAGAGAAGGTGTGGCGTGGATTGGAGGAGGAGAGGAGCTGACAGCAATAATTTTCTCTGAAAAAGCTGGAGTTTTGCTTAGAGGTGATCTGTTGGAAGGATGGTGTCAGGGTGGCCAGAAAAAGAAAATTAGTGCAAGATCAGTGTCAGTGAAAACAAGAGGTTTAAGTTTGACAGCCACATATTGGCCAGTATACAGAGGAAACAACGAAAATGAGATAGAAATAGAAATGGACAGATTGGCAGAGCACAAGGAATGGGCAAAAAGAGACGTGTTTATAGGAGGAGGCGATTTTAACTCTCATATTGGAGGCGGAGAGGCAGTGGAGGGAGTAAAAGGCAAATTTGGTCTCAGAGAATCCAACAACAGAGGCAGAGAGATGGTTAGATGGTGTGAAGAGAATAATCTGGCATATGTTAACAGCTTTTATAGTCATAAGAATCGAGGAACCTGGTATAATCAGATGTATGGTAGGTGGTATGAGCTGGATGGTTTTATAATGAAGATGGAGGAGAGGCACAGGTTTGTAAAGAAGGTGTGCACAGTGGGAGAGTTAACAGTATCAGATCATAAACCAAAAAAACTGGTGGTTGAAATGAAAAAATGGCATTGGAACACTGTGAAGAAAGCTAGGATACCAAGGATCAGGTGGGAGAAGTTAAGACAACCAGAGATAGCGGAACAATACAGAATGAGGATCAACCAGATTGTGGAGGAGGAGGAGGAGAATAGACCAGAAATGGAGGTGGACAGAACAAAGTATGGAGTAATAACAGAGTTGGTAATCAGAGCAGCCAAGGATGTATGTGGTGAGGATGAGAAAAGGGTACAGAATCCATGGATGATTGGCAGAGAGGAGGATCTTAAGAGGATGAAGAGTGCAATTTCTGGAGCTGTGTCAAGCAGAAATGAGATCCAGGAGAGACAGAGAGCACAGAGACTTAATCTAGACAGAGAACTAAATGAGGCCAGAGAGAGACTTAAGGAGGCAAGAAGAGTTATGAAAAGAGAGACAAGGAGATGGGAGAGAGAATGGTGGACAGAGAAGATAAACCAGTGTAAAGATGCTGAAGGTAGAGGTGACTCTGGGAAGATGTACAAACTTCTCAAAGATCTAGGGAGGAGAGGTTACAAAGGACCAACTGACACAACCACAATTACAAAAGAGGAGTTCAGAGACCATTTCAAACAGGTATCTGAACAAAGGTTTGAGAACACACCAGAAGAGATAGAAGAGGCAGTGAGAGAAGTAGAGGACATCAGAGATAAGGAGGAGAATGTATTATACAACGAGATGCTAGATGAGATACCAAGCAGAGAGGAGATTTTGACTGAAATGAAGAAAATGAGAGATTCTGCTCCTGGGAAAGACGGAGTCCGACTAATAATGTTACAGAAGGGTGGAGCTGAGATAACAGACAGAGTGATAGAACTTGTACAGTATATGTTCAGCAATGGTTCAGACAAATGGGAGGAGGAATTGAAAATAGGGTTGGTGATACCTTTGTTCAAGAAAGGAGACAGGAACCGCAGAGATAACTACAGAGGAGTATGTTTGTTAGCCATGGGCAGTAGGATTCTGGCAAGAATCATGGCCAACCGTATAAGGATGTGGGCAGAGAAGCTGAACCTGTTTGATGATGATCAGTCTGGGTTCAGGAAAGACAGGTCAACAGCGGACGCAACTCAGGTGATGGTTAGAATCCAGGAGGATACAGCAGATCTGAGGAGGAGAAAGGAGGCAAGAGGAGAAGTTATTGAGGATGGAGAGGTTCCAGTGGCTAGGCTTTTGGACTTGAGAAAGGCGTACCCCAGGGTGAATAAACCTGCCCTGTGGGGAATCCTGGAGAGATATGGGATGAGAGAGAGGGCTCTGAGAGTTCTCAAGGATCTCCACGAAGCAACGGAGTATAGGATTAAGAGCAGAGAAGGAGAAAGTGAGCCATGGGTAGCAGAGAGAGGATTGAGAGAAGGGGACCCTTCATCCCCTGTGTTATTCAACATCTATCACCAGGTGGTAATGAGAGTGGCGACAAAGAAGAGAAAGAGGAAGGCAGAGGAGGAAGGTCTAGAGATGGGAATTGGCTTCAGATATGTACCTGGATCCAAATTTCCATCAGGTAAGGTCTGGGAGAAAGGCAACTCCGAGACTAAGAGGATGAGAGTAGATAAGGAGCTGTTTGCTGATGACACATCAGTGGTTGGTAAGAAAGCAGAGATTGAAGGTGGTCTAAGAGCAGTCAAGGAGGTCATGGAAAGGTTCGAAGAAAAGAACAATGAGGATAAGGAGGAGGAGATTATCTTTGGAACGGAGGAGAGTGAGAAGATCCGGATGTTAGGTAGTTGGCTGGGTCCAGCAGAAGATATCAAGCAGAGAAAGAAGAGAGCAGGAGCGTCATGGGCTAAGGTCAAGGGTCAGCTGAAAGGATCCAGGTTGTCAAAGAGGAGCCAGGCACTGGTAGTACAAGCATGTGTGGAAAGTACATTACTCTTTGACTGTCAAGTAAGAACCTGGCAGGTAGGGGAAATAAAGAAGTTGCAAAGTTTCATGGACAAAATGTATAGGTACATATGGTCAAGCAAAAATCAACCCCCCCTAATGCAAATGCAAACAGAAGGCCTGAATATGCAGGATATATGGACAAGCTTTGGAATAAAATCTATCAGATGGAAGATAGAGAAGAGGTGTCTGGAGAGGGTGGGCCACATTATGAGGATGGAGGATGATAGATTGGTCAAGGTGGTCACTCTAGGATGGATGGAGGAGCTTGAGGCTGTTGAAAAAGTTCCAGGGAAGAAAAGGAAGACAGTCCTGTATTACAAGAAGTTGGTGAAGGAGGCAGGTTTGGAATACACAAAGATTGGAACACTGACAAGAAAGAGGAAGGAGTGGAAGAGGAGGATTAACCAGAGGATGAGTCATCTGGCTAAATGGGAGCAGCAGAGAGGAAAGAGGAATCAGGAGGAGCCGATTGAGAGAAATACAAGGATGGAGAATATTGATCTCAAATGTGATGTAGAAGGGTGCTACAGGATTTGCAGAGACAAGATTGGTCTTGCAAATCATAGGCTGAGAATGCATGAAATCTCAGCCCACAAAGTCATTTTTACCTGTGATAAGTGCAACAAAGTCTTTCAAATGAAGTCAAATTTACAAAACCATACCAAAATCTGTGGGGGAGTAGCCAGGGAGGGAATGACAAAATGTCAAAACTGTACCAAAGAAATTTCTTGTTCAAATATAGCCAGGCATGTTAAAAAATGCCGAGGCCAAGCAGAAGTAAGAGCAGCAGTCCCAGTGAGAAAGACTGGACCTTGTCCAAGCTGCAGTAGGATTTTATCTCTGTCAAATATGTCAAGACACCTAACAAAGTGCCAGCAGTAGAGGGAGGCGTAACTCTGTCGGAGTTGAAAGCCTTGATGATGATGATGATGAAAGGTAAAAACATGTTTGATGTAAGGAAAGACCTTGGAGTGAAATCTTTGAGATGGAAGATAGAGAAAAGAGTTCTGGAGAGGATAGGTCACGTAATGAGACTCAAAGATGACAGAACAGTAAAAGCAGTTGTGCTAGGTTGGATGGAAGACCTAGAGACCAGAGAGAAAGTTCCAGGAAAGAAGAGAAAGACTATCTTGTACTGGAAAAACATCTTAAGAGAGGCACAGATTGACTGGACCAATATTGGAACACTAACCAAGGACAGGAAAGGATGGAAAGCCATTGTCAAGGCCAGGATGGACCACCTGGAGAAGTGGGAAAACAGCAGAGGTAAGACATGGACAGATGGTAGAATGGAGAGAAACCCGAGAGCAGAAGAACCTGATGAAATGCCAGGTTTTACATGCGAGTTTGAAGGCTGTGAAAAGATCTGCAAGAGCAAAGCTGGACTTATTACACACAGAAGACGACTACATGAAAGATCTGAGAACAAGGTTACATTCAAATGTCAATTATGTAACCAGGAGTTTGAAGCAGAAGGAAATTTGAAAAACCACCAGAAAAGTTGCTCGGGAGAAGCCTCACAGGATCCAAACAGGAGGAGATGTGGAGAGTGTGGAAGGGAGACCACAACCAGCAACTTTGCAAGGCACAGGAATACATGCGGGGGGCAGAACCCCCCACCACCGGGACCAAGACCTCCATCAAGAAGATCCCGATGTGACATCTGTGGGATGATGATCACAGTAGCAAACCTGGCCAGACACAAGACGTTAAAGCACGAGCAGTAGGCAGTGTACTATCGGTACAGAACGCCTCAGAAGAAGAAGAAGAAGATCTACCACATGTACTGCATTTTTTAAAATTACATCTTGGGGCAAAGCTAGTATGTTATATTGTTACTAGCGGCTTCGCCCCTAGCCTCTAGGGGCTTTGCCCCAAGAGATGACAACAAAAAAATTCAAAAAAAAAATAAGAAGAACTAAAGAAATCTTCTACAAAAGAAATTTTCTACAAAAGAAATCTTCTACAAAAGAATTCTTCTACAAAAGAATATTTCTACAAAAGAATTCTTCTACAAAAGAATATTTCTACAAAAGAATTCTTCTAAAAAAAAAAAAAAAAAAAAAAAAATGGGGGGGGATTTTTTTTGTTTTTGGGGGGGTTGGGGGTGTCCCACCCCCCAAGAAAATAGCTTAAAACCACCACAGGACCAATGGGTATATACCCTGAAGAGTAGAATCCAATCGGTTCAGCGGTTACCGAGATCTTAAGGGACAGACAGACGGACAGACGGACAGACGGACAGACATCAAGCTACTTTGTATTATAGATAGTGGATTTTACAAAAAGATTTTTTTTATAAATAGTAATTAAATAAAATATATACCATCACTGTAAAATATTTATAATTATTGAAAAATTAAATTAAAATCTTTCGTGACATCGCAATCACCTAGCCCAATATAACCTAACCGAAAATAACCCATAAAAAGCCATTTTAAAGTTTGCGACAAATCGCCCCTTAAGGTGTGATGTCACGGAAGGGACTACTCCCAAATCTTCCTTTGTTTTATAACTGACGAAAAGCGAATAAAAAGTATATTTTATTGTTGCCCCTACTAAATAATGCAAATTATATCAAATTGTGTTGATTTTTTGCTCTGCATTGCAGATATACTCTGTAATATTCAGGGATAGGGGATGGGACAATTTTATTGAATAATCATCTTTTGGTTGACTTCGAAGGGAACAGTAAATAAAACAAGTTTTTACAGATTTTGTGATTTAAGTGGGAGCATTTGTAGATTATCAATTCACAATTGCATAACCCAAACATATTAAATTTAATCCAAAATACCTATTTATATCAACTATTTTTGAATAAACAAAACAAAAATGGTGTATTTTTGTTTTGATATTAAAAGGGTTGTATAAACTCCAATTTTTTAGGAATAAGTTTTTATTTCAGTAGAAAAACTTACCTTAAGAATCTGTGTCCCTAGAATCTTGATGCTCTGTATTTGAAGAGCTAGAAAAAGGCAAAGAATAGCTCAAAACCATCTAAAGACTGAAATCAAGAAGTAACATATCATGAACTATCCTAGGACACATGTGGAGCTTCCTTTAAACAGAGAACTCAATCGGTACAGTAGTTATCAATATCTTAATCTACAGACAAAAAAAACTTATTACTTGATAATGGGATAAACAAGACTTAGAATAATGAATAACTTGCACATTTTCTTATACCTTTATCCGTGACAATATTATACATGTTATCCAGTGATCTAGGTATAAGACAATGGCCGATAAATTGATATACACCCCCACTGATGTTCCATAAAATTAGACTTTCTGTAGATTAAAATTAATGGTTTACCGTTTGACATAATGAACCAACTAATCAAAATTCATTAAAAGTCCCCAAAGTTGATAAGGCAACGAGTAATTAAACGTTATTATAAAACTTTGGGGACCAGTATAAACAGCCCAACAGCACCTCCCTCCCTGCATGTTATCCTAAAGGTGAAATGTAAGTATTTTCTAATAACTATACTACGACAGGCACCAATGATTATTTTGTTTTCAAATATTAAAACAAGGACGATAACATCTATAATAAGAATAAAATAATGACAGACAAATTAAGTAGATGATAATTAGTTAGCAGAATCACCACAAAAAATCGGCCGTCTATTCATATTATACCAATTACAGAGTATCTTCGCTTCTAAAAATATGATTTTTGTGTTTGATTTTTAAAATCGAAACTTCAGATATGTAGATTTCATAATTTAAATTTAAGGGGATAATCCTAATTTTTATTTTTTCTCCTTCCAACTTAAAGCCATTGTAATATTTTTCACTCTGCATTCTACAGATGAAAAAGGGAGGGTTTTCATTTTTAGAAGGATAACAAAAACACAATAATAATCGGAAAATAAAATTATTGATATGAAAGTATTATTTGATTGTTAAACTGTCAATTCAACTTTGAAAATATTACCTTTTCCTGAAAAGAGAAAACTTGTGGTGCTCATTCCAAGTTAAAACCTTAAAAATATATTTTTGATTTAATTTAAAATTCTTAATACTAATACAAGCTAAATTTAGTACGATAAAATAGGAAAACATTCTTTCTGTCATTGGCAGATTACACATTCAACAATTTTTATGCAGAATTTCTACATATATGATTATATTTGTGTTTTAATCTTTTTTTTGCTTAGATTGGTCACATTTGAAGCTGTGATGTAAAAAGTTTTCATGCAATCCATTTTAAAAATTTGTAACACTCCTTTCAAAGTTTGGTTTGTAAATTTTTCTCAGGTTTACTTTCCTCATACATATTTTATATCTTAACTATAATGGAACATGAATAGAACCTTAGTAGTAAAAATATTTTTTGCATGTCTGTTAATTAAGATCTTGTTAACCACTCAGTTCTCATTTTAGGGAACCTTAAAAAGGGCCAGGGTTTGTTTTGGGATTGTCTCGAGATTTGGAGACAAAATTTAACCAACAATCAAAACTAAGGGGAATGTCAAAATTTTAGGTTCCAGACAAAACCCTGTTCTTGTCACTGACTTATAATAAAGTAACATGATGTTTGTCTCTCTGTCTGTCTGACTGTTTGGACCAAAGAATCTCACTAACCACTGAACCGATATATTTCTTCTTTACAGGGTAGCTTTTCATAGGGCCTCGGAAGGTTTATAGCTATTTTTTTTTTTGGGGGGGGGGGGGGGGTATATGCCTGTAGAAGAATCGCCTCTAGAAAAAAATCATTTCCCCCCCCATTATTAAAAATTGAAATTGACCACCCCCCAAAACAATCTCCCACACGGAAATTTTTCTTTTACTTTTTAAAATAAAAAATTTGGTTATCGAATTCAACTCTTCCCTCCTCAAGTGCCCCTAGGGGCCTCTAGGGGGCGAAGCCGCTAGATGTATCTATACTATTATTACTGTGAAAATTAGTAAATATATAATATACATATTGAGTTATAGAGTATCTATACTATTATTACTATGAAAATTAGTAAATATATAATATACATATTGAGCTATAGAGTAGCTATACTATTATTACTGTGAAAATTAGTAAATATATAATATACATATTGAGCTATAGAGTAGCTATACTATTATTACTATGAAAATTAGTAAATATATAATATACATATTGAGCTATAGAGTAGCTATACTATTATTACTATGAAAATTAGTAAATATATAATATACATATTGAGCTATAGAGTAGCTATACTATTATTACTATGAAAATTAGTAAATATATAATATACATATTGAGCTATAGAGTAGCTATACTATTATTACTATGAAAATTAGTAAATATATATTATACATATTGAGTTATAGAGTAGCTATACTATTATTACTATGAAAATTAGTAAATATATAATATACATATTGAGCTATATAGTAGCTATACTATTATTACTGTGAAAATTAGTAAATATATAATATACATATTGAGTTATAAAGTAGCTATACTATTATTACTATGAAAATTAGTAAATATATAATATACATATTGAGCTATAGAGTAGCTATACTATTATTACTATGAAAATTAGTAAATGTATAATATACATATTGAGTCAAAAGTAGCTATACTATTATTACTATGAAAATTAGTAAATATATAATATACATATTGAGTTATAAAGTAGCTATACTATTATTACTATGAAAATTAGTAAATATATAATATACATATTGAGCTATAGAGTAGCTATACTATTATTACTATGAAAATTAGTAAATATATAATATACATATTGAGTTATAAAGTAGCTATACTATTATTACTATGAAAATTAGTAAATATATAATATACATATTGAGTTATAAAGTAGCTATACTATTATTACTATGAAAATTAGTAAATATATAATATACATATTGAGCTATAGAGTAGCTATACTATTATTACTATGAAAATTAGTAAATATATAATATACATATTGAGCTATAGAGTAGCTATACTATTATTACTATGAAAATTAGTAAATATATAATATACATATTGAGCTATAGAGTAGCTATACTATTATTACTATGAAAATTAGTAAATATATAATATACATATTGAGCTATAGAGTAGCTATACTATTATTACTATGAAAATTAGTAAATATATATTATACATATTGAGTTATAGAGTAGCTATACTATTATTACTATGAAAATTAGTAAATATATAATATACATATTGAGCTATATAGTAGCTATACTATTATTACTGTGAAAATTAGTAAATATATAATATACATATTGAGTTATAAAGTAGCTATACTATTATTACTATGAAAATTAGTAAATATATAATATACATATTGAGCTATAGAGTAGCTATACTATTATTACTATGAAAATTAGTAAATGTATAATATACATATTGAGTCAAAAGTAGCTATACTATTATTACTATGAAAATTAGTAAATATATAATATACATATTGAGTTGGCAAGACAATGAAAACAGAGTTAAAGAAACAAAATTACTGAATGCGTCCATGCAATGTTGTCAAATTAAATATTATGCAAAGGTCAAATGAGTCCAAAAAAAGTAAGAAATAGCCAATTGTTTGGCATCAGTTATGTTACTATCGTGCTTTTAACTTTTTGAGTGAGGAATATTTTTAAAAGCGAAGCTTTTCTATAATTAGGGTCGGTCCGTCCGTACGTCCGTCCGTCCGTCCGAGATAGTTAGCTTTTATGCATTAATTTAGGCATGTTAGAATTGTCCTATCAATTTCAAACTTTGCATGGTGATTCCTGTAGTAGTTAGGTACGATTTAGAAAGCATAGCAACTCTATAATCGTTACCATAATGTCAGTACGTCCATTTTAAACATGTTGATTTTTTACTTTTTTAATAACAATTTTTTATGTGATAAAATCATCCGAGTGATCTGATTTTTTTATTACTGATTCCTATTACAATAAGGTACTATATTATGAGTGAAGCATCTCTATAATCAAGTATTAAAAATGTCAGTATGTCCTTACCAGAATTCTGTATTTAAGAAGTTTTGCAACAAAATTACGTATAATTTTGTCAAGCCTTATATTTTCATATTTTGTATAATCAGTTCTGACACTCAACAAAAGTTAATGTTCGTTTGTCCTACCGTTTCTGTGCTTCGCTTTTATGGATGTTGTCATCCTTGTTTTTAATATTGGACTGTTTTTTTTTAACAGGGATGCCAACATCCATAAAAGCGAAGCTTTTAATTTCTTAAAATAAATGAAATTATACCTGATTGTCCTAGAAATCAGATTTTTAAGTTCATTGTATGATACAAAAAAATTTCAAAAAAGTTTAAAATCAGCATATTTTGAATAAATGTACTAACTTTTCTGGTAACGATAATAGTATTGATACGCTTTCTAAATCGCACTTAACTACAAAGTTTGAAATCGATTCGATAGGACTATTTTTGCATGCCAAATTAAACGTACGTATGTACAGACCCTAATTATAGAAAAGCTTTGCTTTTAAACATAACAGATTGCATTTAAAATTTAGCTGAAATACTGTTGATTTGCATGGCATGATCACCATGAAGAAAGAGAGAAATGAAGCTAGAGTACCAAGTTATAATGAAAATGACTCTCAAGGGACATCACCCTCTGAGATGGGAGTGGGCGAATACCCTCTCAGAGTAGGATGTGGGATTACCCTCCGAGAGGGATGGTCGGAGGGGGGGGGGGGGGCGGGGGGTTCAGAGGTAAAGAATGATTAAGAGGGAGGGATAATCATGAGCATACCATAGATTAGAAGAATAATAGATTAATTAAAGACAATTTCATTTGAATAAAAGGATCTTAGTGTATCTGTCTGCATGTACCCAATTATCTCGCTAACCGCTGAATCGTTACGGTTCTCTTTTACTTCTCATAGGTCCTAGGGAGGTTTATAGCTACTCTAATGGAGAAATTGTCCCTATAAAAAAATTACCCCTAACAAAATGTCTTTCTTTTTTTCTTTTTAAATCTAAAATAAAAATTGGATTATCGAATTCAATTTCCCATCTCCTTCAGCGCCACTAGAGGCCTCTAGGGGCGCAACCGCTAGAATTTAATTTAATAAACTATATCCATTTATGCAAGCTCTAAAATAAGAACTTTCAATGACGGAGGTAATAGAGACTGTAAACTAAATACATTGGTACCCAAAAAGACTTTCTTAATCAAATCTAGACCCATGACTGTTGGATCAAACAAGCATTTTCATAACTTTTTAACCAATATTTTGTTCTAAAAATTTATACGATAACTAAACTGTTAACATTTATAAAACAAAGATACAAACTGCAACTAATTAAAATTTTATAGTAATTACTGGCAAAACATTGATTATATTAATATTGGAATAGTTTCTAAACATCAGATCTATTTATGGAAATATATACAGATAACTACCTGCCTCCCTTTTCCAAAGACCTCTTTCGTCTGCTGGCAAATTATTTTCTGCTACTTGTCCTTGGAATGACGACATAGAAGTATCCCCAAACCATCTAGTGTTTTACTCTAATTTCTGAACTATAATATTACTTCGTCTATGACAATGAGAGGATTAACATTACAATAATAATATTGTTTAATTTAGAACTAATTCTGTGTATCCATTTGTAAACATATTAATATTCTAATTAATTTCAATTGTTACGAATTAAATGTTTAACTTTGTAGGTAGTAATTCATATTGCTTACTACCCAACTTAAGTTTATTATCCAGAATTTGTTAAAAGCAAATCTTTTCTACAATTAGGGTCGGTCCGTCCGTCCCTCCGAGATAGTTAGCTTTTATTCGTTAATTTAGGCATGTTAGAATTGTCCTATCGATTTCAAACTTTGCATGGTGATTCCTGTAGTAGTTAGGTACGATTTAGAAAGCGTAGCAACTCTATAATCGTTATCAGAATGTCTGTACGTCCTATTTAAACATGTTGATTTTTTTACTTTTTTAATAAAAAATTTTTATGTGATAAAATCTTCCGATTGATCTGATTTTTTTATTATTTTTATAAAAGTAACTGGATGTGTACTAAAAGGATCTCGCTAACCACTGAACCGATATGGTTTTCCTTCACAATGTAACAAGATATAATAACAAGAGCCCAATGAATCTTTCATTGATAATTTAAGTTTAGCTCTTTTTCTCTTTTCTTCTTACTAATATATGTTGTCGAATATTGGACATTTTACATGATTATGGTAGGTATTTTCTGTCGCCTTTCTCATACCTTTAAAACAGAAATCTTAACCTTAAGGTTCAGACACTAAACGTAGAACTTTATATAAAGGGATAATATTTAATCAAGATATTTTTAAAAGCGAAGCTTTTCTATAATTAGAGTCGGTCCGTACGTCCGTCCATCCGAGATAGATAGCTTTTATTCGTTAATTTAGGCATGTTAGAATTGTCCTATCGATTTCAAACTTTGCATGATGATTCCTGTAGTAGTTGGGTACGATTTAGAAAGCGTAGCAACTCTATAATCATTACCAGAATGTCCGTACGTCCATTTTAAACATGTTGATTTTTTACTTTTTTAACAACAAATTTTCAAGTGTTCTATTTATCCGTTTGATCTGATTTTTGGTATATTGATTCCTGGGACAACAAAGAACAATATTATAAGCGAAGCAACTCTATAATCAAGTCCAAAATGTAAGTATGTCCATAAGCATTATCCTGTTTTTAAGCAGTTTTTCAACAAATTTACTTACAATTTTGATTCGACATTTATACATTTATGTTCCGATTTTCTAGTTCAGATTCTATACAAGTGTTAATGTCCGTTTGTCCTACCGTTTCAGTGCTTCGCTTTTATGGATGTTGTCATCCTTGTTTTATTATCAATATAACAAAAACAAAAAAGTAGGTAAATAAAAAAAGTTACACCCCACATAGTAAAAATCTGCAAGATGTGTATTATATTGACCAATATATGTTGTTTTAGTATCACGAATGACATGGATATCGTCTGCAAAAAGTTGCGTTGTTAAATATAAAAGGTAAAGGTTTAATAGGTAATAATTAAACTTATACTGTCATCAGTAATAGTAACAGTTGGGGAAATACCAGGGCCCGAAAACAGGCGCAACTCATACTCAAGTAAAACTTCTGACATAATTCAATCAATCAAAGGTTTGGTTTTCTAAAGTGATATTAATGATTTAAGCAATACATCCAGGTAAAATATAAAATGTAGAATACAGTGCTATTTATCTAAAATTCTTTTTGAAAGGTCACAATTAAATAATACTATTTTAAAAAGTTTTTAAAACTTATCCCTTAATTTCGTGCATGTTAGTTGATAGTGTTGGCAGAAAAATATATATATCCCTCACAGGACCCATAAAACACTCAGAATCAAATAAAAGCGTAATTGAGCAAAACTTACATTGTTCTCCCTCCCCCCCCCCCACATCTACAGGTATAAGACAATGGCCAATAAATCAATCTACATCATCAATTTTAATACAGAAAAACTATACTTTATGTAGATTACAATTAGTGGTTGAAACGTTTAGACTCTCAACATAATGAACTGACCAATCAAAAGTCTCAAAAGTGGGTAATATAGCGAATGAGAAAAGTTTGGGGACCAGTGTCCCCCCCCCCCCACTAGTATTAAGGATTGGGATGTTGTATCTTTTTAAAAATCTATTTTACCTTAAACATTCCAAAAAAGGCCAAAAAACATCTATCTTGAAGTAAATTAGTATTATTTTTACATCATTATTTTGAAACCGATTAATGACCGCTGGAATAGAAACGGTTCTAAGACATACTGAAAAATCCTGAATAGCATTGTATTATAGATAATTTTCCACGATTATTAAAAAAATGATGAAATTACTACTTGTTTTGTTAGACAGCGCCTTTGGCCCTTTCTCGCTAAAAAAACAGGTTTTTATCAAATAATTTATCATTTTAATAACCGCAGAAAGCTGTCTATAATACGATGACTATAAATAGCTAATCTATGTTTCAGTTCTAGATTTTGAAATAGATTTTGGAAAGAAGCTACTCCATAATTCAATATGCTATCAATAATTTTTTCATTGAATCGCTAGTTATGGACGTTATCAACCTTGTTAAATGTCTTCTAAACACCAGTATTAAGACAGATTCTAGAAATATTTTATCATTGAAATATAATATTTAAAAAAAATTCTTGTCTTTGCCTAATAATTGTGATTTCATACTGTTTGTTAATTATTTTTGTTTACACTTTGATTTTAATTTGTTTGAGAAGAGTTGCGCAATTTTATGGAGATAATAAATCAAAATAAAGTTTTCAAATTTATTCTTTCATGAATGTTTAAAATAAATACATAAATAAAAGTATAATATTTTGATTTTACACAACTAGATTTTCACTTAGGCGTGATAGGCGGGAGCGGCGGCGTGATAAGCGGGAGCAGCTGCGTGATAGCCGGGAGCGGCGTGGTAGGGAGCAGCCTCGGGGTAGACAGGGACACCCTCGTAGGACACATCGGCGATGTAACCGTTATAGTGGTCGGCGCTGTACTTAACGTGCTGGGTTCTTCCGTCGGGAAGGGCAACAGAGTAGCTACCGGCAACGGCACCGTTAACATCGGCGGTCTCGGCGGCGGTGAACTGGGCCTTGGAGTAGTCATCGGCAACACCGTACTCAAAAGCGTAGGGGGCGGGCTCCTCTTTGTCGTAGGCAGAATGAGGAGCGGGGTGGGCGTAGGCGGGGGCGGCGTGGGCAATCACGGCGGGAGCGTGGTGCACAACAGGGGCGTGGTAAGGAGCGGCAGGAGCATGGTGCACAACAGGGGCATGGTAAGGGGCAGGGGTGTGGTAGGCGGGGGCAGGGGCAGCATGGTAGACAGGGGCAACATGGTGGACTGGGGCTGCGTGGTAAGGGGCAGCAGCATGGTGGACAGGGGCTGCGTGGTAGGGGGAGGCAGCGTGGTGCACCACAGGGGCGTGGTAAGGGCTAGGGGCATGGTAGGGTCCTAGAATAATAGATATGTAGTTAGATTAATTGGTAAATTGTGTGTAAGTATATATCTCTAAAACGGCTGCACCTAACATTACAATGTGGTTTAGATAAAATGGTTTTAGATTTATCTTTAATCCTTTTATTTATAAATATCTATATATCTACCTTGTGTATAGCCGGGAACAGCGGCAGGTGCGTGAACGGCAGCTACTGGCTTCTCATTGTGATATCCATAACCTTAAAAAAAAACAGTTACATTTCGTTCTATAAAAGACAGATGCAGCTTATAGTGCCTAATAAAAAAAGACGTCATACAATACAAATGACCAATTATAAGGCAGTAAACATTTTAATTGTCTAATGGTAAATTGTACTGGCCTACCATTGGTCATTTGTATGGTATGGTGTCATTTTTTATTAGGGACTATAAGCTGCTTCTTAATAACATGTTACTTTTTTAGTTTGATGAAATATTATTTTTTGAAAAATTACATTAGTTAATTGAGGCCGATAAAAAAAAATAGAACTAAGAGAAAGATTGGGGTGGAAATAATGTTTCATTTGTTTACCTTTCCTTGAATCCAGTGATCTAAAGGGTTAAAACAATGGCCAATAAACTCATGTACATTCCCAATGATGTTTCACAAAATTACCCTTTATGTAGATTAAAATTAGTGGTTGACAGGTTTTGACTTTTAACTAAATGAACTAACCAATTCAAATTCAATAAAAGCTCCCAATGTTATTAAGCCAACAAATAAGAAAAATTTATATAAGACTTGGGGGACTAGTGTAATAACCATCCAAATGTCACCTCCCTCCCTGACTTACCATGGACACTCTGAGGGGCAGCATGGGGTTGGCTAACAACACTGGCGTGGTGAGCCCCGTGGGGTTTGTGCACAGACACAGACACTGAGGGAGCGTTGCCGACCTACATTTCAAAAAAAGATTATTATCAAGATTAAATATGGTTATAGTAGGTTTCGTGACTATGTAATATAAATTAGGGGAAGAGGCGGTGAAGGCGCGATGGAGAGATGAAGAAGGGGCCATCAAGAGGTTATGTATTATAAATTAGGGGAATAGGCAATTAAGGGGCGATGCAAAGGCGATGCGTGGTGAGCCCCGTAGGGTTTGTGCACAGATACAGACACTGAGGGTTCATTCCGACCTACATTTTAATAAAAATTAGCATTACAATTATAAATGGAAAAGTATATACACTATTAGTTTTAACCCAACCAATCAAAATTCGTTGACATTACCCAAAGTTTTAAACATAGTATAAGATAGAAGGGTTATTAAACTTTGGGTACTAGTGTAATTTATAGTCCAATGTCCCCTTCCTCTCTGCTTTTTTTTCCAGTTAAAATTATAAATACAGACCTTGATAACTTGGTGGTGGCTTTGGTCAGCGGCCACAAGGGCGGTCAGAGCGGCGGCCAAAATAAAACACTGAAAAACAAAAAGTATTAAATCTATGACAGTAAAAAATATGAGAATTAAAGAATAACTATTTTGTCTCAAACCATAACCCTAGAAATGTCAGTCTTAAAACAGTAACATTAGTCGATTTTTTTAGGGGGGGGGGGATGGATGATTTGGCCTTTTTAGTTATATTTATTGAATTTTGGCCCTAAAGTCAGATTTTTTTAGAATTTGGCAAAATCGTCAATTTCTACTCGTTTGACAGCGTAGGGGCAATAGAAATTTAAACCTACTTTTTAAACCAAGATAATACAAAAATTTAAAATCAAATATATACTGTAATTGTTAGATCCTAGATGTCAAAAACGTTTTATGAGATATAAGGTATAACAAATAATTTACGTTTGTTCATTTACCTAAATGCAATGATTGAATTGATGATGAGAATCGAACTTATTACCTTCATATTGCTGTATGATCGTTGGATGAACTGATACTTTTTCCAACTCAAATGTATCTTTTATAGGAAAAATAATTTTCAAAAATCCACCTTACCCTTTTGCCAGGAGATAAGAGTTTTAAAACCGTACTTTGTGATCAACCAATAAATATAGAAACTCTAGATCCCCAATCCCATATTTTTATCAATAAGAAGCGGGGATCTTAAGGGTTAAGACAATAGATGATAAATTGATGTACATCACCAATGATAATACACAAAACTACCCCCTCTTTAGATTACAATTAGAAGTTTAAACGTTTGGACACTCAATTTAATGAATCAACCAACAAAATTAAAAATTCCCAATTTTGTTAAGTCAACGAGTAAAAAAAACATTGATATAGAACTTTGGGGACTAGTATTTAAAAAAAAGCCCATTGTCCACTCCCTAACTGAATAAGATGACTATGTATGAACAATCCAACTATATTATTTGTTAGGAAGTGTGCGCGTTTTGGTACTTTTCATTCCGTCTAAAACATCGTATGTATTTTTAAAATTTAATCATATATGTTGCTATATATCAAACAAAATTCTTAATTTGCTACAAATTCCTTTTTATATTGGATGGATTATTGTGACAAAATGACGATCTAATGGAATACATCTATTGACCAACCTTTTAGGTCCTCTCTCGCCTATTCAAAAGGGGAAAATTTGGTATTTAAAAACTGGCTTTAATAAGATACGACTACTGCTAAAATTAATTTTTAGCAAAAATGTATTTGTCTATAATTAATATTTCTTTCTACTACCAAGTATTAGGTTGTCTTTTGTCTATTAAGGTATAGAAAACGGCTATTGAAGCTAGAAACTATTTGATGTCATAACAATGTTATTGATAATGTTAACCTACTTCCATTTAATACAGGTAGTTCCAGATGATTATAGTCATGTTATTATTAATTTTCCTAATATTTACACTGAAATTATGTCCTCTTCTAGAAAACTATATCAACCTCCTTTTCTAATAAAAACAAAGTTATTCAAATCAATAAATTATCTGTATTTGTCTAATTCTTAAATTTTTTAGTTACACAGCAGAAACGTCAAATCTTAAAAAATTGCCCCACCCCTATGAAGCGCCGGCGCTTAATATATGCACGAAAACGGACAAAGATACTGCAATCAAATTACTGGAGGTTGCCCTAAAAAGTATTAGTGTTTATTTTCTACTTAAGCCATGCAGGGTTAGGGCTCCTAGAGGGATTAGCATAAAAACATCTCCCCCTTATTTTTAATCATGTGTTAGGCACCAAATAACTAATTGATTTTAGGATATGCCGACACATTACAAGACATTTAAATAAGAAAAAAACTTTTCCAGTGTGGTATTAAATAATTTTAATGTATTTAATTTTTTATCATTTCATTAAAATAACTATTAAACATCAATAATAAGATCTTTATGCTTCTGTTTAAAAACATGATTTAAAGTTGCATTTATCACAAGAGACTTGTTTGATAATATAAAGCTATCTAATTTTTCACCTTATTAATTTATTTTGATAATCTATATACATGTCTTTGTAGGAATGGTAAAGAATACATTCTGATTCATATTTATACAAGACTTGGCCCGTCGACACAATAGACGAACTATAGAGTCAATCTTATTGTTTTTTTTTAAATCGAAGCTTTTCTATAATTGTGGTTGGCCCATTCTTCCGTACGCCCGGATCGGATGTCCTTTTTTTGGTATCTTAGGAATGTAAAATTGTCCTATTACTTCGTATTGTAGTGTAGATATCTATATTTTTTTTGTCTATTTTTTCCTACTTTATCTTTCACACACACATTTATTTATTTCTTTCTTTCTTCTTAATATTCTATAGGTTAAATATGAGACAAATATGCTTTAGACTGATAACTACGACAAAATATTATGATATAATATAAAATTAATCTTATAATTTTGATTACCAACTTGTATATTTATTGTATTATAGTTTATTGATTTTTTCCCCGTCTACATTGCGTCTTTGAAATTCAACAGAAAATGAATCAAAACCTGCCATATAGAAACAAATTATTATAAAAAGAATACATTATATCTAATATTTGTAAAGGGATTAGAATTTTCAAGGCTTGCTTATAATTTTTTTTTCTAAGAAAGGTCAAATAGTATCTAGGTAAACTCTAATACTAAACTCGCCAGAAACGGTGAAAATAATGAAAAAGTAAAGGGATGGATAGATAAATAAATGTTCACAATTTTTTTTTCATGATATCGACATCAGCATCAGCATTGTAAATTATACAAAAGATTTACTTGCATTATCTTATTCCTAAATCCCTGGTGTGGAAGGGAGGGGGACGGGGTGACGGGGTAGAGATGCACCTAGTGAAAGCCGGTTGCCCGCAGGCCATTTGACATTACTACTATAACCATTCAAACGACATTACAAAGTTCATAAACATCCAATAAGTACAGATAGATATATGACTCTAGGGGGCTTGGTGTCGCTGTGGGTTCTAGACCTCTCCACGCACCTTGAAACATAATCGCGTATTATGATTACAGTGTAAAGCGTCCATTCCTCCATCAGACAACCAACCCTTGGATTGCACGACCTTTGTCTAATAAATGCTAAAATGGTAATGAAATGTGCATGTTTTTGGGCCAACGCATCCCCCTTAAACTAACTTTTTATGTCGCGCACCTGACATAGCAGCAGTAGAAACCATTTTTAACGTCTTTAGTTTTGGTGATCGGACTGAGATTCGAACCAATTACCTTCCCAACAACGTGCGGATGAGAAAGATAAAAAGATATAGATAGATAGGTAGAAAATAGAATTTGACATAATGTATTTCTATGTTCCAATACATTATGTTGAAATGTGTCTAATATTTTAAAATAAATACTCTTGTTGGTCCATTGGATCTAATTATAATGAAGAAAGTATAGATATGTTATTTTCTTTAGTTCTTAATATTATATCCATTTTTATATTTTCTGATAGTTGGGTTGATCTAAAATATGGTATTTTCTTTAGTTCTCAATATGTTATCCATTATTATATGATGTAATAGTTGAGTTGATCTAAAATATGGTATTTTCTTTAGTTCTCAATATAATATCCATTATTATATTTTATAATAGTTGGGTTGATCTAAAATATGGTATTTTCTTTAGTTCTCAATATAATATCCATTATTATATTTTCTAATAGTTGAGTTGATCTAAAATATGGCATTTTCTTTAGTTTTCAATATAATATATCCATTATTAAATTTTTTAATAGTTAAGTTGATCTAAAATATGGTATTTTCTTTAGTTCTCAATATGATATCCATATTATATTTTCTAATAGTTGAGTTGATCTAAAATATGGTATTTTCTTTAGTTCTAAATATGATATCCATATTATATTTTCTAATAGTTGAGTTGATCTAAAATAAGGTATTTTTTTTAGTTCTAAATACTATATCCATTATTATATGATGTAATAGTTGAGTTGATCTAAAATATGGTATTTTCTTTGGTTTTCAATACTCCTGGGATCACCAAATCTTATACAACACATTGTACACAGGAATCTAAAGGGATAAGGCAATGACTAATAAATTGATGTACAATGTGCAATAATATACACAAATTTACCCTTTCTGTATCGTAAAATTAGTGGTTGAAACGTTTAAACACTCAACTTAATAAACCAACCAATCAAAATTCATTAAAGTCTCTAAATTTGTTAATCCAACGTATAAGAAAACTTTGAGGACTAGTGTAATAAACAGCCTATTGTCCCCTCTCTTTCTGCATTGTTCAAGCATGGATCGATTAAATGAAGAAACATCTTTTTTCTAACAACAATGAATTGAAATTACAATCTTATTATTTTCTTGTAAGATTTTTTGATAATATTTTACTTCTCCTTTGTTTATCCTACTATACTTACCCACTGAAGTGTTGAAATTATTATGAAATTTCCTTTAATAATCCTTCTCTAAAAGTTATCAAATCTTTAACCCTTAACGGTTGGGGGGGGGGGGGCGTTGAACGCCACCCCATCCGGTTTTTTCTATCTCATTTTCTGTGTGTGAAAGATAAAGAGCCCAAACTGCTTGACTTTTTAAGTGTGGGTATGAGACATAACTGAGAGTTGAAATTTTTTGAATATCTCCATCCTGGCGGGCACAGGATGCCAGCAAACCTGGCAGGGTCATCCAGGTAAAGAGCAAACATATTTTTTTGACTTAAACAAAGCATTTTATCTTACCAAAATACTAAAATATCCTCTAGTAGTACATTCTGATATTAAATACAGGTGTTCAAGTCAATTTTAGGTTCCAGGTATGATCCTGCAGGTCCTGATCCTCCAGGTCTCCAGAAATCTTTAAAAGGCTCCTGTGGCCGCAATTTTTGACTTAGAGACTTCAAATTTCAAACTTAAGCTTATCTTACATGTCTACATAATGTATTAAAATTTCATAAAGATCCGCCGCCGTTTTCCCGCCGACCGCCGACTGCGGCGGCTGGCAGCTGCCAAGTACAGCTGCGGCAGCTGAAATTATATTTTGATATTTCAAATATAAAATTTACATAAAGATAAACATTTTCTGCAAAAAAAATTTTATTCTAGCTTCAAAAATAAAAAAATTACAGCCGTTTGAAATTTATAAGTAAAAAAGGACCTAAAAACAAAGGTTGTCAAATAAAAGGGTGAAGGAAGCGAAAAGTGACCTTGACTTACTTAGGGTCGGAAATTCATCATAACACAGGGGACTTCCACAAAAAAATTTTAGCCCTCTAGCTCTAATAGGAACTGAGATAATAGGGGGGGGCTTTGAACGCCCCCCCCCCCTTCGACTGATTAAGGTGCGGCAAGGGGCCCGACTGTAAGGGGTTAATCATAATGTTTTTTAATCGTAATGACAACTGAAACTTATTTAGGTAATTAATTAGATTTTTGTTCAAATAGTAGAACTTTATTGATATGCTTTTTTGAATATACATATACTTACAACAACAAAAATTAGCAATCATCTTTTTAAAACTATGAATATTGGAGAAATTATTTGTAATCTAATTTAAATTTTAATAAATCATGATAAAAAACTAAGATATTGATATTGAAAAATGAATATTTAGCTTTTTTGGTTTAAACAAAAGATTATTGATATTTTATTTTAAAAGCATGAAGCTATTTAAATTTTTAACGATACAGAGTTAAGACAGAAATCAAGTAAAATTAAATAAAGTTAATATGTAGTATTTTGAAATATCTTCTTAAAAACATTATTGTGTAGAATTATCAATATGTCTCATATCTAGATCAGCTCTGGTGGCCATAGCCCTTCCTCTCAGTACCAGGCCTGCTCCAGGTGACCTGTGCTGACTGGTCAGAGGGACATCATTGGAACCTGCCACCTACAATTAGGTTGATATAGAAAAATAATATACATCTGTAGAAACATTATCAGAAATATTTTTAGATACAATATTTGCATCATTGATAGTTACATCAAAAGATACATCCATATAGATACAATGTTAATGGATATGGTGTTAGATACATCAATAGACACATTGATATAAACATCAATTGATACATCGAAAGAAACATTTGTAGATTCATTGATAGATACATTGATATATACATTGATAGATAAATCGATAGATAAATCGATATTTACATTGATTGATACATTGATAGATACATCGATAGATTCATCGATAGATACATCGATAGATACAAGATAGTTACAAGATAAATACATCAATAGATAAATTGATAGATACATTGGTAGATTAATCGATAGATACATAGATGGATACATCAATAGATACATTGAAAGATACATTGATAGATACATCGATAGATACATCGATAGATACATCGATAGATACATCGATAGATACATCGATAGATACATCGATAGATACATCGATAGATACATCGATAGATACATCGATAGATACATCGATAGATACATCGATAGATACATCGATAGATACATTGATATATACATACATAGATACATCAATAGATACATTGATATATACATCAATGGATACTACAATATATACATTGATAGATACATTAAAAGATCATCAATAGATACATTGCTAGATACATTGATACAATTATAGAAACACCCATAGATACATAAAATATACGTAGATGAAACATCAAAGTATATAATATCTTAAGATACTCACCTGTAATAGAAACATTCTTCTCGGGATATCAGACTTGTTAGGATAACTTGCATGAACTAGTTGGTAATGAAATATTACTATATCACCAGCTTTAGCTTCGATCTTAGTACCATTTTCTAGAAGGATATATCAATAAATAGGTTTTAAGAAATCACCTTTCCACAGATATCAAAATGAAGGCAAGTGCTAACAAAACTTGTCTTATTTTATTTATTTATATTTTAATATTTTTGGATATAGATTGATTTTACCAATATTCCATTTATTTTGATCTAGAAAATAAACTCCAGGAACTGTTGAAACATTTTCTTGTCCACCAAGCCTAGAAAAAGTGAAAGGTTGCGAGATTTTTTTTTACAAAAGAATATAATATGAGGTTTCGTGTTTTTTAAATATAAGATATATAAGAAATATATTTATCCCTTAGTTTTAATTTGACAAGTGGCTACGCCCCTAACAACCTCTAGGGGCATATAAAGAAGGGAAAGTTTTGAAAAAGAAAAGTGAGAATTTTGCAGGTATTTTTTTTTCTATGGGCGATTTCTCTTGGAAGATTGAAGATACCCTTCCCTAAAATAGTTATTAACCTTTCCTGGACCTATAAGAAGCTTCACTGAAAGAGAGAACCATATCGGTTCAGCAGATAGCGATTTTCTTTGATACAGATAAAAAAGCTTACTACTTTATATAATAGCAACAAAATATATTAATAATATGTTCTTGTATTATCAAAATAATCCTAACAAATAGAAGAAAAAGTAAAACAAGATTCAAGAATTTTAATTCTCTTGCTCTTATTTTTCTGCCAATATATGATAATAGGGAGATATATACTTTATATAACCGCTAAACTGATAAGGTTCTTCTTTACAGTCAAGATTCTTATACGTCAAAAGAGAATGTTTAATTTAATTATTTTCTTAAAATTTGATGTTTAACTTAACCCTCCGGCCCCCTTTTTACCTCCAGTGCCCTATGGGTCTCTAGAGGCGTAGCCAATTGTTGTTATATAAAAGAGAGATACTCAACAAAATATCTTACTTATGAGAACCGGGGAAAACAGCCAAGCCACCATTTTGTTTGTTGGTGTCCTCCAAATGAAGAAACACTGCTACCATACTGTCGTCCCTTAAATTGTTATTGTGGTAATACGACACCCAGACGGACAGGCCGTTTACAGAGTTGCTTCGCTGTGACTTATGATAACAAACCCCCTGCACTAATCCTATTATATCACCATCTATCTCATGACCGCTGTTGACCCCGCAACCAGCGGTCAAACTAGCCTGCCTAAATGTGGGGAGGGGACTCAAACATGCAACTATCACGAGTCCCTCACGCGCTTATATAACCGGGAGGCGTTGCCTCCCCTTTTACCACCACTGCCCCCACAGCCTGTCTACCGTCGGGAGCTAAGCCCTAGCGCCCCACACCCCCTTCAAACCTAACCATTGTTATATTTTGTTGTATATATATAGTAAACATAACTTGTAAATATTATTCAGTTTAAATATATAATTTCTGTATGATTGAATCCTGCTTGTTTGTTTAGTAGAATAATTAAAGGCTAGGGCTCGTTGAATCCGAACTCGTTACCCCGTGGGCCGAGAACGCTCGGCTTACCAGAACTTGGTGTCAGCGTGTTTCAATCGAGCCTTACAGAAACTAGCCTATTCTACCTCTGATTGGACCCTTTGGCAAGTAAGGGGACAATCAGCCGCCAACTGACCCGTGAGACGGCCTTTTTAGGTCGAATTTCCATCATTTTGAACGCAATATGTGGGCCTCTGGCCTACGGCAAGCAGATTTAGCCTGCTAAAAGCGCCAGTTAAGACGCTTTTTCCGTGTCGTGTAGGAGTAGCGCTAGGTGCGCAGCCACGGCAATCGGATAATTTAGCTCAGACGGCTACAGAACTGAGTCTAAATTGGCAAGTGTAGCTGGGACAAGCCCCAGGACACCCAGGCCAAACCTACGAGACAGACAGCTGGGTGCTGGTCTCCCTAAGAAGGCAATGTGTGGCTGCGAAGCTTCAGCACACAAGTAAGCCCTACCACTGCGACGGATAGCAGATTTTGAGCCACAGGCACGGCAGGACGGGACATTCCCTGCCGCTGCCTCCCAGGATTCGAACCCGAGGCGCTGCAGGACGGGCCATTCCCTGCCGCCATTTTCGGGATTCGAACCAGCGGCGCTGTAGGACGGGTCATTCCCTACCGCCGTCACCTCTCTGAACCTTGCAGGACGGACATTCCCTGCTGCCAGTGCTTCCAGAATCACACCTAGAGCTCCTAGTGATAACAACACATAAGTGTGTATAAATGTCAACCAAGTGATAAGAATAAATATAAAATTGTTGACCAAGTGATAATTAATAAGTTCTAGTGATTCGAAGCTACAGTCTAAGCCACCATGGTAAGCGATACCACCATAGCTGCGGTTCGGCCACCACCAAAGTTTCTGCCAACCCCAGCCGAACGAGAGGCCCCCTTGTCTCAAGGGCAGGACCTCCACTTCCCCTGCCATGTCAGGGTGAGGTTTCCTACCCCTGACCCTGCCCAGCATGAACAGGTTGATGCCATGATTGATTCTGGCAACCGTGTACCAGGGTCTGCTGTAATTTCTGAGCACCTCATGCACGCGATGGGCGTGCAACGCATGTTGATTCCGGACAACACCCAGATCCTGACTGCTAATGAGGAAGGCCAGCCCCTCCAGGTAATAGGAAAGTTAAAAGAGTTATATATGGCAGTCTCACACACTCTTATACTCCATCTATACCACGTGACTGTGGTCCGGAACCTCTCACACCCTCTGAACCTAGGAGGGTATTTTCTCAAGGAGTTCGGAACTAGGCTCTGTTTCGACATGCAACCACCTTGCTTGTGGGTGCGTGGGGAGTTTATCCCACTCCGTGGCGTCCCCATTGACCGGGAGACAGCCGAGAGAGAGTTAAGCTATGAGGGGCCCCTGCCAGGCCCCCTGCCTGAGCAGCCGCGTGTGGTTGAGAAAGGCACACACTGGGTGGACGCTGAGCTCAACGCACACAAGGGAGCTAACCTGCTAGCCATGGGGTTGCCCCCAGTGCCCAAGGTGCCGAGGGAGAGCCTGCCAACAACGTTTCCTGAGATTGCCAGCCCTCCAGAACCAATCTTCTCCGCCGACACCTTTATCAACGGCCAGCCGTGTCCACCTGGCCCCCTCTACCTGGGACCTCCAGCCAGTCCACCAGCCAAGCCCGAGTCCAGACCCGTCAAGTCGCGGTCTGATGTACCCGGAGCCACACTCAACTCTCAGGCCCCAGCCTCTCCCGGCGCCGTGCCCGTCAAGTCGCGGCCGGACGTCCACGGAGCCAAAGCTGGACCCAGCACTTTGGCCTCTCCCAGCGCCGAGCCCGTCAAATCGTGGCCGGACGCCCTCGGAGCCACACCTGGCTCCGACACGTCAGCCCCTCCAGAAGCCGAGCCCGTCAAGTCGCGGCCGGTGGGTCCCGGAGCCAAAGCTGACCCTGCACCAGCCACGTATAGGCTAAGCGCTGTCACTCCAACTGATGGCCAGCCACCCCAGCTCCGCACAGCCAAGCGGGTGGTCCTGCCTGGCCGCGGGGTTATGGCGGTCCCTGTTGAGCTAGTAGGCCATCGCACCAAGGATGCCATCCAACTAGCTGCCCCAGAACAGAGGTTTGGGGAGGATCTTGTTATTCCAGAGGGCCTGTATGCCCACAGGCCTGGCTCTGCCACTGTGTTTAGAGTACTGGTGGTCAATGAGGGGGAGGTGCCCCTCTTGCTGGATGCTGGCCTCCCAGTGGCAGGGGAGCTGGTCAAACCTGACATTCTAGAGGTCTCTGATACGCCTCCCCCGCGTCTCCACTCGTTCCAAGAACCTGCTGAGCCTATAGACATGCAGGAGTTGTGGGAGGCCCTGGAGATGGAAGACAATGAGTTCCTACGCAAGGACCCCTTGCTCAAGAAGGAGGTCTGGACTATGTTGTCAGAATACAGGGACGTCTTCTCCAATTCTACCCCCGGCTGCACAGATGTGGTTGAGTTGCAGCTGCGCCTCAAGCCAGGGACCCAGCCGATCCGCCAGAGATTTAGGGATCTGAACCCGCGGCAAGAGGCTGAACTGGAGAAACAACTGGACACCTGGCTACAGGAGGGAGTTATAGAGCCGTCAGACTCCGCCTGGAGCAGCCCCCTGGTGCCCATCAAGAAGAAGGACGGGAGCACCCGCTGGGCCGTCGACTACAGAGCCCTCAACAAGTGTCTGGAGCTGGACAGCTACCCCTTGCCTAGGATCCAGCAGTTGGTGGAACGAGCTGGCGGGCACCGTGTCTACAGTGCTTTAGACGCAGTGGCCGCATACTACACCATCCGTGTGTCCGAGGACAGCCGGCCCTGCACCGCCTTCACCACCCCCAGGGGCTTGTATCAATGGAAAAGGATGCCCTTTGGCCTGGCTACGGCACCGTCTGTCTATTCCAGGTTTATTGCAGGGGTCCTAAACCCACTAGGCACAGCCAACCTCCAGTCATACCTTGACGACGTCCTGACCTTCCACCAGGATACCTGGGCCCACCTGGCCAGGCTCCGAGAGGTCTTGGAAGCCCACCGCAGGGGAGGGATCCGCCTCAAGCCAGCCAAGACCAAGCTGTTCCGATCCAAGGTGGATTATCTGGGCCACACCCTCAGCCGTGAGGGGATAGCCATGCAAGAGGACTATATTGACCGTATATTGGACTGGCCAGCCCCTAGCACCCCCAAGGATTTGCTGGCGTTGCTGGGGTTCTTTGGATACTACCGCCTGTTCATCCCAGAGTATGCAGACCTCACCTACGAGATGAATCGACAGAAGACGGCCAAGGCCCTAACCTGGACACCTGAGATGGAAGCCCAGCTGCTGCAACTCAAGGACAAGTTCCGCAAGGCCCCCATCCGAGCGCCGCCCAGGTTTGATTTGCCAGCGGTGTTCCAGCTCACCACAGATTTCAGCAGCCGCGCCATCTCTGCCATACTGAGTCAATGTCAGGAGGGCAAGGAGAGGCTGATTGCCGCCGTGGGGCGCAAGACAACCGACCCTGAGACGCGCTACCCATCCTGGAAGGGAGAGATGGCCGCCATTATGTATGGGATCCGAAAATTCCACGGCATCTTGTCCTACCGCAGCTTCCAGATCAACACTGATTCCTCTGCCTTGCTACAGATGAAATCACTGAACACATCCACAGGGATGGTGGCCCGCTGGCAGGAGGAGCTAGCGGCCTTAAACTTTACCGTCTGCCACAGGCCTGGCACCCAGAATACCAACGCCGACGCCCTCAGCCGCCGGGAAGATGCCAACATGCCAACGGCTAGCGCCGAAGAATTAGCAGAGCAGGCTGAGTATATCCACAACCTTTGCCAGCTAGGGGAGTCCGCAGCTAGCCGGCCTCCTGCCGCCCGACTGGATCCAGCTAGAGTATTGGAGGCCCAGACACAGGACCCCCTCCTGCTCCGTGTCCGCCAATGGGTGGCTGATGGCAAAGCCCCAACCAAGGCTGAGCTGCGTGGCAAGGAACGAGACGAGCAGCAGTACGCCAGCCGCTTCCCAGCCCTGGGGCTTGACGAGCATGGCTGCCTCACCACCACTGACCGGACTCTGACAGGAGAGAGGACAAGATACCTGCTGCCTTCGGCCCTCCAGCAGGACGCGTTCTTTCTAGCCCATGGGACCCCCATGGCTGGGCACTTTGGGATGGACGCAACTATCGCCCGCGTTGCCATGCACTTCTGGTGGCCCAACCTGGCCCGTGACGTCCGCCTGATGGTACAAACCTGCCCTGAGTGAGTCCAGAAAGTTACCAAGGAGAGGCTGAAGCAGGGGATCCACGTGCCCTCCCGCCAGGGGTATCCACAGCAAGTCCTATTCATCAACCTGGTGGGGCCACTGCCAGAGACCCCAGCTGGGAACCGCTACATCCTCACCTGCCAAGATGGATTCAGCCGGTTTGTCAGCCTCTACGCCATCCCCAACAAGCGCACCTTCACGGTGGCTGAAGCCCTGTTGCACCGCCACTTGGCCACGTTCGGATGCCCCCTGAAGATCCATTCCGACAATGGAATGGAATTTACCGGCCAGGTATTCCAGGAACTGGCCTCCAGGCTTGAGATTGGCCTGACACATCCACCACCCTACAACCCGCAGTCCAACCGAGTGGAGAGGTTTCATAGGACGCTCAACACAGGCATGCGCCTGTTCCTAGACAGAGACGATAACAACTGGGAGCCACACCTGCCTGCCATCGCCTTCGCATACAACACCAAGGCCTGCAGATCCACTGGCGTGACCCCGTTCCTGGCCTTCTTTGGGAGAGAGGCCAAACTTCCGGTGGACATGGTACTACGGCTGCCAGAGACCGAATATGCTTCAGTTCCAGCCAACGTCCAAGCTCTCTTGCAGCGCTACTATGCAGTGTATGATGCCATCCAGCAGAAGGAGGAGGGAGCCATCAGGAGGAGCGCGGCAGCTTACGAAGGCACGGCCAAGTATGAGGTTGGAGACTTGGTCTGGTACCTGGCCCCCCGCCTGGTGCCAGGGAAGGCAGCCAAGATTACCAAGAGATGGACTGGCCCCTGGAAAGTAGTGAGGAAAGCTACAGAAGTCCATTATGTCATTAAACCTGCCTCTCCAGTAACCAGGATCTCAGAAGTTACCGCGCATGTAGGCCGACTGCGCAAATACACTGGAGATGTGACTGCCCACCAGATCCCAGCAGACATCCAAGTTGACATGGACGGCGACGAGGATGCCACCGAGCTGCCAGTTGGAGCGGCGGCGCCCGCAGCTAGCAACCCAGGAGAGCTCCCAGTGCACCAGCCAGCCGCAGCCGCCCCACAGCCTAGCGGCCAAGATCGTGACCCAGTAGAGGAGAACCTGCAGGAGCAGCCCAACGAACCACCGCCGCCGCCGCCCGCTCCAGAGCCACTCAGAGATGCCATCTGGAACCCTGACGCGGACATGGAGAACCTGCCAGCCAGCAGCGAGCCTGTAGGAGAAGAGCCAGCCACTGCGATGGAAGAGGCCGCCCCAGAAGAAGAAGAAGAAGCCATGTGCCCCCTGCTGATGACAGCCATCCCCATCCGGGTAGGAGCTAGGAGACCAAGCAACCTGAATCAAGCAGGTGCCCCCATGGAGTTCTATGCACCCTTTGCCATCACCATTCCACCCTTAGGAACCACCAGAGTCTGCCTAGGCCTCCGTGTCCAGCTACCAGCCGAGACAGAACTGATCCTGCAGACGAGGCAAAATTTCCAGCGGCGAGGCTTGGCCGTCGCCAACCCACGCCTAGAAGTCAACCAGGAGCTGACAATGCTGATCACCAACCACAGTCAGACCGAGCAACGAGTGTCCCAGGGAGCCTGTGTAGCCCGAGCTGTCCTCCATCGAGCTGTGCCCCAAGAACTGCCTGTCCGGCGCAGGCATAGGCTGTCGTATCCCCAGGTTCAAGGCCTGGTGGCTCAGGAGCCACGCAACCCTTGAAGGGGAGGTTGTGGTAATACGACACCCAGACGGACAGGCCGTTTACAGAGTTGCTTTGCTGTGACTTATGATAACAAACCCCCTGCACTAATCCTATTATATCACCATCTATCTCATGACCGCTGTTGACCCCGCACCCAGCGGTCAAACTAGCCTGCCTAAATGTGGGGAGGGGACTCAAACATGCAACTATCACGAGTCCCTCACGCGCTTATATAACCGGGAGGCGTTGCCTCCCCTTTTACCACCGCTGCCCCCACAGCCTGTCTACCGTCGGGAGCTAAGCCCTAGCGCCCCACACCCCCTTCAAACCTAACCATTGTTATATTTTGTTGTATATATATAGTAAACATAACTTGTAAATATTATTCAGTTTAAATATATAATTTCTGTATGATTGAATCCTGCTTGTTTGTTTAGTAGAATAATTAAAGGCTAGGGCTCGTTGAATCCGAACTCGTTACCCCGTGGGCCGAGAACGCTCGGCTTACCAGATTATCCTTTAATATAAAGTAGTAAATGGCAGAACTTATAAGGAGTTCTTTTCTAGGAATCTTTCTATGTCATTTGATGGTTTTAGGCTATTTTCTAACACTTTTCCATTATCACCCTAGAGTCTAGGGGCGATGCGGCTATAATTGTAGATAGCAGCAATAGATATATAATACGTGGATACATTGAGTGGAAAATTTGTCGTGAATTTAGGTTGCTCTTTTATTGGTCAGTTCCTTCATCCAGTAGGAGGGGAGGGGTGGGATAAAGGGGCCATCGTTATTTTAGCCGGCTAAGAGTATCAATCTGGGGTATCATCCAAATAATTATGTATCGATTATAGCAGCTTAATCTAATCTATCCAAATAAGCTCTAAAAAAACAGGATGTCAACATCCATGAGAGTAGTCAAGCACAAATAAATTATGCATGTGCAAATAGAATATACGAAAGAAAAAAAACCAAACAGCTAATTATATAATGGAAGCTCATTTCTTGAACCTCAGCCAAGAAATTCCTGTTTCTTTCATTTCAATTATGACACACGGAGGAACGAACGAACGGATATTTATAATTATAGAGTTTCTATGCTATAATAAAAAATAAAAAAATTAGTATACAAGTCTTAGACTTTTAAAGGAATATAGATTACATCTTTAATAAAATTCTTAAAGGTGTATTTTGGAATTATACAACAGTTTGACACAATAATGATCACTATTAGATGAGTTACATAATAGGTGTAAGGAGGTTCAACCCAGCCTCTACCAATAACGAAATTAATTCGGAAAAAAATGACGAAACCTATACGTGTTTTTCAGCTGTCGTTGGGGGGCAACACATCGTAAAATTGACGACCTCTACATTTGTCCCCCAAATATTATTTTAGGTTTATTTCGCTTGTTGGTTATACCTTATTCCTGGGTTCAACCCCACCTTGAAATTTTAATTGGGAAGGTCTGCTTTTCTCTTTTTTCACCCCTTTAAAAATACACCCCTTTGGCAAAAACCCTATGCACTCTGGTTAGATACTATTAAACTGTTCCTAATAAAAAAATACGTCATACAATACAAAGACCAATGATAGGCCAGTATACATTTACCATGCATTGGTCAATGTATAAGGCCTATTTTTGGTTAAAGAAAGATAGAAAGATAGATATTTTACATTTAAGGAAAATTATGAAAATCCTAGTGAGATAGATAGATAGATAAATAGATAGATATATGGATAGATAAATACTATTTACCTGTAAGGAAAGTAATGAAAATCTTGGTGGGAGGGAAAGGCGGCACCCTCTCTTGGTGGTTTCAAATGAGCCTTTAAAAATATTTTTATGTAGCGAAGCTACTTTTTAATTTAAAATGTCCGTTCGTTTGTCAATGAGCACCCAAAAAAAAATATTTAGTCCGTCATTCTGTCGGCCATATTATTTTACATGAAAGGTTTTGTGATTTCTATTTTTCTATGTTTACATCTAGATTTTATGACACTTAAGCATCATAACACTGTAATTCTGCAGACCATATTTTTTGTGCTTCACTACTTGGGATGTTGTCATCCTTGTTTATCATATTAGTTGTTGTTTTTATAAATGTGTAATATGGAAGTCTTAATTCATTTATTCAATATAATTTATTTTAGATGTAAACATACTGCATTAAAAAGGAATGATAATGGAAGTAAGCATGAAAGGAATGCCTTGGCCTTAAGATGTCAAATTGTTTAGATTTAATCTATGGACAACTTGAAAAAAGATCATAACTTTGCATTGATCATCACTATAAAAAAATAATATGATATCTCACTAGAAGGTTTATAGAAACTTTTAGGGTGGTTACCTTAACCCTACCAAGCTGAATAGCCTCCAACCTCGCCCTCAAGTGTAAATATTTTCTTTTAAAGATTAAATTAAAATTGAAGGGTATAACCAGTGAACCATTAGAGGCCTAAATAACAATACCTTTGTATGATGTAGAATAATTCCATCTCCTATAATATCTTCCAAACAGTCAAGAACAGCTGAAACATTTAATGTTGTTCTTAAATACAATTTTAAAGGTGGTTGTCTTTCTACCAAGAATAAGGTATAACCAACAGGCGAAATAAAACTAAAATATTATTTGGGGGCTAAATGGAGAGGTCGTCAATTATATGGGTTCCCCTTAAAACAGCTGAAAAACTCGTATTGATTTCGTGATTTTTCTGAATTGATTTATAATATATGCAGTGTATTAACTTTTTCCTGCTTGCATTTAAAAAAGAAATTAAATAAGACAAATAAGGAAGTTAGGATAAAAAACACAGATAAAAACAAAAATTTAAAAGCAAATGATAATTAGTTAATTGGTATATCAGGTAAAGATTAATTAGATTAGGAGTGCCACACAGGATTAGAATAGAGTTTTACCATGAAAAAACGTAGAGGAAAAAGTGGTCCCATCGGTTATAGGACTATACCTCATACTAACAGCTGCCACTAAGGCCTCTGTATTTAAAGGGGTAGGTATGAAGCGGACAAAAAAAGCCTAAAACCATCCTTAGGCTTAAGATTTAAAATTAATAACCCTAAACCTATGAAACGCTTCCCTGAAACAGGAGAACTCAATGAGTTATTGAGAAGTTATTGAAGAATCAACTTCAGAAAAAATAAGTTATTGAAATCTTAAGTTTCAGACAAAAATATCTTACTACTTTATGTAATGAAATTTAGGATTGTATTGTTTACCTGAGTTTGTGATAAACTTTGTAAAAACTCCGCTATGCTGTTGGAGATTGTGGATAGATAAAACTGATTTTCCTATATAAAAAAATATTACAACACTTTAAAATTACCCATATATAGGTAACAGGATGTCTATCTGTAAAGTTTCTCATCGGTGCAGGAAATGTTTGTCTCTACTTACATAGAAAAAATTGCATCACAATTTTTCTACTATTTCTTTTTAGAACTAAAATGGAAAGTGGAAGATTAACTCGTCCCACCCCCAACCCCGCCACCTAAATTTACTCATAGAGAAAATATGAGAAAAGGAACCTGCCTAATGAAAAAGGTTACACAAATGTATTTAACTGTATCAATATGATATTTTTATAGTAAATAACAAATGATTTCATTTTTAATACCTGTTTTTTCTTTTGAGTTATCCTTTGACCAATCGCCCTTCCATTTTGCCTCCATTTTACCCTGTTCTTCTTGCTTCCTACATACATACAAAGAAAAGTATAGGATACCCTTCAAAGTTTGTTTGTCCATCCCTCCGTCCGTCAGTCTGTAACCCTATTATGCTATTATCGACTATTATTGTTATCGACAGATAACCCTTAACAAAAGGTATCCGGTATACAACTTTCTTCTGTCTGTCAGTGAATCGTTCATGCTACAAGAGCATTTTGGGTATTTGGATTCAATAAGGTATTGTGTATAAGAAATTTGCATAAAACTATCACATTAACATAAGACACTCATTTAAAAAGATTTTAACCTACAAACAAAAAGCCTTACCACTTTATGTAAAGGATTGTTACTCCACTATTTTCAATAAAAATATTTAATTATTAAAGATTCTGAACAAACCTAGCAAAAAGGTCGTCATACTCGGCACAAATTTGAGAAAACTCCTCCACCGATAGAAGATTTGATAGCTTGATAAATCCATTTTCTTGGTAGGATTCAAATTCACTGTCAGTTAGTCTTTTTAGTGTCCTAAAATAATTGTGTTGCTGCTAAAGATCTAATGCTACAAAAGACCTAATCCTAAAAAAGGTCTAATGTTAATAACCTTGATCACATTAGCCTCTGGTACAAAAAAAGCCCGGTTATAAAATAGCCTCTTAACAATTACTTAAGAATTATAGTCTTACACATAAAAATTTAAACAAAAAATTTGAAAAGTAAAAATCTTCCAACCACTTTTTGTAAATTAAAATCCACGAATTTTTAATCAGTCATTTTCATACTTTTAACATGGCCGCAGCGAACCCCTAGCCTGCCTAGCCGATGGCGCTTGGTCTCCTAGTCATATAACCTAACATAACCCGTCTATGATATGTTGCAAGGCTTTTTTGTAGCATTTAATCTTTTGTAATATTAGACATTTTGTAGCATTAGACCATTTGTAAATTAGACCTTTTGTAAATTTTTGCCTTTATCAAAAGGGATTCCCAAAAAGCATAACTGGCGATTTCTCTTGAAGTGCTTTGTCTAGCACAGAAATTCTTCACCCTTTGCTTATTTTGAAATAAAATGAATTTGTACTTTACCTATTACTTGCTTCATTTGATACAGCCATTTTCCTATAGAATTAAAGAAACAAGTTCAATTGTGTCTTTAATTATCGAAGCAAAAACAGGCTAAAATATTATATGACAAATTATATTAAATGCATATATTAAAACTTTGCTTTTAATATTAAAATAAAACCATATTTGTACTTAGTTTTATCTTCCAACGTAATTATAGAGATCCCTAGCTTCAACCATATATAGTGTCTAATTTTCCTAGGAAACGACCTTTTAATTCAGCTATTTAAACAATATATCACAAAGAACACTTAACACTTGCAATTAAAAGACAATAAAATGGACGTTTAACTTACAAGCTTTTAAACTCGATAGGAAGATTCTAACATACATACACTAACGATCAGTGCTATTTATAACAGACGGAAATATCCGAATGAAAGATAATAAATTGACTCAAATAACAAAATATTCAAAATATTGTGGCTTAAAATTGATATCTATTCATATACATGTAAGTATAACTTATCACCAACTAGAATTAAAAACACATATTAAGCAAGTTATCATATGATTGTTATATCATTAAAATAATCTATAAAGCAAGAATGAAAACATCCATACACAACAATGCTTTAAAATAGGATACTTGTAATTATAGAAACGCTTTACTTCATGCCTTATCGTAATAGGAATCTAATTCAAATAGAATAGGCAAATTCAAAATTTAAGTATCTGAATAATTTGTACCAGGAATAACCATTTCAAGATTGCGGTTAATAGGAAAATCTATCACACCAAAATTAAAGATAGGTTACAGGCGGATTATCTATTAATGTAGAATAGCTACACTCGTTGAAACAACTAGCAGTTTTGTTTTTAGTAGCGGAGCTACTCTATAATTCGAAATATCCGTCCGTCCGTCTGTCCGTCAATCACGAAGTGGGGGAAACGTGATTTTCTAGGCTCCTAAAAAGATAAAAGGCTGAAATTTTCAGAGATTAATTATGTTAACATTGTTCCTATTTTCACCAAGTTTCATTAAGATTCGTCAATTAATTGGGGTGCAAGATCGATTCCTACATTTTTATGTTTTCATGATTTTCTCAGCTCCTATTCAAGTTTTCAGGGATTAAAAACCTTACTATTCTGCATACTTTCATTAAGTTTTGTTGAAATTTGCTTAATGGTTGGGTTGCTAGTTCGATTCCTAGATTCTTAAGTTTTCATGATTTTCTATACTCCTATTCAAGAGACATGGCTGATCTTTTTTATTGATTAAATAAGTCAACAATTTACATATCCCAACAAAGATTTTAATATTGGTTGAGGTGATAGATCGATTCCTAGATTTTCACGTATAAAAAGGTAAAGGTTTTGTGATTTTTTTAGTTTATTTCTTTTATGAATTTATTCAAGTTTATTTTTTAGGATATCCATCCCTAATTTTTGAGCTTAGCTACTTACGGATGTTGTCATCCTTGTTGACTGTATATCTTGTTTGTGTCCGAAAATATGTATTTAATTCTAATTTTGTATTTGTACAATTTTTCTGTTTATCTGTCCGTCTGTATCTGTTTGTCAAACTGTTTGTATAGTTACTGTCTGTGTGACAATATGTATGTTCGTCACTATGACGCTTTTTTGTCTGTGTTTCTATCCTGGATGTCTGATGTTCATTTTATTTGTTAGTTTGTCTTATTCATTACTTTTTGTAAATGATAGTTTTACTGCAGACCTTTAGTCCCGAAGGTAATTAAGGTCGGAAATTCATTATCAAACAGGGGACTTGCACAAATTTTTTTAGCCCGCTAGCTCTAATAGGAACAGAGATAATAGGGGGGGGGGGCAAGGGGCCCGACTGTTAAGGGTTAATAATTGGATATGCAGAGCACCATCTTCCTCTGAGTAAGATGAAGGGATAAAAATAATTTAATAGTTGATATTTACAATTAAAGTTGATTTTTTGTTTCCTATTCCATATTGTATTCTATACATAATTAACTTGGTCCATCAGTCCATCTGTCTATCTGTAATGCTCTACACATCTTGAATTTGATATGTGATTTATTCAACGTTTTTTTTTTAAATAGACTGCTGTTTTGTGTGCACATTCCTATATATAAAAAATCAACACTGTAATTTTTACTGTCATTCTGCCTGTCCTTTGTCATGCTACATTCTTTAAATTTGTCTGTCAGTTTATGCAGTGCTTCGGGAATAGTCCCTTACGTGGCAACGCCCCTAAAAGGGCGATTCGTTGTGTTTTTAAAATGGCTTTTTATAGGTTATTTTAGGTAAGGTTAGATTATATTGGGTTAGGTGATTGCCTCACAGGGTTAGGCCATTGGCCCCGCAGGGTTAGAGCCCCTCGCATGGGCTAGAAATAGGAGAAAAGCTACTGTGAAAATACGAAGAGTAAGGTGCGTTGCCACGAAAGGAAGGGACTATACCCAGTTTTTCTAGTTTTTTTTTACGAGAACTACTGTTTAAAAATGCATGTTGACCAAAAAAAAGGAGAAAATGATTAGAAACGGCTAATAAGTCCTGGTATATAACTGACATACAGAATCAGTGTATAAAAACAAGAATGACAACATCCATAAGTAGGGAAGCTCAATATTTATTGATAGACATCTGGAAAAAATAATCTTTTGAGTATGATAAAAAGACATATATAAATCACGAAACCTTTAACCCTTTACAGTCGGGCCCCTTGCCGCACCTTAATCAGTCGGGGGGGGGGGCGTTCAACGCCCCACCCCCTATTATCTCAGTTCCTATTAGAGCTAGAGGGCTAAATTTTTTTGTGCAAGTCCCCTGTTTGATAATAAATTTCCGACCTTTTATAAATCTAAGTCAATTTTCGCTTGCTTCACCCTTTTATTTAACAACCTTTGTTTTTAGGTCTTTTTTCACTTAAAAATTTCAAACGGCTGTAATTTTCTTATTCTTAAAGCTAGAAGAACAATTTTTTTCCAGAAAATGTTTATCTTTTTGTAAATTTTACATTATAAATATCAAAATATAAATTTCAGCGGCCGCAGCTGTACTTGGCAGCTGCCAGCCACCGCAGTCGGCGGTCGGCGGAAAAACGGCGGCGGATCTTTATGAAATTTTAATACGTTATGTAGACATGTAAGTTTAAAATTTGAAGTCTCTAAGTCAAAAATTGCGGCCACAAGAGCCTTTCAAAGATTTCTGGAGACCTGCAGGATCATACTTGGAACCTGAAAGTGTCTTGAACACCTGTATTTAATATGAGGATGTACTACTAGATGTTATTTTAGTAGTTTGGTATGATAAAATGCTTTGTTTTAGCCCATTAGTGCCGAGCGCCACTTTTATGGGCCGATCAAGCTGAAAATCTCAGGGAAGCTTTATAATGGTAAAAACGGAATTCAAATTTTTTTGTTTTGCTCTAGTGGGGTGCACAGGAAAGATGCAAAAAAAAACAGTTCGGCCTGGCCTTAAATACCAACCAGGCATTATGACCCGTTTTGGGCGGTTTCCCCGGGCATTAAAACCCGGTTTTGTAGTAAAAACCCGTTTTTTTCGACCAAAAATCGAAAAATTTAATTTTTGAACGCCCAAAGTGAGATGAACACTTTTTAGAACTTTGATACGATCTGAAACTACACAACCTCATGTAATCTATAGAGCTACAAGTAATATACGAAGCAATTTATTTCAAATTTAGTGTTTCGGCTATAGGTGCCGCCGTTTTCGGGTAAAAAAACCCGTTGCTCGAAGTTTTAAAAGATAAACACTACAAAAAAAGAACATATAAAATTTGGGTGTTACATATCAGAAAACGAGCATAAAACTATTGGGTGACACCTATAGAGATTACTAGGGTTATTAGGGTGGCTCAAACCCTTACTAATGACGTAAACTGTTATTTTTATTGGTTGAAAAGTTAACACCGGTAATAAAAACCGAAACCGAGCCGGGTTTTAAAACTGTCGGGTATTTATGGCCAAGCCGAACCGGGTCATAATAGGGCGTAAAAAAACAATAAAAAAATCTTATAAAAAATAATAATTTGAATAAAACGAATTCACAAATAGATGTACTTGTCAATAAACATTAGATTTCACGAAAAAAAATCAGCGACTTTACTATAAAAACAAAAAAGTTAGAAGGGGTATTTTGAATTTTCATGATTTTCAAATTTTGTTGAGCTATACCGGCAAACGGAAGTAAGCTAAACTGCCTGCTCCAGGGGGAAATGAAAGCCAGGGTAGTAGAGGAGGGATTCATACTGAGAATGATGCAATTATGAAGCCGAAAACCGTTTTTTTTTCCATTTTTCAGAATCGGGTTTTAATGCCCGGTTCGGCACTAATGGGTTAGTCAAAAAAATATTTTTGCTCTTTACCTGGATGACCCTGCCAGGTTTGCTGGCATCCTGTGCCCGCCAGGATGGAGATATTCAAAAAATTCCAACTCTCAGTTGTGTGCCATACCCATACTTAAAACTCTCGCAATTTGGGCTCTCTATCTCTCACACACAGAAATTGAGATAGAAAAAAACGGAAGGGGGGGCGTTCAACGCCCCCCTCCCCTTCCCCGACCGTTAAGAGTTAAAAAATGTACAATATCTTTTGAAACATTAAGCTAAAAAGAAAAACGTAAAGTCTAGGATTCGATCTAGCACTCGAGCCAATAGAAAGTCTTTATTACACTTTGTGAACATATGTAGAATGTTGACTTAATTAATCCCTTAAAATTCCAGCTATTTATCTTGAATAGAAGTCGAAAACTTGAAAAATTAGGAGTCGATCTAACACTCCAACCAATTATCATATATCAAAAATATTTGTAGAAATGTGTACAATGTTGACTTAATTAATCCCTAAAAATTCCAACTAGAACAGAAGTTGAGTTAATCATGAAAAACTAGGAATCGATCTAGTACCCCAATCAATATACAAATCTTAATGAAACTTAGTAAAAAATATGTAGGATGCAAATTTACTTAATCCCTGAAAATGTCAGTCTCCTGTCATTTCAGTCATTTCTGTCAGTGGGTACTTAAAAACCTTACCCCACTAAACTTTGGAACACTCAATTGCTCCCTTGTTTTCCAATCTTTTTGGAACATCAAATGGGGGAAATGCAAATGTCATTCTTAAAAAAAAATTTAATTGAAAAAAATAGTGGGCCAAAATAATGTTCCAAAAGACCAAGTGGGGTAGTCACAATTAAATTTGGAATATTTTTTTTTAATTCAGAGATTTTTCAAATTTTCAAATATTTAAATTAAGCATAAAAAACATGTCAAAAAAATCAACTAAGACAAAAACCTAAAAAATCTTCCAAATTTCAAAATAGTGTTCTAATGGGGATATTTTATCCCCACTCAAAAAATCATTTTGGAACATTAAAATCAGTGGGGTAAAAGTTTTTTAAGAATCAATATTACCATATTTTTTATTTGCCCCACTGGTTATAATGTTCCAAAGTGATTTTAGTGGGGTAAAATTTTTTTAAGAACCCATCTCTTTCTTGAAAAAGGGTCAAAAAAATTACAAAAACAAAAAAATCTAGAAATCAATCTAGCACCCCAATTAACAAACCGATGGACAAAACAATGTATAGATTAGATGCGCAAATGTATTAGAAATCTTCACTAATAATTTCACATGTCTATCTTTAATAAGAGCCGAGAAAATCACGTTTCCTCCACTTTGTCTCTAGCAGACGGACATTTAGAATTATAGAGTAGCTTCGCTACTAATAATGAGGGAAGGAGAGGACAGTGGCAGTTAAAGTAATTAACACTCTATTTTTCCAGCAATGTTTATTACATAACAAAAAAATAAGAATTGATAGGTTTTTTTCTATTGGCCCATCCCTATATCACCCTAGCAAAGAAAATACATACATAGTAATTTTTCCCAGCTCATTTAATAATTTTCATGACAATTTTCATTGAAAATTTGACATATAAACAAAAACATATCACAGTTAGGTACATGAATACTTTATTGTTGTCTTAACCTCTTTTCGAGGAAGCTTTGTGTTTATCAAGATCGAAATTAATTCCCTTATTCATAATCCCAATTTGGCGCAAATGTCGTCTTTGTTTGACTTTCCTTTTCTAAAGAGACAAGGCATGAATGTTGTTTATGTTTTGATGTGTCCACGTTCTTTACTTTTGAATGATATGTGAGTGGATGAAGATTCGGAGAACAAAGTTGGGCCTATCATTGGTCTCATAGTGCGTGAACAACCCTAGTATACCAGGGGCTTTAAACCATAAGAACTTCAGGTAGATTTTGTTCATTTTATTTAAATTGAATGGCGTATAGGACGGATTTATTAAGTTTAAAGGGCTTTAGCCAGCTAAACATGAAACTTTATTATGATTCAATTATTATGTTTTAGTAATTTTTATGTGCCTTTATTTTTGCATTTAACAATGATCTATTAAACCAAATAATTTTCATTTAAAGCCAAAGTACCCAAAGATTCTTAACCGTAGAAAAAAAGATTTTAAAAAGCAAATAATATTACGTGGTTACAAAAACTGGAATTTTGTATTAATTGATTTTGTAATTTCAGGACTTTGAAATAGTTTGTATCAATAAACATATACTCAAACCTGCTGTTGAAACTTGGTCATGGTTAAGACAATTTCAAATAACCTGAAGTTTGAAGGAGCTGCACAAGCAATTTCAAATGGTTCTGAAGAATAGGCATTAGCATTCTTCAAAGAATCTGAAGAATAGGCATTAGCATTCTTCACGAGATCAATAGCATCTAGTGATTATTGATGCAAAAAACTGTGACAAATTTTCTGTGAAATAAGTACCTAGTGAATCAATATGCCACTAACTAAAAAGCAGAAAATTGAGCGAGCTATCGCTATTGGCAGTGAAAGGCTAGAAGTGTTTGATGAACAGTTAAAAGTGTTTTATGAAAACCTAAAAGCCTGCCAAAGTTTTAGTTCATGTGAAAATGTGAATTTAAAATCAATTCATGACATTTTTAGTGAGGTCAAGGACCAATCTGACCTAATAAAAAGTCTAAAATCTGCCGTGGAGACTAGTGAGATGCGCGAGTTTAAGCGTGATTTGGATGAAGCTAGTGAACAGAAAAATGTTGCAGATAAAGTTTATGCATCGTTGGAGCAGTGTACGAAAATTCTGCACTGGCTTGACAATGATTCTGACGACGCGAGGTTGAGCACTGTCGCCAAGAACCTCGACGTCATTGAGAAGGTGAGGATGGACATGGGAGTGCTCAAGATTTCCATGGAGTTGCGCCAAGAAGTACGTGATATGTACCGAAGGCTTAGAGAGATGGAACGTCGTTCATCTAACTTGGATGAGAGTGGGACACCTGCCATACTCTCCAGAAGTATGTCCGCTGTGGATATTCGGAGTCCCAACCCGCAGTATGGGCGCTGGGACAACAGTTTGTTGCCGTCTTTTGATGGTACTGACACGGATTACTCCAACTTTAAACAGGTCTTTAAAGATCTGTGCGCTGGTTACGGATTTACTGACCAGAGGTTAAGTCTGATGTTGTGTATGGAAAAGGTGATAACCAATCCGGAGCTACGCAAGCAAGTGTCAGCGATTAGAGATCATAATGAACAATGGTTGTTTTTGGATCAGATGTTTTTATCAAACACCCGCCGGTTTATGAAAATTTTGACTAAGCTGAACAAGATGAAACCTGTGGATAAACCTGTGGACGTAGTCAGTGCAATTGCTACCTTCAAAAGCACCATGCAGGAAGTAGAAGCCATCGTTGGTTCTGAAGCTAAGGATTACCACCACCTAACTCTGATTCATATTTTCAGACAAATGTCCAGACGCCCTGAGAGAGAAAATTATGAAGGAGCTAGGCAGCATGAACCTACCAAACATCAAGAAGATTGTAGAACTTCTGGAGAGGACAAGGGGAGGCAATGTTGGCTGGTGATATGTCCTACGACACTGATGTGGGTAAGAGGAACTGTGACAGAGCTGCCCCCGCGCAAGTATCTGGCCGCAGTGACAATGAGAATGGACGGGCTGGAAAGGACAAAACTTCCAAGTGGAATAGTGCATGTCCTATTGAAAGTTGCAAGGATAAACATCCGATTTTCGGTTGTCTCACGTTTAAGAAGATGGATGTTGTTGACCGAAAAAAAGTTGTCCAGCAGAATAAGTTGTGTGAACTCTGCCTGTGTGATGGTCATGCTGCTGACAATTGTAATAAATCGGATAAGCTTGGTGTCTGTGGCACCAATAATTGCGACAGTTATCATAGTCGTATGTTGCATGAGGCTAGTGCTAGTGTGAATACAGTCTACAAATCAAGTTCTGCGTCTAGCACAAGTACCTTCCTGCTGCAAATAGTTCCAGTTGTAGCACCTGGCGGCGGCGCCTGCCATGCCGCCGTCATGTTTGATTCTGGTGCGAATTTACCACTTGTGTCTGAGAAGTTGTCCAGCAAGTTGAAGCTGAAATCTACCGGCAGATATACAAACATTTCTGTTGCTGACGGTAGTGAATCATCCTGCCGCAATGTGGTGTTCTATCTGAAGGACAGGGATGGTAATTTGAGGGAATTTGAGGCAGCTGTTATGCCCAACCTCGGAGGTGGCAACGAGATGCGCTGGGTCCATCCTGAAACTGCCGCCGAAATATTTAAGATGCCGCCAGAAAGATTCACATATATTAGTGGAGGCTTGGATATTATCATTGGAAATACCCATCCTGATGTGTTTCCGTCAACCTACCAGAAAGTGGGCCAGTCTATGTTGTGGAGAACCATTTTTGGTAGTGGTTTTATCTGTACAAGTGCTGACTGTGGAGCTGGTGAGCAGAAATCTGCATTTAAAGCTGTCAGTGTTAGTGGAGGCACCTTGCCTGATTTTTTGTCCTCAGAGTCATCCAGGAGCACCTGCAAGGTAACAGATTTGGGCCCGGGATCCAGGTACAGATTGGGTCCAGAATGGTTGCGCCAGGATGAGAGTGCGTGGCCGGTGAAAACTGCCGTAGCTGTTGATAATGAACTGGTTGGTTCTGCCGTAGCTGTTGATAATGAACCGGTTGGTTCTGCTGTAGCTGTTGATAATGAACTGGTTGGTTCTGCCGTAGCTGTTGCTAATGAACCGGTTGGTTCTGCTGTAGCTGTTAATGATGAACCTGTTGGTTCTGCTTGTGATGCTGTTGTTGAGAAACCTGTTACTTCTGCAGTTGATGCTGTTGTTTGTGTTGCAGTCAATTCTGATGTTAAAGATACTGCCGCAGCCGTTGACAACACTGCTAGGGCGAGCACTGCCGTAGCTGTTGATGATGAACCTGTTGGTTCTGCTTGTGATGCTGTTGTTGAGAAACCTGTTATTTCTGCAATTGATGCTGTTGTTTGTGTTGCAGTCAATTCTGATGTTAAAGATACTGCCGCAGCCGTTGACAACACTGCTAGGGCGAGCACTGCCGTAGCTGTTGATAATGAACCTGTTGGTTCTGCTTGTGATGCTGTTGTTGATAAACCTGTTATTTCTGCAGTTAATGCTGTTGTTTGTGTTGCAGTCGATTCTGATATTAAAGATACTGCCGCAGCTGTTGATAACATTGCTATGGCTGGTGAGGCTGTAGCCGTTCACAATGATGATACTGAATTTGGTTGTGTTGCAGCCGGTTCTGATAATGAGGTTGGTGCTGTTGTGAATCAAGAATCGACCTGGCTGCTGCCAAGCTGGCCGCCCGACTTAGGGTAAAGGGCCTGCAATATGGCGGGTGTTGCCGCCAGAAAGTTATTGAAAGTCTACCAACCCCACAAATCTAATTTACAACATAAACTATTTATGTGTGAAAATGATCTTTTAAAGAAAAAATATTACAAGTTATATATTAAGCTTGTGAAGGGAACCTAAATGGGTTCTGTAAAGAATAAGTATTCATTATTCAACTAATTTTATTGCTCATATTTAAGCACAAAAATTCTACAAAACTGTTTAGCCTTTTAAAGCAGATTTTTAAAAAAAGATTTTGTTTCTTTAAGTATGATTTCGAAAAGCAAAAGTTTGTGTGTATTAACTACCAAATGATTTGCAGATTTTTTTTAAATTGAGAAAAATAGATTTTTTACAAACTATTTTTCGAGGTATTTTTTTCATGGTTCACATTTGCTTAAAAAATGCTATATCTCAGATTCTCATATGAAATAATGCATTAAAGTAAAGAACACAACATGTAAAATTATTATGATAATGTTTAAAATATTTCTTATTATTATTTTAAAAGGTTATCGCAAAAAATCAAGATATTTGTTTAAATTTGTAAGCAAATAAAAGTTTTTCTTTCATTCCGGAGGCAAGGATTCCTAATAATCCACGCATAAAGATTTTTTCTTCATTCCGAGAGCAGAGATTTGTAGTAATATACGTACCTAGCGATTTCGGATAATTTTAAACCTTGAGAAAGTATTTTTTAGCAATTATTTTCCTAGGTACATATATTTTCGTTCATGTTTAAAAATGTAAACTCTATTTTCTATGAGATAAGCATTTATAATAATGAACACGATGTATGATATTATTAAAATATTGATTATTATTTATATGAATATCACAGAATTAATTTAAGATAAACTATGCATATTTTAAATTAACCTTACCTTCATTTTTATCGCAGATACGAAAATAAAAGCAGTTATTAAAAATGATGATCAATAATTGATTCTTATTTTATGAAAATTAAGAACATTTTTTTTTAGTAAAAAGCTACATTTTCATATGCCTATTTTTATGTCTAAAATAAGAATCAAGCGAAATGCGATTAATTTTTATTCTATTTCATATGCTCAAATTTAATTTTATTGAGTCTAATTTCTTTTCAATTCATTATAAAACTTACCTGAAAAGTTTACCAAAAAAAAGAAAATGTGTCGAGGTTGCGTGATTCGATATTTATTCTAAGAAAAAAATCAAGTATTTTTTTAGCAGATTTTTTTTTAAATTACATATGAATTTCAATCAAGTAAAACATTTTATTCAGATCAAGGAATGATTGAAAATTCATATTTAAATTCTCATTTTTTTTACAAAGAAAAATTGGTATTTTTTTCATAATTTCGATGGAAATTCTAACAAGATATTATTATTATTTGTTATTATCTAAGTATTGAAAAGTTTTATTGTTGATTAAGATAGTTACAGTTCTTATTCATTAAGTTTGAAAAACTTTCTGCCCAAGGATTTTGAAAATTTTTTTCTTACTACTCTTTTTAATGCTTAACAATTTAGTTTTAAGTCCTATAAATCTTAATTTTCTTGTCTAAGATTTATTTCGTTATTTATTCTTACCATTATTTGTTTACATTTCAACCAGATTTTGTAGGTACTTATTGATTTATTAATAATGATTTATTACCTATTGATTATGAAATGATTATTAACCAGTATAAGTTGTTATATTTATAACATCATGATTAATAGGATTGTCCATTTTAGGATTTTGTGTATGTGATCTTGTGAGTGTCATGTGCCTGGAATATTGTATGGTACAAACCAATCCCCATCCTTCTATCCTAAAATGTGAGGTATTATGAGTCCTAGTGAGGAGTATAATATTGTGTATGCATTTCATGGGGTTTCATTTAGTTAGGAGCAAAAATTGTCATGTTTTTTGGGATGTGGCCATTCTCTTGTGATTATGGTGAGTTGAGTTTAGTGAGAAATGTTGCTAGTGCTCAGCGCAAAAAATCTTGAATCTCGTTAAGGAAGTTAATTTGACTTTCAAACGGGGGGTGTGTCTTAACCTCTTTTCGAGGAAGCTTTGTGTTTATCAAGATCTAAATTAATGCCCTTATTCATAATCCCAATTCGGCGCAAATGTCGTCTTTGTTTGACTTTCCTTTTCTAAAGAGACAAGGCATGAATGTTGTTTATGTTTTGATGTGTCCACGTTCTTTACTTTTGAATGATATGTGAGTGGATGAAGATTTGGAGAACAAAGTTGGGCCTATCATTGGTCTCATAGTGCGTGAACAACCCTAGTATACCAGGGGCTTTAAACCATAAGAACTTCAGGTAGATTTTGTTCATTTTATTTAAATTGAATGGCGTATAGGACGGATTTATTAAGTTTAAAGGGCTTTAGCCAGCTAAACATGAAACTTTATTATGATTCAATTATTATGTTTTAGTAATTTTTTTGTGCCTTTATTTTTGCATTTAACAATGATCTATTAAACCAAATAATTTTCCTTTAAAGCCAAAGTACCCAAAGATTCTTAACTGTAGAAAAAAAGATTTTAAAAAGCAAATAATATTACGTGGTTACAAAAACTGGAATTTTGTATTAATTGATTTTGTAATTTCAGGACTTTGAAATAGTTTGTATCAATAAACATATACTCAAACCTGCTGTTGAAACTTGATGGTTCCTGGTATTGGGGGTTTTTGTCCGTATCAATAAGATCTCTAGAACTTCCCACAATTTCGGAAGTCACACTTAACCAAAGTGTCATGGTTAAGACAATTGTGTATTGTGATCAGTGGCGTGCATTAAGTTTTACCAAGAGTTTGAAGAAGACAGACCTTTTCAATTTTAATTTTAAAGAGGAACGTGAACCCATTTCAAATGGAATTTTTAATAGTGTCAGTTATTTTTTAAAAACTAACAGGGACGTTTAAAAAAACCTATACGTTTATAATGTAATCTTTTGATTTAACAATTCCTTTACCCTCTACCCTCCCTTTTTTAATAGCCTTAAACCTGTCAAGTACTATCCGATTTCGCACAAAAGAGTTCATTTAAAATAAGTTGAGATTATACAATTTAAAAAATAATAATAATAAAACATCAACTATCCCAAAACAAAGCAGTCTATTAATGTATCTAACTCTAACACAATCTACTACGTTCACAAACAGGGCCTCTAAATTGTCATTATATTTACATTTGTCAAAAAAAAGCCTAAATCTTAAAAACGTTTTTTATATACTTTTATTGTGTCAATTACAGTTTTTAATTAACCCCTCTTTCTTTGGGAAATGTTTCATGCTTTACGAGCCAATTTAATATTTAATTAAAGAAATCTTTGGCGTTTATCTTAGTTTATTTCTATCTGTATACTATGTCTGTTTAAATGGATCACTCTATAAAAATGAAGTAATCTTATATTTGTTTAATATTTTGTGTTAAACATACAAATATCAAGCTTCCCTAATTTTTTTTGGTAAATTGATTTTCTGTCCAAACCTCGGAATGTTTTTCTTACACTCTACAGCTCACATCCCCAATGATAACAAGAATGACAACATCCATAAAAGCGAAGCACTGAAACGGTAGGACAAACGGACACTAACACTTGTATAGTGTCAGAACTGAATAATCAGTATATAAATGTATAAATGTCGAAGCAAAATTGTAAGTAAAATTGTTGAAAAACTGCTTGATACAAAATAATGTTTATGGACATACTTACATTTTTAGGACTTGATTATAGAGTTGCTTTGCTTATAATATTGCACTTTGTTGTCCCAGGAATCAGTATACCAAAAATCAGATCAATCGGATTATTAGATCATATAAAAATTTGTTGTTCAAAAATTTTAAAAATCAACATGTTTAAAATGGACGTACGGACATTCTGGTAATGATTATAGAGTTGCTACGCTTTCTAAATCGTACCTAACTACTACAGTAATCACCATGCAAAGTTTGAAATCGATAGGACAATTCTAACATGCCTAAATTAACGAATAAAAGCTAACTATCTCGGACGGACGTACGGACGGACGGACCGACCCTAATTATAGAAAAGCTTCGCTTTTAAAAACTATTCATTAAGAGGTATTGGTACTAATAAGTAATAAATTAAACCCTTAAATTTTACTTACAGTTTCTCTGTAATTTCTTAGAAGTGGCAATTTACAGACAGAGAACTTTTAAGGAGTAATATATTTATGGAACATTAGCCTATCCCTTTGTCTGTGAGTTGTATAGTTACTAAAATGGATAGAGGAAACTTGGATATTGTCAGATATTCTCGCTTACCCTGGAAAAATGTTTCGCTCAGCTGTCTAATATAACAATATCCCCTCCCCTTATATGACTTTATCCCATCCTCTACTCTAACCATGGAGGTGCGTATAAGCCAATATATCAGGACTATATTAGCAACCTAAATTGACGACAAAATTCGCAATAATAATCACGCAACTTCCTCTGGTTGTGTTAGAAGGGGATTATTGAGTAAGTTTGGATACCCAATAGTCCCGTACATAATATCAGTACTACCCTTATCTCAAGCTCCTCTGCAGAGAGCGTCATTCATTACGGTGACTTAATTTGGGACACCTGCCCTACTCGGCGAGGGTGAGGTAATAATGAGTAGCTCTCATGAGACAGCGGGTCAAGTCATAATGTGCTTGAACGTGGAGCTTGATAGCCCTAGTGGCTAGACAAAAGTGTCTCAGCCTACTCCATGACTACTTAGGCCCAAACCCTAAGAAAATGTTGGCTAATCAATCAATCAATCAACAAAATCAAATTTAACAATATCCACATATTCTATATCCATTGTTACTAAAAGTTCATCCTTCGCTGCACCGTTGAAGTCATTGGTATTTATTTACTTGGTCGGTCTCTGGGATTCAGGGATAAGACAAGGGGCGATATAATAATCTTGTAACCAATCTTCATGTCAGAAATATTGACATTGTTTGCATGATTATTGGGGGATAAAAGTTGTAGATTAATTTTAGCATTTGACCCCTTCGTCCCTGGATATAATATATTTTTTCGGTCTGCTTTCCCACCCTACCCCTCTTTCTTTCTCTCTTTCTCTCTCTCTCTCTCTCTCTATCTCTATCTCTCTCTCTCCCTCCCTCTCTCTATATATATCTCTCTCTTTCTCTCCCTCTCTCTCTTTTTCTTTCTCCTTACCCCCTCTGTCTATCTTTCTCTCTCTCACTCTCCCGCTTTCTCTCTCTCTATCTCTCTCTCTCTCTCTCTCTCTCTCTGTCTCTCATACTTTATTGTAAATCTCATGTCTAAAAAACTCCGCACCTTAATAAATATTTTTGTTTCTAGTAGCGCAGCTACTGTTAATTATCATAAAATGACGTCTAATTTTTTAAGGTAAAAGTTGCGATGGAGGGTGAACCAAGCCCCCGGCGGTCAAAGGCTTCCATCATACCTAGTCCAGTAGAGAAAATTTTTTTTAAGGAATAGAAAAAAACATTATAATAGAAGAATAAAATAATACTGAAATAATATTAAAGTTCAAGCAAATTTAGGCTCCAGAAATAATCCTTCTTTTCCAGATTCTTCTAGTTTCTAGAAAACTTTAAACGACTGCTGTAATTGCAATTTTTGGCCAAGGAATTTGTTATATCAAACTTTAGTCTCCACCGATTTTAAATTTTACAAAAATTCCTAATAAATAATGTACTTTCTCCTAAAATAATAGCTGTTTTAGGTTTGTCTAAGTTGATCTGACTTGTTTTACAGTCGACATGGTTTCTTTTACTTTTAACAACCTTTATTTTGGTCGCATATTTCTTTACTGATTTAAATTTAACTTATATTTATATTTAATAGAAATTGGTTTCTTGATATTGCTCCGCTGCTGAATAATGTAATTCTTCTTGTATGTTTCTCTATCTCTCTCTTTTGCCGTTGAAGCCCCCAAATCATCTGATTTGTATATGGGGGAAGGGGGGGGGGGCATTGCTTTTTAATTCCCACCAAATTACAGCTCGTCAGTCGCCAGCGAGTTTTGGGCAGCGCCAGACCTTTTTTCTCATCAAACTGTGAGACGTGCGTTGCAGCAAGCTAGCGGGTTGTGAAAGAACACGCACACACACACGCACGCACATTACGTAAAAGTGTTTGGTTGGGCCAGAAAATTACGCTTTCGCGCGACAGGAAATTTTTGTTTTTGCACTTTGCTCGACGAGTGGCGGAAAAAGAAGGAAAAATCTGCAAACTTCTAGGCAAGAAATCTGCGAAATTTAAAGTTGTTTGATTAGTATAAGATAAGAAATTTAATGCTAATAATTTGTGTTGCTTCAAATAATTTTTAAGTTCTAGATATTTGAAAAGTGTACATTTTACAGACTAAAACATGATATAAAAATATTTTAATCTATTTTTAAAAATAGAATATTCTGATATTAATTAATATTACTTGCCAAAATTCAAAATATAGATAATACATATTTTCTTTTTCTATACTTTAGTGGTCTTTACTCATTTTATAACTAACATTTATGCCCCTAGAGGCCTTTAATTTTACAAGAGGTGATTTTTCTTAGGAGGGTAGAGGTACCCTCCCTTAAAATAGTTATAAACCTTCACTTTATCTAAAAGAAGCTTCACTGTAAAGGAGAACCATATCAGTTCAGAGCTTAGCGAGATTCTTTGTTACAAACACAATGATGCAGAAACACAAACATTTTTACCTGCAAAATGTTTTTTTTAAATAATGATGTTTTTTTATGCATCTAAAACAATGTTAGCTTTTTACACTGCCTTACTTATAGAATTTTAAAAAGTAAACAATAAATAATTTAAATGAAAGGAAGGGTGGATTAGAAATAAAATAAAAATAGACAAAGCAAAAAGTACGTTTTAATCTGCTCCAATCTAATAGCCTAATAAATGAAATTTTACTACATAGTACGTTAACAAGGATGACAGCAAGCATAAAAGCATAACTCAACAAATAAAAAAAATAACAAATGAACAATGATAACCTTTGAAGATGAAATGCTAACAAAATCAAACATAGCAATTTTTGAAGAAATAATTTTAGAAAGTTTGAAACAGGTTTTTAAAATTTTGAAGTGCTGGTAAGTGTCAAGTGTGACGTCATAAAAATACGTCTATTATCCATCTCTTTTTTTGAGGTTTTTTCTTTCCCACTTCTCCTTTCATCCCTCCTTTTTAGACGTAATTTTTAGATAAAAATATATATTTTTTTTCTGTTTATAGACAGTCAGACGGACGTTCACACACATTTGAAAAGGATTCAGAAATGATTTATTCGAGATTTTAATAAACTTTTATTAAATTTTAATGTGTTTGTTTTTTAGCAGTGTCTTAACTTTTTCAACAATATTTTTTATTTACACAAGGGGGTAATTTTGTTTATTATGATAGGAGATCCTGATATTTACAATTATACTTTGGCTGGTGTACTTAAATTTAAAAAACAAACAAATTTTGTTGTCATAACATAGGTTTAATAAATCATAGTTTTTTTTAGAAATATAAAGTTAAATTTTGCCGGTTGGTTAAACATAATAAAGCCTTATTATTTCTTGCCAAATTTCAAAACAGGAAATCTTTAGAAAAATAAAACAATAATGTTAATTTAAAAGTTTCTGTAGCTTTTAAATTATAATATTATAAGGCCTTTAAACTGAAGTGCCTATAACTAATGACGTCATACTGGCCTGCCATTGGCAATTTAGTCTGTGTATTGGCCAATCATTAGTCATTTGTATTGAAAAACAATTTTTTAGGCACTATAAAAAGCTTCTTTTAAACCGCACTGGAAAAAAGTTTAATTTGGTAGTTTTATTACTGCTTTTACTTTACATATTTATGGCCTTTTGAATCTACCGACTGAAGATTTATCTTTTCCAATTGCCTCAAATTGTTGTTGTGACTAACTCAAAGAGTAGCTGCGCTTGTTAAGCAACAATTGTTGGTTTCCCATAAAGTGCCTAGTCGAGCACCGAGTACCTTATTTTGAAATAAATTTAGAAATAGGAGAAGGTGTTTTTTTCTGGTGTTATTTTATACCTTAGGTTTTATTGGGTACATAGTAGCTCCACAAGGTTTAATTAAGGTTGGGGTTGTGCTTGTTATGCATTGTGGGGGAAAGCACCCAACAATCTTAGATTGCACTAGTAATCTTACAGTATCTTATAGTCTAAATAATTTAAATTTTAAAATGTTTAATAATATCACATTTACATTTGATATCTAATTTAATTATATATTAAGCACATAATGGTTTTTGGGTTTTCGGCTCAACGTACGAACGTCAACACATATATATGTTTATAGAGTAGCTGCGCTACTAAGCAGCTTAATTGCATAATCTTAAAGTAGATTGTCATGTAGTAAATTTGAATTAAATTTGCCCTTTATATTGCTTATTAGTATCGCAACTATTCTACAATATGGTTCGGTCTATACGCTAAACGCGATTTTATCAAAAGTATTGATTATCTTTATTTATTTTCTTTTAATCTTAAAAACAAATTTATAAGTAGAAATAGACTAGAAATAAATTTCTTTAAATTTAAAGTGAAATCTAGAGTCTTGAATACTTTCTTTCAATATTTGGGTGAAGATTAATTAATCTGCGTTTGGTTATAATATATAAAAGTGGGAGTTTTTCTTTGCACCGATTTGTTCTGGCTTTCCAGGAATATACCTTTTGGTAATATAATGGTATTAGGCTATTTTCATTGGGGATGTAAGAAAAGTTAGCTCCTCTCACCCTTTAAGAAAGAGGGATGAAATCAATAAAACTAAATGTACCACTATAAGAGACAACTAAAGTTTGAAATTAACCCCCCTCCCCCTCCTCCCCAAACTTTGAAAGAAATTTAAAATTAAATTCTTGCATCTAAGATGGGGTACAAGCCTTACCCCTTACACTTAGGGACGCAGCCTTTAGTATTAGATAAAGGGGAGTATAATTTCATTAAAAACTCAAAAATCGAATATTGAGTAAATCCAAACTTATGAAATAGACAAAGGTTGCCTAAAAGATCATATTTTACGGCTGGTGTCCCATCCATTCTACCAAAGTACCAAAGTATTCTTATAGCAAATATGTTAGTTTCATATTATTTGAGTCTTTTAAAAATGTAAACAACTTTTGAAACGAATTAGATGAATATTTGTGAATAGTAAAAGATTCAGCATTTATTCAATATTCTTATTCAAAAAAGATTCAATTCAACTAATATTTGGTTGAAAAGTTAGAACACTTTGACTGAACGCTAAAATATACACTATGCAGGCATAGGGCCGCACCCAAATTTGCTTCTGTCTTCAAAAAGTCAACGAAAATTTGGAAATCATTTAACATAATTAAGTCCAATTTTCTAGCTTTATATATATATTACATATAAAGCAAATTATATGTTTCTTTGTTAGACATTTTACCAATTCATGGTTTTAAAAGAATTGGGGTAAAAACAAAGAACTTTAAGAAACTCAAAATTAAGGAAAATTAAAATTAAATTAACATGAATGTAAATTATTATAAGATTACATATATACAAGCAAGGATGACAACTTCTATAAAAGCTAAGCTCAACAAAATAATTATAATATACTTAAAGGCTTAATTACTCATTGCGCTATGCAATTTATTATATAATTAATTATGTAAATTCAATATTTGAATTATTAAATTCGTCATTAAATTCTATCTGTCATTCTATCATATAGTATCTATGAAAGATCTCATAACGGACGGACTGACACGTCTTACTCATTGAAAAGCTTCGCTCATAACAAGGACAGTTATGTCTATAATTAGAGTAAAATTAAAAGTAATGAAAATATCATATGGAGCATATTTACCATTAAAGGCAGAAACGGGTGTGATTTAACATTTTGCTGTTATTATCAATAAATCACTGAATATGACATAATGTGACAAAGTAACGTACCTATGGACATACTTAATTAATAGAGTAGTAGCGCTTTAAAAATGTAATAGCTTTTAAACAATCAGATAAATAAAAGCAATCACTAAAAGGTTCTTTATAGATAATTTAAAAAAATCAATTTTTAAAAGCGAAGCTTATATATAATTAGGGTCGACTTGTGCTTTGTAAACGGATAGGTCTTAACGTTAATTTAGGCATGTTAGAATTGTTCTATCGATTTCAAAATGATTTATAAAGCATAACAACTCTATAATCAGATATTACTATTATCCATATGTCCATTTTTAGCATGAAATTTTAATATGATATAATGATCTAATTAACTGGATTTAAAGAATGTTTAGGCAAAATTTTGTAAACGAAGCATTACTCGAATCAAGTCTAAAAATGTGTTTTTGTCTACATGTGTTAAACGTTCGTTTGTCTGACCGTTTGTTATGTTGAGACTTCCTTTTATGGATGTTGTCAACCTTGTTCACTATTACAATTATTATTAAGGCATGAAGCAATTTCAGATGAAAGTACAGAACAAGGATGACAACATTAATAGATAATGGAGTTCAAATATAATTAAAGCCGAGTAATTTTTTTCTTTTATGAACAAGCAGTCATCGTGAGTTATAGAATAGCCAGCTTGCCTTATATACATTTCAAACAAAATACGATATTTTGCTTTTTTAAAGGCAATGTTAGGTTTGATATAATTATCCTAATAATTCCATTTTGGAATACTGATTCCAAGTACGATTAGGCACATTTTTATGATTTGAAAATCACATTAATTAAAGTATGACCATACCAATTACCCTGCAATCAAGTCATTTTTTCAATAGATTTACACATAATTTATATTCTAATTGCATTTAATCTAATTCACACCTCTTATCAATATTAAGCTTCCTTAAAATTGAAGATCCAAATATATAGTAAAGTTACATCTGATTGAATAGTGAAAATTATATAATTATAATTTAATTAAATTTGACCCTACACGGTATTACAATACTATAATAGCTCACATGAATGTGTGTATGTGTGTGTTAAACCAATATTGGAACTAATAAAACGTGGATAAATTTTCGAAGCGAGGCTATATTTACGTCAGTAAGTCCGTCCTTCATATATTTGCTTTTTAAAGAAGTAAACTTTTTTTTTTGTCCGCTAAGATGTCGCTAACACTGAATCGATTAATTTCTCCATTTTAGAGGGGCTTTGTATATTTTCTGGGATGGTTTTAATCTACATATTTTATTTGGAACTCAAAGTTTTTTGGATGATTTTCCCTCTTTTTTTAAGGAGAGTCGCTAGGTTCTAGATGTGACCATTCATTAGTTTTATCAGTTACAAATTATTGGTTGAAAAGTTTGAATACTTTTAGTTTAGAATCAATCAATCAGATTTCAAGTACCCAAAGTTTTTAAGTCAACAAATAAGATTACATGGAAATATAACTTTGAGTACCAGTGTAATTTACAATCCCATTACTCCTTCCCTGATTAGTAAAGACTTTAATGAAATTGAAATTATTTATCCATATAATTATATGTTCCAACCATCCTTACTCTTTTCATTTTCATATGTGAGTGTGTGTGTATGTGTATGTGTGTGTGTGTGGGTGTGCAAAGCCATATCCATAGAGAGAAAGAGAGAGAGAGAGTGCTTATTTGTGTGTGTGTGAAGTTATTTTTCAAAACAGCTAATTTTACAATTTGATATTAAATGATTGAAAAGGCACTATATTAATATTTTGCTTGGTTTTTTTAAAAACAATAACCTATAATGAATTGTAATAATTGAAATTTTCCCCCCAAATCAGAAAATAAAAGGTTTCATAACTACAATTTGAATATAAAGTTACACTGATTTTCACTATGTGTCATATATTGTAAATTAAGATAATAGTTATTTATTGCATCTTGTTATAGACAGCTTTTCGCGGATATCTAAGCCCCTTATGGCTAAAAAAACTGCTTTTAATCTCCTATTTTTTTTTTATTTTCGTGGAATTCTTCTGTAATACGATATTATACACGAATCTTCAGTATGGCTGAGAACCGGTTCTAATCCAGCGGATATTAATTGGTTTCGAAGTTGCCCTGGAAAAATTTTGCTATTTTACTTTTTTTTGCGGTTTTTGTGCAGTTAATTGTGTGTGTATGTTTATATGATATCAGTATGTGCAACTTTTAGTTAAACAGATTTCTCAAGGGAGAAAGTTGTGAAGCAAAATTAAACAAGAGTTAATCAAGTGATCAATCCATCTATCAATCCATCCATCCACCCATCTATCTATTTAAAAAGGAATGTAATTGAACAAATATATGATAAAGAACTGTAGTTAAATAATATTGTTAAAAAAAGAGTTAAAAGAGGAGCTGTTTAAAAAGGAAAATTTTTCAAGGTAGGTTGTTTTTTATTGTTCTTTTTATCATATGTTTTTATCTTTGCTATTTATATGGTCACTGTTGAAAAAGGGGCGTTACTTAGATGCAAAGCATCTCTATAATTATCCGCTTCCCTCAGTGACTCACTGACTGACTCAATCACTCATTCCAATAAAAAAATTATACACCATGTGGAAGTTGTCATAGTTAAAGCTATCCTAACATATAAAAGATATGTAAGATTTTTTGTCTAATGAACTGATTGAGTTCTCCTAGAAGGGGAGCTTTACATTAGTCCTTGAATTGTTTTAGGATATTATTTTTTTAGATTTATGCTTTCCAAGATTTTAGGATATTTTTCTGCCTTCATTTTAACCCTTTGAATAAAATTTCTAAAGATAAAATGGATATAATCGTCGAAATGACTAAATTAAACCATATACATTTAAAAAAGAAATATTCTAGAAATAAAAAATAAAAGTTTTATGTATAGATTGTACTGTAAAAAAAACTACATTACATAATATTTGATTATGATTATAGTTATTTTTTATTTCTTGATTAGATAATATCTAATCTAGAAATAAAAATTTTAAAAAATGTATTTTTTTGCCATTAAAATACTAGTGACGTATAGGATCTCTGAAAATCGTTTTAACACTAAGCAATTTCATATCTAAGATTGCCAAAAGAGTGTTATTACCTTGTCTGTTTGGTGTAAAACTATACTTTTGTAATAAAGCTTTTACGTCTACAAAAAAATGCCCCAGTACTTTTTGTCAGACATAAACTTGTAGATGTAATAAATACACTTGCATTATAAATAGGTACAGTACATTTGTCATACGTATCTATATGACAAATGTTTTATGACAAGTGTATTTATGAGAAAAATTACTGAGCCTATAAAATGACCAATGATAGGCCAATACACAGACTAAATTACCAATGGCATGCCAGTATACATTTTAATTGACAAATGTTAGGCCAGTAAGACGTCATTTTTTATAGACCCTATTAAGAGCTTTCAAAAAATACCCTTGTATATACCGTTTACTATTATTATGCCAATATAAGTGTGTAGTTATAATATCATTAGACAGCAATTGATATTATGTCAGCTAAGGCTACTTTTTCTTAAGCCATATAGTCGACAAAAACCTTTGAAATTGCATATTGATAGAATTCAACATTTTTGACAGGACGAATATACAGACATAGTTAGGAAAAGACAGACATACAGAAAGACGGACTTTTAGTAGATGTAGAAAAGTTGTGCAATTAATTTATGTGACGTCAGGGTTACACAAAATTGTTTACAAAAATGAAATTATATATATCCGGCATTTCTTTATTTTCTCCAGGGATCTAAAGGGATAAGACAATGGCCGATAAATTGATGTACATCCTCATTTTAATACAAGTCTACAAAGTTGTTAACCCAACAAATAAGAATAGTTATTATAAAGCTTTGGGGACCAGTGTAATAAACAGCACATTGCCCCCCCCCCCTCTCTCTCTGATTTTCTTTATAGAACAATCAAAGAAAAATAAATCTTCTTCCCAATTCATATATTACATAATTATGTCTTTGGAAGCTCATTTATATTTAGAGATAAAATGGCAGAAGGGGTAAAATAAGCTGTTTTTATGGGGTCTCTTTCGCGGAAGTTTATGATAGCATCAAGAACTAAAGCATGAAATATTTCGTGATTTCCCTAAAACTGCCCAGTAGAACACAGAACTCTCCACACTCCATTCTTTTGTTTGTATGATTGTTTTACTTAAGGTAGAGCACAATGATTTATATAGAAAATTGAAATTAGGGTTGGGCCGGATATCCGGTCTGGCCGGTTATCCGGCCGGATATCCGGTAATTTTCAATATCCGGCCGGATACCGGACATTAAAACTATCCGGTTACATGATATCCGTCTGATTTTTGACGCCGGATATCCGGTTATCCGGCATAAGAAATCAGCCGGATATCCGGTATCCGGCCAAAAAAGTATCCGGCCCAACCCTAATTGAAATTAAATATCTTGTTGGTTATGCTTATTCCCGACACAGAGAGCACTAAAATTATGTTTTGATATCGTGCAGATTCTTATGCAACTAATAGCAGCAAAATTTACAAGGAGTGCAGGGATAAGACAAAGGCTGATAAATTTATAAATATCCTCAAAGACGATACACAAAAATACCCCTTCTGTAGATGACAATTTTTGGTTGAAGCGTTTGGACACTACTTCTACTTAACCAATCAATTGAAATTCAATAAATGTCCCCAAAGTTGTTAAGTGTAATAAAAAGCCCAATGTTTCCTACCTCACTGGTTATTTTTTTAAATAGAAAAAAAACATATAATTAGACATTTGAGAAAATTTTTTCTTTAATTGTCATACCCTTATATTCCTGGTGAAAATGCAAAGTTTTGTTATTATTTTGATAGAATGTAGATCAGTGTGGGACATGAAACCATTGATCAGGTTTCAGCAGTCCAAAAAAAATCTCTACTTTCTAAATTCTAGAGAATCTATGCTGTTTCAATCTAATTTTTATGATTATGCGTGTTTTTTCTGATGTATTTATGCCTTTAATTTATCTTTTTTTCTACAAAACTTGGACTGAGGTTTCGCGCTCCCAACTATTGTATATATCTCGTAATTATTAACCTAATTTAAAAATATTATTATGTTGTTTTGTTCAATAATAAAACTACCCACATGGGAAATAAGACAAAAAATTTGAAAACATAGTTGAAAATTATGAACTGAATTTCTTAGGTAATAATGACATTTTTTATAATTTAAAGATTTGCACCATAAGTTCTAGTTCAATTAAAAGTTTTAACAACTATCTCTCTCAATTTATACAGTGTATTTTTTTATGAGAACTTTTTTGAAAGCAATTTTACCCCACTTATAGTTATCAGAATTTAATGATTAATGGCTTATTTTCTTCGTTTTTTAAGGGAAATTATGAAACAACCAAAAAAAATTACAGTTTTTGTTGAAAAAGTGCAGTAAAGTTGAAAATTAAAAACTTAGGTGTCAACATCTAAAAATGGTTTTAGCGCATTTTTCTTATGTTCAAATATTCTACCTTTTTCAAGAATGGCTGCAAAACGCTTCAAAGTTGAGATATAGAGCTATAAATTTATACAGATACTATTGGGGACTAGAATAGGTCAAAGTTTGAAGGCCATATCTCAATCAAGGAGAAAGTACTGGCCCCCCAAAGTCGACTAATGAAAATCCAATTTTGAGCATAAGAAAAATGCGCTAAAACCATTTTTAGATGTTGTCACCTAAGTTTTTAATTTTCAACTTTACTGTACTTTTTCAACAAAAACTGTATTTTTTTGGTTGTTTCATAATTTCATAAAAACGAAGAAAATAAGCCATTAATCATTCAATTCTGATAACTATAAGTGGGGTAAAATTGCTTTCAAAAAAGTTCTCATAAAAAAAACACACTGTATATCCGTCTTTCTGTCTATATATCTATGTCACAGGGTTTGTATTTGTGTAATCCTACTGCTGTGCATGTGAACAAATATGTCTTAAGAAATATTTGAAAATAAAGATGACAAGGAGTTCAAAATTAAACTTGTCATTATGTACACGACTTCATGACTAAAGGATTATGTTTGAACTTTAATATGTTCTATAGTGTTTTACTATTGGTTTTATACTTTTTAAGGGAGTAAGTTAAAATTTTATGGTTTCTTCGAACCCAATAAAGGTTGCATAATTCTAAACTGTTAGCACATCATTCAGCTTACAGTGCTTAATAAAAATGACGCCATACGGATGACAGGCCAGTATACATTTTACCATTGGTCAAAATAAATGTATACTGGCCTTTCATTGGTATTTTGTATAGTATAACGTTATTTTTATTATGCAATGTAAGCTGCTCCGGACAGAACCGATAAAAAATAATAATCTACTTACATTTAAGTGAAGTAAAGATTCAATGATATAAGTATATATGCCCAAATGAATGTCTAATAATTTTTCATCCGCATTTCTTTATAAAATAATTCTAGTTTATATAGCAATTGAAATTAATTTCTACCGGTGTAAGGGTCTAGACGGTTAAAAGACTTTTAGATTTGGCCTATTTTTTCATCTAATTTATGTTTTTTTATGGAAACTAATTTTGCTATGATCTATCCTAAAATGAAAGATTGTCAATTTGAGACTTATTTTTGTAAGTCACTCTTTGTTTGTAAGGAAGGGAGGGGATATTGCGCTGTTTATTACAATAGTTCCCAAAGTTTTGTAATAATGTTTTCTTATTCGTTGACTTAACAACTATAGGGACTTTTACTGAATTATGATTGGATGGTTCATTAAGTAGATCGTCCAAACGTTTCAATAGTAATCTACATAATGGGTAATTTTTGTGTAGCAAAATTTTGGATGTAAATCAATTTATCGGCCATCGTTTTATCCCTTCAGATTCCTGACTTTTCCAAGTATACATGACAACACTTTTTTTTATAAAACCACTTCATTTGTCATTTACATACACAGCACAGTTTTTTTTTGCACATTTTAGCACTCATCATGGCGTTGCCATTTTATGTTTACTTATGTTTGCAAATTTATAAGAGCACAGAACCACTGAGAGAGTGGGGACAATGAACTGTTTTTACTCTAGTCCCCAAAATTTTATAATAATGTTTCTTTTTCGTTTGCTTATCAGTTTTGGGGACTTTGAAATTTGATTGGTTGGATCATTAAGTGTTCAAACGTTTCTACCACTAATATTAATCTACAGAAGGAGTAATTTTGTGTATCATCATTGGGGATGTACGTCAATTTATAGGCCATTGTCTTATTCCTTTATATCCCTGCCGAACATCCTCCCCTCGCCCATATATTCGAGTAAAATTGAAAAAGAAGGGGGGAGGGTAGTTTTTTCTTATTGGCTAACACTTGCATGGTTCCATAATCCCGCAGAGCCTATACATGATGTTTCCTAACCTTGCGGGTCTAACCTCTACCCAATATAACCTAACATAACATTAACACCAGAAAATAATTACCCTTCTTCCTATATTTTCAATTGTTCTTTCAAAAACGGCGGGGCGAGTTCTATGATCGACTACACACTTTAAGGGAAACTGCCTTAACTATTAACAGAGAACCAATTCTTTAATTGCACAAGTCTTGTCTAAAAGTGCTAATTATAAGTGCGACTTTTATTTTACTATTGATGTCACAGTGTCAGCATCAAACTGTCTATATCATAACAGACGCGAACACTTTTTCTTAAAGCCATATAGTCGACATTAGCCCTTAAAACTGCAAAACATTACACTGCTTATAGTTTTGATAGGGCTATGATGCGATTTTAAAAATAGCAAAAAAAAACATTAAACAAAGATGTAATTGTTATATTCATGTAAAAAAAATAATGTTTTATATCAAATGCAAAGAATAGAAACTCAAAATTGTCGACTTGTTGTTAAAGTCGATTACTTGAATATTTAGTTTAACATTGAAACAACACTTACAGAATAATTTTAGGGTAATACTGTTCTAATATGTTGATCTAACACCAACACCTAGGTATCACAGGGTATAATTTGTAGGTGTGAACCCAAACATGTGACTAAACTCAAAACACCGTAACCAAAAAAAAATACTTTTTTCGTGTTACCCAGAAGAAGAAAAAAATCCATCCATTGCATGATGACGGATTTTTTTTTATGGTTTTTTGTTTATTAGGCAAGGCCCACTTCTAGGCCTACAGCAAATGAAAGTTTATACAATACAGCGGTCTTTTGTACATATGTAAAGAAAAGTCTATATCTGTCTTAGGATCAAGTCAAGCTGAGTGTGCCAATGGCAACAAGTAAAACAGAGTGTGCCAATATTCCCCCTAGTCAAGTAGAGTATGCCAATATTCCCCCAAGTAAAACATAGTATGCCAATATTTCATCAAGTAAAGCATAGTATGCCAATAATTTATCAAACAAAGCAGCATGACAAAAATCTTTTTAAAAAGATGAATTTAACATATTTTCCGATTTATATTATAATAAATCAACCTACAAATTTACTACTTTATGAACGTAAAATATATAAACTAGCAGTTGCGTCCCTAGCATCTAGGAGCTCTTTATTCCAAGTAGTGGAAAAGTTACGAAAATTAGCCTAAACCCATTAAAATTTCAAAATAAAAGATCTCACTAATCGATGGACTGTTTTGGTTCTTCTTTCAATGAAGCTTCTTATTGGTCCTTTAAAATACCATGATTTTGTTACATTGGTTTTCCTTTTTAAAACTTAAATGTAAAGGAGATTTTCAGCTCTCTCCTTCCTTTAAATGCCCCTAGAGACATCGAGGGGGGGGAGGCGGGGGTGAATCCGCTAGTATATATACATAAATTATTTCAAAATTTTAGAAAAAGCATATCTTGACAAGTAAAGCAGAGAATGCTATTATTACGCCAAGTAAAGCAGAGTGTGCCAATATTCCCCCTAGTCAAGTAAAGTATGCCAATATTCCCCCAAGTCAAGTAGCGTGTGCCAAAACAGGCTATTGGCATACTTAGCTTGACTTGATCCCTGTCTTATTATGAATCACTAGTCTGTCGCAATAAAAAAAGAAAAAAACGGCCCAACGCGTTTTGCAACGTAGGATCGCGAAAATTTGATTACTACTTGATTAAAAAAAAAATATATGTACGTATATGGTGTAAATAAATATCTAACTCCATCTCTTTTTTAGAGGTTTACATTCCCACGTCTAATTTAATCCCTCCTTTTAGATGTATTTTCATGACATCACAGATGACACTTTCCAGTGCTTCAGAATTTAAAACTTTTTTTTACTGTTTTATAGAAAAACGATCTATAAGGCTTGTGAACATAGAAAGTTGGTCTTTTAGTGTACATTTACATTGAATAATGAAGTGTTCATTTTTAGTAGCGAAGCTACTCTATAATTTAAAATGTCCGTCTGTATGTATGTATGAAACGTTTTTGGGGAAACGTGATTTACTCGGCTCCTATAAAAGATAGACAGCTGAAATTTTTATTGATTAAATAAGTCATCATTCTTCATATTTTCACAAAGTTTCATTGAGATATGTCAATTAATTGGGGTGCTAGATCGATTCCTAGATTTTTAAGTTTTCATGATTTTCTCTATTCCTATTAAAGATAGAAGTATAAAATTTTCAAGGATCAAATAAATTCCAATTCTGCAAACTTCTATAAAGTTTTGGTGAGATTTGCTTATTGGTTGGGGTGCTAGATCGATTCCTAGTTTTTTAAGTGTTCAAGCTTTTTTTTCAACTCCTAGTCCAGATAGATGGCTGAAATTTTCAGGAATTGAATAAGTTTACATTTTACATAATTCCACAAAGTTTCATTAAGATTTATTTATTGGTTGTGGTGCTAGATCGATTCCTAGATTTCCAAATTATAAATCATGAAAGGTTTCGTGATTTTAAATAAATTTTTATTTTGTGTTTAATTACTCTATAGTTCATTCTGGATGTTCTTCCATGATTGTTGAGCTTCGCTACTTAAGGATGTTGTCATCCTTGTTACAAAACTTAGTTTTATTTTCAATAAATAATAACTAAATTTCAAACTAAATATTGGAAAAACGTGCTTGAAAAACATGTACGGTATCATATGTAAACAAGTGTAAAAAAAATATATTAAAATCATAGAATTGATCTTTGTTTAGTTGAACTTTGGTTTCTCAGTATGTGATTTTTTTTTATATTTCCTAGCGACACACAACTGTCAAAATAGAATATAGAAAAAATACAATTTTAATGAACAAAAATATATTCATAAAAGTATTTAATAAAATATTAAATTTTTGTGGTAAAAAATGTGTAATATTTGCGTCAAATTTCATGTATTTATTTCTGTGGTTACACAAATTGCATTTTAAACTTTTTCCAATTTTTGGGTGGTACCAAAAAGAATTTACAAAATTAGTTTATGGTCAAACGGTTTTTTTTTGGATGACGAACGGTCATTAACTATTTATTGCTCTATGATTTTTAAATTTATGAAAAGACAAGAGGGCTAAAATAAAAAAAAAGTCTCGGTTTTTTTCTTCATTTCTAAATAATAATATTTTAATATCAAATTATTAAAAATTATTTTTTTCACAGATTTGTAAATTATGATTGTATTGACCAATTTTTTTCTGCATTTCACCTTTAATTTCTGTATGTAATTATCAGATAATTTGGCACCAATAACTTTAATTCAGTAAAAATAAGGATAAATAAGTGCAAAAATGGATTTTAATGAATTATTTTATTTTTAAACTAATGTTAAATAAAAAAAAGAATATTTTTTTCTATTATAAACAACTAGTTTCAAAATTTCAAGTTAAAAAATTTCTCCTTTTATATTGGTATTTTTTAAAAAGTAAGAAAGATTTCTATGTATTATTGACGTGCATATACATTTTCGAGTCTGGTGGGAAGGAATTCAAAGTTTAATGGGTTAAAAAATGAGAAAGACATAATGTTTCTTAAGGTGGTATTAACACCTCTTAGGACCTCATTTGTTATGCCTCTATGTAAAGATTGAAAATTATTTGATTTCATCCACTTTTTTCTGATTTCTAATGAACAATGTCATCATTGTTTAATAGTTCAAAATCTTTGTATGAAAAAAATGTTAAAGATTTCAGAATGAAGTTACGGTGGTAACAAAAACTTTTTACTGATTTGTATTTTTAATTTTATAAATTTTACATGCCTTAGCCGAATATTTTTTTTTTTTCCGTTTTATGCAGTAATTGAATGTCCATCTGCCAAGATAGGATGTGTGTGTGTCTGTCTCCATAAAAAAAGATGGATACACATGGCTTTTATTATTTCAAGAGACATACGTTTTTATTAAACCAATTTTATTATTTTGGGAAGGGGTAACTTAGTACTCCCCCATGAGAAATCCCGGTGATAAAATATTCCTCTTTAAAATAAACTTTTTATCTTTCATTCTTAAATTTTTAAAGTAAGCATTTATATGCCATTTATCAACCCCTCCACCTTTCTCTCTTTACTTAGAAGCCTATAAGGGCGCAACTGATAGTATTACCAAAATGTAAAGTGTAAATGTTAAAACCACCAATGATGACATATGGTTGTTCATCAACTTAAAACTTTTTAATTTCATGCATTTTTTCTTCGCTCTTTACAGGAATATATAATTTATGATGAAAAAGATTTGTGCTGTTAAATTAGTATAATCTATTAAAATCTATTAGTTCGAACATTTACTTTGTTGTTCCGAAGATTTTTCCTCTTCTTGCCTCTAGTTGATAAACAAATGATCGAAAAAATTGGAGTTGTAAGTTCTAGTGGCGTACAAACAGTAATTATTTAGTGGGTGTGAATCCATTTGAAGGGGAAAGAAGGGTAGAGCAGGTTTTCCCGGTTTTAATTTTAAGAAGGGCTTAGACACCATTATACCACACATTGGTCTTATTATTTATCTATCTGGTATTAAAACAAAGCTGTATTTTAATGTTTTTCGAAAGATTGCGCGAAGCGCTACTAATTTACATTACACATTATTATGAAAATTATTATCATGGACAAGAACGTAAACGTAACATTCAGGAGTGTTTTAAAAATCTAACTATATCTCTATATTTTTTTATTTTCACTTTTTATGCTGGTTAATATTACCTTAGATAGATGACCCAATATATCAACATTTTAGGGAACGGTCTAACCCAACGATGAACTTTCAATTTGGAATCCTAACAATGCATTGTTATTTAAAACATTAAAAATTCTTAGAATAAACATGGATAACAACATTTACAGAATATTTTGCCCAAACATTAATCCAAGCACCAAAGAATTACTAAAGGGAGGAGTATGTTGCGCTAAAAATCCGTAAAGGTGTGAGTTTAAGGGTTAAGAATAGTAGTTAATATTATTCACTAAATATGTGTATTTCGTATTGAAAAGAAATATAGACAATTTTTTTTAAGGTAACATAAATTGTTATCGTTCTACTACTGTTTTTAACTTAAAATTCACAATCTTTACGGATTTTTAGCGCAACCTACTCCTCCCTTTGTTAAAAATAGGGTTATTTTACCTAAAGGGTGTTTTTTAAAAAGTAGCGCTCTGGAGGGGTCAGTAGATTCAAATTTCAATATTGTTTTCTTATTGACATTGCTTGAGCATGAATTGAATTAGTTTTATTAGTTTTAGACGAAAACTGTAAGGTTTATATTGAAAAAAAGTTAAGCGTTCATTTTTTTCTACCCTTTAACCCTTACAGATCGGGGGGGGGGGGGCTCCAAGAGCCCCCCCCCTCTAGATTTTTCAATCTCATTTTTTTTGTAGGTAAGATGGAGTGCTGTGACTTCATCATGACTTTTTAAGTTTAGTAATTATACGTCGGCAAGAGTTGATTTTATTAGGATATCTGGTCTGTGTCGGTCTTGGTGTCCGGTCAAAGTCGGTTGGGTAGCACCAAAATTAGAAAAAAATTCTAAAAAAATCTTAATTTCTACATTATGACTTTTGTGTATAAGGAGAAACCTAAAATTTTTTTGGTGAATACTTAGATATCAATGACCTTCTGAGAAAAAATGTGTTATGACCGTTTGACCGCTCCCTGACCGACTTTATGACCAATTTTTGTCCGGCTTTTACTACAGACATATATCATGAATATCGTGGCTTCTATTACAGCTAGAGTCCTATAAATTTTTTTGGTAAATCCTTGAGCAACATCAAACATTTACCGCCGTAACCGCCGAAAATGGCGGTTTCCGTTATTTGCCGTTTTTTGGCGATGATCAGAAAAAGTAATTTTTTTGTTATGAAAAATAAAAGTTCGTCCTAAAATTTGGTCATCCTAGCTGGAAAATTGGCCGCTCTACAGCTGTAAATTTAGCGGCTGGCCGCTAAAAAGCGGCTAAGGAGCGGCCTGGCTGCTATGACTAGAAAAAGTAATTTTCTCTAAAAATACACATGAACCACCAGAAAAAAATTTTACGTCTTTATCTGTAACAGGAGCCGAGATAGAAGGGGGGGCTCTTGGAGCCCCCCCCCCCCCCCCGATCTATTAAGGTGGGAATTGGGGCCCGAGCTGTAAGGGTTAAGTTGCAGCTACTCGTCTTTTTATTAATGCTAAAAATACATAGCTAGATCCTTGGCTGCTGGTAGGCAACCCTTAACAGCAGCATGAAGGAAATAAACAAATTTAGAAACTTATTAATGCCGTTTAACTTATTTAATGCCATAAAGACAAAAATCTGCAACTTATTAAAAGCATACAAAAGTTTTTTTTGACCCATCCATTGAAAGTACGTACTTTGTGAAAGCAGCAAAAAATAATAATCAAGGCATATGAGATCAATTTAAGTAATAATGTTCTAATTTCAGAATATCATTATTATGTACATTGTAACTGCTTTTATTCGGTTTAGGAAATTACACAAAACTGACATAAATTCGTACTATAAAAAAAGAAAATCCATTATCTTGAATTAAATAAAAAATAAGGGAAATTAGTTTTTTTTAATAGTGTATTACTTTAGGTGAGATTAGGTTAGGTCAATTTAATGACTTGGTTGCAACGCAGCTTTAGGGCACCATAGGTAAAGGCACTGCAGGGTTAGGATTCCCTATAGGGCGAGGAAAATAAATTCACACCCCCTTATTTTTATTCATTTTTAACAAAGGGTGAGTGGGGTTGTTAGTGTTTAACCTTTTGTTAAAGCATTCAACACTAAAAATAATTTTAACAGTAAAAGTTGAAATTATTAAGGAAAAGAGAGTGTCACTAATATTTCAATTATCGACTCAGGAATCACCTTACCAAGAAGCGAATTATATGACAATTATACATGCAGTATATAAGATAGAGTTTATAGAATATAATATAACCTAATCAAGTAATTTTTTTTTTTTGCAGAGAAGGATTGTATATTTTGCCAAAAACACTCCTTTAAAACTGATTTTATTTCAGCAAAAACTTCTGCCTTATATTATTCTTATTTGTAAGCAACAAATATTTTAAGGAAAAAAACAAGACACCATACGCTTATGAAGTAAAATTTGATTAATATGAAATATAAATAAATAGTAAAAACTACCCATATTAGACTGAAAAAGAACCTATTTTCATCAAAAATACTGCAGTTTTTAAGAATGAAGCATCTAGGAATGCAAAACAATTTATCCTTTTAAATCTAAATTACTTACATTTTTTTGACCAGTATTTATTGAAGAAGATAAAATCAACAACGATGTAAATTCCGTAAATACAATATTTAATCAAGTTTAAAATAAGTTTAATTTAAGCCTTTTTGATTAATGTATATAAGCTACTTTGCTACTAATAATTAAAATCTAACATGCTTGTATTTTATGGCTCTACAGACGATATCTTTAAAACTGTGTTGAGTGCCTAAAACTGAAAAGTTTCACATAGATTCCCGGAAGGTTTTAGGCTCTCCTAGGTATGAACTTTATATTGTTTAATAGCATCTGCACAGCGTTTCAAATACAAAGGTCCTAGACGATATGATCACAGCCTCTAGTAGTTTTAGGTAGAATATTATTATTTTAACGATTTCTTTGAGACCTCTGAAACAGCTTGACTTGAAAATCTGAAATTTTTTGGAGCATGTTTTAGGCTATTTCGCAAAATAGTCGATTTTCTATTATTAGTATATAATTTTCTGTATTGTCAAAACGCTTCAAGGGGTTGGGTCATCAAAACCTATTGCCAGTTTAAATTGTTTTTCATTTATTCGCAGGAATTTGAGGTATGTTGACTTTAAAAATAATCTACAAGACTTTCATCCCCCCTAAAGGAACCAACCTACCTAATGGTAAATCTAAGGCTAGGGGAGAATTATTTTATTGTTAATTATGATATCACTAAAATACACCCCTTTCTGTTGATTATAATTTTTGGATTAAACGTTTGAACACTCAACTTAATGAAGCAACCAATCAAAATTCACTAAAGTCCGCAAAGTTGTAAAGCCAACGAATTAGAAAACGTTGGGCTCAATACCAGCTGAGTATACACATGGATATTCAGCTACTATTGGGGTCATTTTTGGATACTCAGCTACCATTGGGAAAATGTGTAGATATTCAACTTGGGGGAAAAAAAGTTTTAAAACAATTATTTTGGATTTTGTAATAAAGGTTTTGATATGAAATCTTATAGAATTAACTTATTTTAGTAGCGCAGCGTAGTATTTTTATGAAAATAAACTTAGCAGGTAATGTCAATAAATATTTTTTGTCCCTAAATAACTAGATATCAAAAAAGTGTTTTCTTAATAAATAATTTATTTGAAATAATAAACAAAAGTAAGTTGCAATCACTGTAAGTCATACAGATGAACAGACATTAAAATAGCAGCTATATTAAACTGTGTTGGAAGAGCGTATTATATGATATTTTGGACATGATCAAATAAAGAGAGATGGAATTTCATGCAACCTGAAACTAAATTTTACAACAAAATCTTTGGGAAAATTAATTTATTATCAATTTCCATATCCCTTAAACTGTGAGATTTCAAGATTTTTACTTGATGAAATGTTTTTGATGTTGCATTGAAACAAGCCTCAAATTTTAACCCCATTTAAAGTATTTTGGCCAAACAGCTGAACAAAAAATTATAAAGCTAATCAGATCTATATTGTAATATCCTCTCATTATTTTATAATTATTTTAGGTATGTATGTATGTAACGATAATGTAAGGTTTAATTTTTAAGCTTAATTTATTTTAAAAATGGCTCTCTTTCTTCTTATTTAGCTTGTAGTGTCAAAAAGCTGCTATTGGATGTAATCGTCTTTATTTTTAGTTTTTTTTCTTCAAATACCAAGACACTGCTAGCCTAAAATTTTTTAGCCTTAAAATGCATTTATCTGATTTACTATCAACAGGAATTTTCATAGAGATCCGAAGAGATTATTCAATGGAAGAAATAAATATTTTGTATAAATAAGACCTTTGGGGGGGGGGAGTGCTGTATAATTTTTGGGAGGGGAATATATGAACCTTGTGGCCCCATGAGAAGCTTCCCTGAAAAAAAACGAACAAATTTAACATTTGCTGGGTTCTTTTCTGAAGTTTTGAAAATTTTTAAACCTATCCTGTCTGAAATGTAAAGAAAAACTAAGCCTGCTTGTTCGTCAGCCTAAAGCTTAGGCTATCTTTAACCACTGAATCAATAGGGCTTCCCTGCTTTCAGTGATTTTACATGAGGTAGTAAAAACCCCTTACACCTCTTTAAATGTTCAGACTATAAAGGATATGGGCGAAGCCACCTTTAAGAAAAATAAAGGCAAACATTAGGTACTAAATGTTTTTTTGCAAAGCATTTCTTTGAATTTTGTCAAGTTTTAAGAATTTCATTTTTAAAAAAGGTTATAGTCACTTTTTGGGAAGTATATTTTTTTTGCTGTTGTACTCTTAACATTTAATGTAGGCATTGCCTCAAATTTTAGTCATTTTCTTTTTTTTAAGTGGATATTATTCAATAGTTAAGCCTACCATCTTTAATATCAACAGAGAAATCTATTTTATACTACAACATTCGAAAGTTAAATATAGAATATACCTTTATTGGTCATAAAAATCTTACAAATAAATCAGTTCTTTGAGTGAGAGCAGCCAAGACTTTGTGTCAGCCTCATTGACTTGGCTTTCCTAGGCTCTGACAGATGGACAGACAAGATTTTAGAATCGATTACATACTAAAAAAAAACAATAAAAAACTAATGTAGGTAGTGATTTGATTAATCTGACTAATGAAGCATAGTATAATTTCTATCAATTACTTTTTTGGTTCAATTGGTGCAAAATGGTTTTTGAAACACTATTTATTAAAATTGCCAAGTCGAGAACACAACACTCCCTCCCCTTATTTAAATAAATTTGAAATAAAGACGACGAGAGCGTGGGGTACAGCTTTTCGTTTTAACTATGGCTAGGTTAGGTTGGGTTTTATTGGGTACAGAGGAACCTCGCGTGGTTAAGATACTGCAATTCCCTGGAGAGGTATTAGGCATAAGTAGAAAAAAACTAACCTTCCCCTAATTTTCATTTTAAAGTAATTTTGTTAGGTGGATATATGAGTGCTAAAAAAGAAATGTCTGACTGACATTAACCTACCGTATAAGATCAATATTATAGTTCTAAGTGATTTACTTTAATAATAGTTTAATTCTTGTTTTATTTTAATATAATTGCATCATTTCTAACAATAGCAAATTATAACATTTCTGTGACGAAGCTTCTCTATATCTAGAATATTCCGTGCGTCTGACCTTCTGTGGTAAAAAAAATAGAAATAATATATTGATAAGGACAAGCAATACAACAATCATACAACAACTGTTTTAAAAGAATTTGTTATGTTATAACTTTATTTTACTTTACTGCTCATTTTATTGTAGTTCCGCTGCGGTTTGACTTATGAAAGTTATCCTTGTTTCATTGGTATTATTACAAAGTGCAGCGTTATTTATAGAAATAAAACTGACTTTTAAGTAAAACAAGGATGACAACATCTATGAAAGCGAAGCTCTACAAATTAAATGGCCAGACAAATGAACATTAACAATTATAAAGTAACAACGCCTTTAATGTCAACAGAAATGAGAAATCTAAACCAGGATGATTCCTTAAATGAGAAACAGGCTGCTGAATACCAGCATACTTATATTTTAAGGCTTAGTTATAGCGATGCTTCGTCTAAAACATTGTACCCAATAGTCTCATGTATCAATATTGAACTCTTATACTTAAAGAAAACTGTAGTTAACAAATCAACATCAAAGGACAAGAGACAAACAACCAAAATTCCATTCTCAATTTAACGGGTATTTTAGTAGCTAAGCTACCCTATAATTGACTTTGTCTGTCCGTCAGTCAGTCCGTCCGTAATACTATGGGAGAAATGCAACTTTCTCAGCTGCTATTGAAGATAGACTGGTGAAATTTTTTTGGTATATCGGTGAGCAACAAGTTTATGATTAACTTGGTCCATGCATAAAAAATTAAAATATTTGTTATTAATATATCAGAAATGTTTAGCAAATTCTAAGTATTACAGCAGATTTATGAGCCGAACATCGTCTTTATAATTCAATTTGTCTGTTTGTCCGTCCATGAATTTTTAGTGCTTCGCTACTTTTGGATGTAGTCATCCTTGTTTTAACATATTTAAAACAAGTTTTTTATTGTCTGTCTTTAACTTTCTTTTTCCCACAATTTTTTGATTTTTTTGGTTACCAAAGTAAATACGTTTTATCAGAAAAAAAGGATGACAATAACCATTAGTAGCGACGCATAGAAATATAAAAAAATGTGAAAAATAAAGGAAAATCATACAGACCAAGCAAATTGTACATTTTTATATTCGTAGAAAACTAAATATTATGCGGTGTTAGACATAATTTTTCAGTATGGCTGAGAGCCTGAGAACCGTTTCTACAGTGGCGTGCGAAGCACTTTGTCTAGGGGGGGGGGGGCATTTTAAAGATTTTGTAAAATTTTGCCCCCCCCCTCTAAAGCAAAGTGCCCCGGGGGGGCACTTTGCTTTAGGGGGGGGGGTCATTTTGATTATATATACTAACTTTAAATAAGGGCGTTTAAGGGGTGGGATTATTTGATTATGGGCCTTCTAGTCCTTATCCCTTCTTCCCTATCCCTTCCCCCATCCCTATTTCCCATTTATATCCCCCATCTCTTCTCCCCCATCCCTTCTCCCCACCCTGCAATGACCGAAGGGAAGGGAGCTAGAAAGCATCTTCGAAAAAAAAGTACAGAAGATAATTTAACCTTCCCCCCCCCCCCCCACCACAAAACATTTTTTTATGGGTGGAAGGGGATGTTATAAAATCTCAACAGGAAGGATGAATAACCCCATTAAAAAATTTTTGGGGGGGGAGATAAAAACACTCATTTTGGAAATAATTTACTTAAAATTTACCTATTATGTAAAACTGATTTTAAACAAGGATGACAACATCTATAAGTAGCAAAGCACAAAAAAATCATTAATAAGAATACAGACAAGATTTAAAGAGCATATGTTGAAATCAATATATATTTTAGATAGAAAAAGTCACAAATCCTTTTTTCTGTATGTTGTGTGATGACAGTCAGAGTAAATTACATACTGGATGCTCGAAACAGCAAGAAATTTTTTTTTTTAATCTTATAATCCACGTTCCATAAAAACCAAAGATATCAAGAAAATTACTTGTCCTTTCATCTACAGATATAAAAATCTCTTAGAAATATGGAAAACTTTGGGGTATAGTTTCTTTTGTGGCAATGCCTCTTAAAGGGCATTTCGTCGTATTTTCATAGTAGCTTTTAATAGGTTATTCTAGGTTAAGTTGGGTCAGGTGATTTCCCCGCAGGCTTAGGCAATTGGCCCCGCAGGAGCTATACATAGGTGAAAAGCTGCTGTGAAAATACGACGAAATGCACCTTAAGAGGCAATGTCACAAAAGGGACTATATCCGAAATTTAAAAGATACAAAAAAGCCAAAAACGTCCAACGTCCAACCTCCATGAATTTTTTATAGTTAATTATACTCCATAATGATGGGAATGTTAACATTAAGTTTTAGCCTTCTATCTTTAATTGCAGTTGAAAAAATCACATTTCCCCCTTAGCATTTCGTACTGACAGCCATAGTGAATTATAGAGAAGTTAAAAAGTTATATCAACATATCCTACCCTCTTTAAATGGCACTTTAAAACTCTGTTAATTTTTGATTAAGTGGTGTTTCCAATGATTTATAAGTGAAGTGCGTAAAGCGCACCTAAAAATATTTACTCCCCCTTTGAACTAAAATCAATTAAAGACAACAAGAGTGGCGTATTTTATCAAGTTAGGAATATAGAGTGTAGTTAGTTTTAAGGGTTTTTAATGAAAATTGCCATAAAAAACATGTCTTTTTGTAAGGGTATGTACACAAAAAAAATGATAAACTTATCCTGAAAATATTATGATATCATATATAGTTATTCATTTAGACAGACATACAGTGTTGGGAAAAAGACTTAGATAAATATCAACGCTGTTTCTTTTTTATATAAAATAACTTTTTAATTAAATATTTGTTGTTTTATAGAAATAAAAACAAAATATACAATGAAATAAAAAGCAGAAACCATTTGGAAGGGCGCGAAGCGCAAATTTTTTCTTTAAATATGCAGGGAGGGAGGGGTTTTTGGGCTATTTATTACACTAGTCCCCAATATTTCATATAAAATTTTCTTATTCGTTGGCTCAACAACTTTGGGGGACTTTAATGGAATTTTGATTGGTTGGTTAATTAAGTCGAGTTTCCATACATTTCATCCACTAATTGTAATCTATATAAGGGTAATCATCATTGGGGATGTACAAAATTTCTTTGGTAAAAAGTTTATATTATACAAAATAAAATACTTCCTATTACCTGGTTTGTTATGTTCAGTGAAAAAAGATTATAACCTAATTTCTTTTTGGTCGCTAGGGGGGGGGCGATTGCCCCAAATGCCCCCTTCGGTTCGCACGCCAAAGCGTTTCTATTCCACCTGATACTAATCGGTTTCAAGGTCATACGGGAAAATAAAAATATCTGACACTGTAGAATTATTGATAGACAAGCTGACAAAGTGATTAGATTAGATTAGAAGAGAATTTTCACACTAAGAAAAAAAACTTTTCCTGTACAAATGAAATAAAATTTATAGCAAATACTGACAAAACAATATAGTTATTTGATGCGCATTGGTCAAGGGAATCATTCCAAAATATATTCTTTTTATACAGTAGCTTCTAATTCGTATCTTAATAATGAAGATTTAGCATAATCCAAAAAATAATTTAATTAAACCTAACTGTCAGAAATAAATAAGCAGAATAGAAGTGTATAAGTTTGAACAAAATTGTATGTAGATTAATTGTTGCAAAACTGTTAAATACAGTATAATGTTTAAACGCCATACTTACATTTTAAGGACTTGATTATAGTGATGCTTATCTTATAAAGAATATTCTACATTGTTGAACTAGGAATCATAATTCCAAAAATCAGATATATTGTATACTATATCACATAAAAAATGTTGTCAAAAATCGTAGCTAAGTGTTAAAGGAATCATCATGCAAAGTTTGAAATCGATGGGACAATTCAATCATGTTTCAATTATTGAGAAGAGCTAACGGTTACGGACGGCCATACGGACGGACTGACCCTAATTATAAAAAACTTCGCCTTTAAAAATACAAAAGGTCAGGTCCATATAGTTATACTTGTGTAGCTTTGTTACCAAAGTGCAAAGAACCCAATAAGAATTTTAACATATTAATTAAATTCCAATCAAATTCAATTAAATTTGAAAGAAAATAACACAGGCCCCTTTAACCCCCCCTCGGGCCTCCCCCCCCCCCCCCCTGTTTACCCATTTTGAAACTCAAACGGCACTAAATCTCCTCCCCATAACCTTAGATCATTCTCTCCTCCTTTTATTTTTTCGCCCCCTTATTTTCTTTTATTTTGGTTAAGATAATATGAATTAAAAACAGCAAAGATTAGCTTTATTTGGGGGATCTCTCATATACAGAAAAACTTTCCCGTCATTTAGTAATAATTATTAATCATTTTTATTATTTAATATTACATCCTCGTATCAAAATCAGTGTAAAAGTCTAAACAAATTTGAAAGTTAATTTTTTGAAAAACTTACTTAAATACAGGACATGGTTTAAGAAAATACTTCTATTTTTAGGGCTTGATTATAGAGATGCTTCGCTTATAACATTATACTTTGTTGAAATAGAAATCAGTATTCCAAAAACCAGATGAATAGGATAATTTTATAACATAAGAAATAGTTATTAAAAGTAATTGGTTTTAAATTGACGTATTCTGGTAGAGTTAAAGAGTTGCCACGCTTACTAAATCGTAACTTACTGTTATATGAATCATCATGCAATGTTTGAAATTGATAGAAAATTTCTAGTATATCTAAAATAACAAAAATATAACCTTTACGGACGTACGGACCTGCCGACCCTAATGGTATTAAAGACTTTAGTTTTAATAAAATTTGCATCATTAAACGGACACTGATTAAAAAGAAGAGTTACCCAAAAAAAAGAAGGCGTGGCCTGTCGGCCTCTTTATTCATTAAGATCCGCAAAGGGGGCGGTTCTTAGGAAAACTTTGATTCTTTATTATATCAATGTATCTAGGGTTTGAATTATGTTGTGTTTAATTTGGTAATAAATCCTTAAAAATCACCAAAAAGGTTTAAAGCCCTTTGCCTTAATCATAGACAAAAAAATGTACTCAAAAGAACCTTTATTTTTTTATATTTATAAATTTGTTTTATTGAAAACTGAAAAATGTAATTATCATAAAGAATTTAAAAAACTCAGACAAAAATTTTGATTTTCGTTAATTTATTTATCTATTAATTAATCTATGAAAATATTATGGAACTTTCAAAAAATCCTTTAGTTATCTTGGAGAAATCGTGGAAGTATGATTAACATTTATTTGACTCATTGCTTTATTTCCTAGTGATTATTTTAGTGATAAAGGTATAATTTTTGGTTTGATTAAAAGACAAGGATGACAAGGATGACAAGATGATCCTTTCAAATTGAATTGAAAATATCAAGATCAAATGTCATATATTGAGAATTTATAATTAATACATACTTTACAATTACATGGAAATTGTTTTAGCTAGTATTTGCTCCGCTACCTATGAAACTAATTTTCTTAGCAACCGCTAGTAAATACACATACTAGATATGTATAGAATGCGTGAATATTATGACAGGAGAAAAATTGCCGTCAATGCTAACATGGATACCATTTATGGTTATTTATTCGTTCATCCAGTAGAGGGTAAAAGGGTGGGGTAAATAAGGTGGGATAGTAATTTTAGCCAGCTACAAATTTCACTTTATTAGAGTACATGATAATCTGGAGTAAGATCCAAGTAATAATAAATCACTAATTTTAGATTTTTATTACAGGTTTGTGTTTAGCAGACAATATTTACAAAAATATTACCAAACCACAGAAACAAGAAAATCTACCAAAGTAAAGAAATTGAAAATTGAACTCGGAACATTTTTTTATGAAAAAAAAGTGGTAATGAAAAAGTGATGCAACGACGGTGAACCGTGAATTTCAACTTTTTTTCACATTCATTTACAAGGTTATTATATACAAGGTTTTTTTCACACCATAATTTAGTCGCGAAACTGCTTCAAAAATCAAGGATATATAGGGATATGACATTGGCCGATAAATTGATGTACGTCACCAATCATGATACATGAAATTACCCCTTCTTTAGATTAAAATTATACTTTGAACACTCTACGTAATTTACCAACCAATCAAAATTTATTAAAATCCACACAGTTGTTAAGCCTATGAATAAGAAAACGTTATTATAAAACTTTGGGGACTAGTGTAATAAACAGCCCATTGTCCTATCACTCTCTCTGGTAAAATATACAGATCTTCTTAGCTGCTCATACTTTAGTTTCATGAGATATACTCAGAATCTTTAGTAACAAAATTCAAGTATAATCTTTTCTGATAACCAAAACTGAGTATATAATAACCTTGTTGGTATTATAGAATTAGAGTCACCTAGCTGTTGACACAGAATATGAAATAAATAATTATTATTAATAAGAGACCTTGATATAATAGTTAGTGATATAATAATTATATTATATTATGAGATAAAAACAAACATTAAATCAAAAATAAGTGGAACATACATAAATACATTAAAAGGTCAGTTTTTTTTAGTTTTTTTTATATAATTAGCTATCTGTGTATTTTCTAATTATCTATCTATCTTTTTCATTATCTAGATACATTTCTATATTATTAACTAGCAGCCTCTAGGGGCACTTAAGGAGGTGGAAGTTGAATAATTCGACAAATTTCAAATTTTGATATTTCTTTCTTTTCTTTGCATAAGTTTTTACTTGTGTAGAATAATTTATCTAAATGTACTTTAACTGGCTTAAAAAAGGGGTGCGGTTTCTACGTAAATGAATGCCACAAAAATGACCATCAAGTAATTTATTTCTGTATACAAAAAATATATCTGATTTAAATTTATAATTGTGGTTTTAGATTTAAAAGGCATTTATTTCTTAAAGTAAACAAATTTTTCGAAGAAAAGTCTTGAAATCTATATAAGTGCTTTCGATAAAAATGAATTACCCTGCCCCCTTTTATTTTTAAATAAATTAAAATTGAGAAGTACTTTTTTAACCTGTGCCTAACACCTAGATACTAGGTAGCAAATATCAGTCCTAACCATGCGGGGCTACCCAGTGCCCAATCTAAAATGACCTAAGGTTGAAAAAAACAAAAACCATCACCTCAATATTAATTTTAATATACCTTTTAAAAGATGTTTTTCTGCTAGACTAGACACTTGGAGTAAACAGAAAAATAACCAATTAACTACAGACGGAAAATTAATTTTTTTTTGCTTCCTTTAATTTAAAACTCATTGGTTATGTATTAAATAAAATGTAAGTAGTGTAAGAGAAATGGGAAGGAAGTATGGTTGATAAAATCCATTGTTTTCGTAAAACAGTTACAAATTTCAAAGTAAAATAGCAAAATATTAAATCCTGGGTTGATAGGACAATAGATGATAAATTATTCTATCAAAAATATACTTTGTTATATTTACCTTACTGGGCCTCAAGGGCACTTAAAAACTGAAGTGGTAAGGGTCAAGTTTCATAAGTTTATTTTTCTGGGACTTGTTCAAAGCTTTATTGTAAAGGAGAGCCATATCATTTCAGTGGTTAGCGAGATCTTTCGGTACAAACAGGCAGACAAGCAAACAATCTGTTACAATCATATAAGGATTTTAAAAAAACAATTTTGTCTATAAGCAGCGCATAAGTGGAAATGTAGTATATCATGGATATAAAGTAGATATTGTCAATTATAGTCAACTAGACAGGCAGTTTTAATTTATTATGTGTTTAATCTGAACGTCTGCTTAGAAACTGAAACCCATAAACCATGAAAAATTTCTACTCTTTAGAGCTGTGATATCACTATCGCATATTCCCATATTTTTTCATAAATTAAGACTTTATAGAAAATAGCTTCAAAAACTACAGAAGGGGTGGGGGGCTGTTCAAGATGTAGTTGAAGCAATTAGAAATAATCAGTTCGTGCTGTAGTAATAATTTGTTACTATGGTGATGTAACTCATGTTGTGGATTTGATGGCACATTTTTTTTAGCATTTTACGTAGTACGTTCAAATAATTTTTGTGGTTAACTTATTTACGCTGGAAATAACACTTTTAGAATACATTAACAAAAAAAGATGATGTAAATCAATATAAAAAATTCAGCTGTTTTATTAAAAAGATGAATTGGTCTGTTTTATTTTGGTTTATTAACGGACGGACACTCAGAATTATACGGCAGCTTTGCTACTTTATAAAAGATTAGCAATTTGAATTTATTTTGCAAAAATGTATCAACATCCATATTTTTGGCCAGACTTATGCGGTCGCTTTTTGGAAAATTATTTTTGGTTAAATATTTAAAGTTTTCTTATGTAATCTATAAAAGTTTTTACAATTTAAACTGTTTAGGTGGTTAATTGTTAAAAAAAGTGTAGACCTCAGTTTTATATTAGCACTACCACTTAACCCTTAAACTTTGTTTAATTATTATTTCAAGCAAGTAAGCAGTCATAATGTAGCTAGACTATCGTTATATCGATAAAATGTAAGTTAGGATCACTTTTGTATAATGCCATATAGTCAACGCAATGTCAATGTTATCCTTTGAGGAATCAATATGTCGATTGTATGTCAATTATGGTCTCCTTAATGTAGTGCAATATTGTCGAAATGAAATAGTTTTGTTTTGCCAGAATAGGTTTTTAACACATTTAATTAATTGATATATAACTCGCATGCTACCTTTTGATTGAGATGACGATTTTCCAACGTTTATCGCCAAAAAATTAGGTGGTAATTCATAAGCTACCATTTGAGATATCAAACAACGGAGCATGCTACCTTTTTTTAAAGTTTCGCTGGGATAATTTATTTATGGACGTAATTCAATTTGTAATTGCAAAAACCTAAGTAAGGGATAAAACGATAATTAAATGGATTAAGTTTGCAATTTCAGACACAGCCCAAATTGTGTTTAAATTTTATCAAAAATGATCCATGTGGCATAACAAAATAAGGGAGATGAGACCCCTAAAAAAGAGATGGATAATCCCTCATTTTTATTACGTCACATTGTTCTTTTTTGACACAATTTTAACGTAATTTTGGCTTTGTCGCAATTTCATACAATAAACAAAATAATTGGCATATATAAATCTATCGACTACCCCTTAGAGGGAAGGGGGGGGGGGGTATATAAACACTTCACTTTCATTAAATTTAAAAGAAAAAGTTAAAAATTTGTAAGAAATTATTGAACCTGATAGACATACAGACGAACATCCTGTTACTTTTATATAAAGCTAAGAACAAAACTGCATTCTATACTTTTACTGATGTAAAAAGAAAATCTAAATATAAAAAGCTTCATTTTTAACAATTAATAATTTTTAATCTGTTTACTTATCAGACTATCTATTTGTAAAATCATTATGTAATCAAATGCCAAAATGAATTTGAGGTCGTTTTACAATCGTTAAAAATATTCAAATAAAGCCGCAAACAACCATTGCAATTTATAATTTAAATCAGAATTTTTTTATCTGACTTTTATTTGCTGTGTTTATCTATCTATCTTGCAATATATTAAACTAGCGGCTACGCCCCCTAGAGGCCTCTAGGGGCACTTGAGGATAGTCGAATTTTATAACCCAATTTTATTATTAGTTTTTAAAAGAAAAAGTATAAAAAATTTTTGGGGAGAATTTTAATTATTTAGTCATAAAAAAAAAAAAAAAATTTTGTGGGGTTTTTTTTTCTAGGGGCGATTTCTCTTGGGAGGGTGGTGGTACCCTCCCCTAAAATAGTTATAAACCTTCCCGGGACCTATGAGAAGCTACCCTGTTAAGGAGAACCCGATCGGTTCAGTGGTTAGCGAGATCCTTCGGTACAAACACTCAAACACAAAGACAAACAGACATCCTGTTACTTTAGTATAAAGATTTCCAATTAATCCATTTATCTCATGTGTATATTTATCTATCTACTTAGGTAATTACCTAGCTACCCACCGATCTACTTACCTATCTATCTATCTATCTATCTATCTATCTATATATCTATCTATCTATCTATCTATCTATCTATCTATCTATCTATCTATCTATCTATCTATCTATCTATCTATCTATCTATCTATCTATCTATCTATCTATCTATCTATCTATCTATCTATCTATCTATCTATCTATCTATCTATCTATCTATCTATCTATCTATCTATCTATCTATCTATCTATCTATCTATCTATCTATCTATCTATCTATCTATCTATCTATCTATCTATCTATCTATCTATCTATCTATCTATCTATCTATATATCTATCTATCTATCTATCTATCTATCTATCTATCTATCTATCTATCTATCTATCTATCTATCTATCTATCTATCTATCTATCTATCTTTCTATCTATCTATCTATCTATCTATCTATCTAGGACAGCCTAAAGATGAGGTGTGTATGTAAAAGCCTGCTGTTATTGTTATCACTAAATCTGCTGCACTCAATATATTCTATACAAGTGCCATGTGGTCAGAGGTAATAATATATACGTACAAACAAGAAGATAACTAAAGTCCCTCATCAGATTATGACGTCATACGATAGAATAGCCAATAATAGACCAGAATACATTGTAATATACTGGACTATCATTGGTCATATGTATTGTATGACGTCATTTATTATTAGACACTATACGCTGTTTCTTTTATATAGAAGCTTGAAACAAAAATTGAATCGATCTGTTGAATAATTGCTTACTTTTCATAATTTTTAATCAACATTTAAATAGATTCTTTGTATTTACAATTTTGCCCTATTGTCCAGAGAATCCTCATTCACAAAAAAGCAGAACCTTAAATAGTACATTAATTATTAAACCTAAAATATTTTTAAAAGCTTCTAATTTTAAAAGAAAAATCGTCAAAACTTTTTGTATAATTTAGATATTCACCTTATGACGCATCTAAATATGGAATTGAGAATGGCAGAGAAGTGGATCCCACCCTCTTATCCTCACAAACACAAGTACAGTATAATGTAACAAGCTCGGGCCTAAGTATCCTCGGGGCTAATAAAACTGAAATTAATAAATTTTTTTTTCATTTACAATACTAGTATAGCTGTCTATAGTACGATGCTCGATAAATAACTATTTTTTTCTTTTAATCTTTTTTTTTATTTTTAGAGTTTTCCATGGCTGGTAAAGATTGTTGTAGTATCCCCGATTTTGGAGCTTTTGTGTGCCGGGGCTATTGTTACAAATACTGTTATCATCGCACCAGCACATTGCTTGAGAGGTAATATTTTGTGTGCCGGGGCTATTGTTACAAATACTGTTATTATCGCACCCGCACATTGCTTAAGAGGTAATATTTTGTGTGCCGGGGCTATTGTTACAAATACTGTTATCATCGCACCAGCACATTGCCTGAGAGGTAATATTTTGTGTGCCGGGGCTATTGTTACAAATACTGTTATTATCGCACCCGCACATTGCTTAAGAGGTAATATTTTGTGTGCCGGGGCTATTGTTACAAATACTGTTATTATCGCACCAGCACATTGCTTGAGAGGTAATATTTTGTGTGCTGGGGCTATTGTTACAAATACTGTTATTATCGCACCCGCACATTGCTTGAGAGGTAATATTTTGTGTGCTGGGGCTATTGTTACAAATACTGTTATTATCGCACCCGCACATTGCTTGAGAGGTAATATTTTGTGTGCCGGGGCTATTGTTACAAATACTGTTATTATCGCACCCGCACATTGCTTGAGAGGTAATATTTTGTGTGCTGGGGCTATTGTTACAAATACTGTTATTATCGCACCAGCACATTGCTTGAGAGGTAATATTTTGTGTGCTGGGGCTATTGTTACAAATACTGTTATTATCGCACCCGCACATTGCTTAAGAGGTAATATTTTGTGTGCTAGGGCTATTGTTACAAATACTGTTATCATCGCACCAGCACATTGCTTGAGAGGTAATATTTTGTGTGCTGGGGCTATTGTTACAAATACTGTTATTATCGCACCCGCACATTGCTTGAGAGGTAATATTTTGTGTGCTGGGGCTATTGTTACAAATACTGTTATTATCGCACCAGCACATTGCTTGAGAGGTAATATTTTGTGTGCTGGGGCTATTGTTACAAATACTGTTATTATCGCACCCGCACATTGCTTGAGAGATAATATTTTGTGTGCCGGGGCTATTGTTACAAATACTGTTATTATCGCACCCGCACATTGCTTGAGAGATAATATTTTGTGTGCCGGGGCTATTGTTACAAATACTGTTATTATCGCACCCGCACATTGCTTGAGAGATAATATTTTGTGTGCCGGGGCTATTGTTACAAATACTGTTATTATCGCACCAGCACATTGCTTGAGAGATAATATTTTGTGTGCCGGGGCTATTGTTACAAATACTGTTATTATCGCACCCGCACATTGCTTGAGAGATAATATTTTGTGTGCCGGGGCTATTGTTACAAATACTGTTATTATCGCACCCGCACATTGCTTGAGAGGTAATATTTTGTGTGCTAGGGCTATTGTTACAAATACTGTTATCATCGCACCAGCACATTGCTTGAGAGGTAATATTTTGTGTGCCGGGGCTATTGTTACAAATACTGTTATTATCGCACCAGCACATTGCTTGAGAGGTAATATTTTGTGTGCTGGGGCTATTGTTACAAATACTGTTATCATCGCACCAGCACATTGCTTGAGAGGTAATATCTTAATCATTTGAAAAATTTAGCAGCGGGGGGGGGGGGGTATTAAGCTGTTTATTACATTAGTCCACACAGTTTTATAATAACGTTTGTTTATTAATTTGCTTAACAACTTTGGGGGATTTTTATTGGCGTTCAATCACTAGTTGTAATATTCTACAGATAGGATAATTTTGTGTATCACCATTGGGCATGTACATCAATTTATCGGCTATTGTCTTATTCCTTGAGTTCTGTAATCTAATCTTTATTATAAAATTATGGGACTGTCATTTGAAAGTGTACGGATACTAATTATCTTATTCGCTGTCTCGAAAACTTTGAATACTGAATTGAATTTTCATAGTTGTTTCAAACTACTAATGTTTAATCTTTCCAATCAATAATATATCCTACAAAAGGGATAATTTTGATAATTATTACTTGGGATGTACATCAATTTATCGGCTATTGTTTTATCCCTCCCTCTAATCTTTATTTTAAAAATGTATACTTAAAATCCTTGGATACTTTCATTGAATTTTGATGATTGTTTCATAGTGTCCACTTTATTTAAGGGGTTATTTTGTGTATCACCTAAATATATAATCCATCAAGGAGCGATTCTTCGTATTTTTCACAGTAGCTTTTCTCCTATTTCTAGCCCCTGCGGGGGGCTCTAACCCTGCGGGGCCAATTACCTAACCCTGTGGGGAAATCACCTAACACAATATAACCTAACCTAACTATAAAATAACCTATAAAAAGCCATTTTAAAAATACGAAGAATCGCTCCTTATGGAGGGATGTCGTGGAAAGGACTATACCCCCATCATCTTATCCTTTATTTCCATACTTTAATCCATATTATTTAAATGTAGGACAGCCATTAGAAAGTGTACGAGAACTTGTTATCTTTTTCGCTGTCTCTAAAACCTTGGGTACTAATTACTTTATATGAATGTTGGTTTCCAGCTCATAGTGTTCAAACTTTTCAACCAATAATTTATCCTAGGACTGCCATTGGAAAGTGTACGGGTACTTGTTGGTCAACAATCTGGGGATGGAGAAGATAGTTCTATTCAAGATGTTGCTTATCATGTAAGTTTTTCTTTTAGAAAGCGTAGCTACACTATACTACTACACTATATCTACACAATTAGTGCTTAATGTCTATGTATGTATATTTTAGCACAAACATACATTAAAAAACAAATATCCAAATTACTTGTTATTAATGATATCCTTACAAATATTTCCCTCTAAACGTGTTATATATAAAAGTTTCTGTTTCGAAGGATCAAACTTCAGGGTCAAACACTCTTTTAAGACATACAGCATGCCAAATTAAAAAAGTCAATTATTTTATATAATTTTAAGCTAGAATAAATTTTCATGATAAACTTTACTTATCTTTTTTCTTTTTTTTAGATGGATAATCGTATTTTATATTTCACCAATTATGTAACCTATAACTACAAAACTAATATCTCCTTTATTTGAAGATTGAGAACCTTATCCTACACCCTAACTATAACGTAACAGAACCTGGTAACGTAGCAGACATAGCTGTAGTGAAACTAGAACCCAGAAGAGATTTTGGACCTATTAAGGTAATAATAAAAAAAATATGTTGGATGTTTGTAATAAACAATTACTATTATGATATCTAGCGGTTGCGCCCTTAGCATCTAGGGTTCTCTATTCAAAAGGTTAAGGAATAACAATCTCAAGACTAAAATGTAAAATAGCCTAAAACCGACACTAAAACTATATTAAGGCTTCCTTAAATGGGGAACTAAATGGTTTAGTAGTTATTGAGATTTTGAACTTCAGACAAAAAATCCTTACTACTTTATATAAAAGGATTAAACAACTGGATTAGACCAATTGAGTTAATTAGGAAGCATTATTAAGATCATGTCTCCAACTACAAGGAAAGATTTATATTCCAAAGAAAAATCTTCCAAAATAAATTTGATGTATTTTTTAAACCAACTTAATCTATTGGTAAATCTATTTACGCAACATTTATTTTAAACAAGTTTTTAAACATTTCAAATTTAATAACTTTCATATTTATATGTAAATGTATAAGTAGTAAAATTTCAAAAGTTACTAAGTATTTAAAAAATACAATTTTTATTATTTTAACTTTTCCTAGGTTGGAAACTTTTCATCACCAGTTTGTCTGCCAGGAGATGCCAGACCTTCTTCTAATTGTCAGGTATAATTCAAAAGTTTTCACCTTAAATCTTTTGAATTTCCCTCAAAGCTGTTAGGAAGCCCATGAGACTTCCCGCCTCCCTCCCACTTCTTTTTAAAATGAATAGAAAAGGGGTATGTTCCCTACCGCAAGGAGGCCTATACCTACTATATGCCATAACTCTGATACCCTGTACCCAAAATAAGAACTCCTAATCTGACCTAAAGACACAAACTAACAAAAAAAACTTTATTTTTTTTTAAATATGGGGGGAGGGTGATTTGTTTGATATTATCTTTAAAAATAAAATCTTGTAAACTTCTCAAAATAAATGACAAAAGTTTTAATCACACTAGTTCACAGTGGGATCTTTTGAAAAAAATCGGGACATCCAAAAAATCTAAAATCGACTTTTATCTATCCTAGGACCTAATAATAGCTGTAAGTAGACAGCTAGAAAAGAAATTTTTAAAAAATATTAATTTTTGGCGGGTTTATGCCATTTTTAAAAAAGGTAGTGAAAAATTTCTTTTCAGTTTTAATGATTTTCCAGATTTTTTTACACAATTTTTTCAAAGCAACAAAAAATACATTTATGTTCATCTTATGAAAAAAAAAATTTATTGAGGTACTTTTCAGATACCTGTACCAATGTCTAATTAAAGAAAAAATTTAAAAAAATATTTTTTTGGTGGTGTAAATTGACATTTTGTGAGAAAATTTCACCAAAAATATTAAGATTTTTAACCCCAAAAAATCAGTTTTCTCCATTTTACCCAAAAACGGACAGGAGGCCCCGGGTTTTGCAATGATAATATCAATATACAACATGTATTGTATATAAAACAGTTTTCACAACCTGGGGCCTCTTGTCCGTTTTTGAGTAATTGAGCATTTTACATTGCATGGTTTGAACAATTTCGTTCTTGTTAATTTCAAATTTTCCTTCGTTAGAGGGGGAAGGAGTCATTTTAGAGCCCAAAGTCATCTCTGCAATATTTTCAAACTTTTTAAGACAGATCTTTCTTGACTTATGCATCATTTGCCTCTGGCGAACCGTTTCGCCGTTATTTGCCGCCGTTGGCGTGATTTTCAACGATTTTTGCCGTTCTCGCGGTTTTAATGGACAATTAAGGGATAAAGGAGTCGTTAAATAAAGATGACTTATAAATACTTTTATTTTAGCAATTAAATTTGCTAAATTTCATGTGTTCTAAAAAAATTTGTAATTCTAACTGGTTTTGGTCCAGCAGAAATTCAAATTTTGGGATTAATTATAATATTGCAAAAACATTATATACGCATCAGAGAGAGAGAGAGAAATATACGTTTGAGAGAGAATATAATATAGGTAATTATGTTTATATTCTTATACAAACTTTAAATGAAGATAGCTTGACTTAGAATAAAGGTATTAACACAAAATCAAAAGTGTTTTGAAAATTATGTTATTGTTGTTTATATCTGTAAAAAAAATATTTGAAAACATGCCTTATAAGTGTCCTATTTTACTTATACTGGACCTACCTAAAAATGCCGGGACTCGAACTGGGTGCACCTGACGCTATATTCTTGTTCACAAACATTGTTTGCATTGAAAAAATATTTACATAGACGTTGATTTTGTTAAAATATTCCTATCCTAACTAAAGTTATGAAGTTCTATAGATTTTTTAAAAATAGGGTAGCTTCGCTCCTCCAATACCGACAGACGTACTTACCAAATGCACATTAGAAGTCAACAGGAGCAAAATTTAAGTTATTTCCTAGCTAAAGCAAAAAAAATTACATCATTTCCTCAAATACAAGTCTATTTATTGAAGTTTACTTTTGTCTACTCTTAATGTCCCGTTTTTAGGCAAAAGATCCCACTGTGTAGTTGTATAAAATAGTAGACAACGAATAAAGGCTAGTAATATAACACTTTTGCGCTGAAAAACTATAAAACCTTACAAATTATTAATTAAATTTTACACTAAAGGTGCTTGGCAACAGAACCCAAAGTTATTTTTATTATTTCTGGTTTTTATTAAAACTAATTTTTTTGTGCAACTTGTTAATTGCTGGATAAAGTGAAATTGCAAAGATTAAAATTAATCCTCAATTTTGCCATGGACCCTTGCATCAATGCATAGGTAAATGGCATTGAAATTAATCTACCATTTTCCTTTTCCTAAATATTTACCAAAAAATCTAAATCAAAACCTTTGTGGCAAGTTTAAAGCTGCTTATAGTGCATAATAAAAAATGACGTCATTCAATAAAATATGACCAATGTTAGGCAAGTTTACATAATAATTGACCAATAGCAAAATGAATACTGCCCTATCATTGGTCATTTGGTTGTATGACGTCATTTTTTAGCAGGCACCATAAGCTTCTATGGAAGGTTTAATTTTCCATAGACTGACATATCACTGTATCTCTAGAGTTTACTTTGGTTGATTGAACTGGTCATTAAAAGTCATTGTTTTGATGCTTTTTAAGGAGCAAAGCTTCTCCTCAAATTTGAGTTGTAATTGATGAACTCTTTTAAATTTATTCTTTTAAGTTTGATACCATAGATAAACCTCCTGTTCAGAGATTATATAAGTTTATTGTTGAACATTTAAAAATGTTTTGTTGAAATCTAATCTCTAAGTAAATTTGTATCTTGAATAGCAGATGAGAATTTTACTTTCCACATAGACCGTTTCAAAGGACGGATAGACAGTTATTTCGAATGAAATTGACAAAATAAACGCTTTTTTACGCTTAGTTTTATGTATTTTTTTATTTTTGTTTATAAACACAATGATAACCAATGTCAAAAACCAAACAATCAATTTTTTAATTAAAAATGTGCCATATCATTACAGAAATTATTTATATTCTTTACAAGCTTAAAATCACTTTTTTATAATTAGCATGTGAGAACATTGATGTAAACCCTCAATTACAATAAACAAAAGTAACCCCTTTTGTGGAATAAACTAAAAGTTGAAAAGTTAAGATACCAGCTCAGGGAAGATTTGATAAAAGTTGCCCATTTGGAGGAAATCTTGGTAATAAACCTGTAGACCGACCAAAATAAAGACTGACCAGTACCACTATTGGTGAATTTTAGAGTATTTATGCCACAAAAAAAGAAAAATATTTTAGATTGCTGGTTGGACCGTGACCACCAAGGCGAAAGGATCTCTGAGATCAGCTGTTGTCGCCCATACTGTGGATATTGTGCCCAATGAAAAATGCGCGCGAAAACTTGGTGACGTCACAGACAATGGCGATGTACTGTGTACAGCTGATCGTTGCAATAGGTAAATGATCTTCATTTAAAACCATATTTATGATGTTGTTACATCCTTAAAACATATGTCTAATTGTTATCTTAACCAGCGGCTACGCTATAGTACCTCTGGGGGTACTTAAAATGGGGGAGGGGAGTGAACGTTGCCCCACATTTTAAATTTTAAAAAAATTGTGAGGAATTTTAGGGTAGATTTATCTTTGGAGGGTGGTTGTACCCTCACTAAAGATAATTAAAAACTATCTCTAGACCTATAAGTAGCTTCACTACAAAGAAGACCATATTAATTTAGCGGTTAGCAAGATCCTTTGCTGCAGACAACATTTTTTTACTTTATATAATAGGATAACACTAGTTAAGGTCCCAAATAAAAAAAAAATTTTAGATTTTTTTCTAATTTTACCTGGAGTTATTCTTAAGTACTATTAGGGCATACCATCACTGAAAACTTTAATCAAGATTTTAAATTCTTAGTAGAATCAATTCAGTCCTGCAGTTTATGAGATCTAGATTTATACAGACATAAAGACTTTATAAATATAAATATTATTAAAAATTTAATACTATTATTTACCTAGGTTTGTGAGTGGCCCTATTTTTTGTGGTGGAATGAATAACGTACAGGTCAAGTATTAAGAGCTGAAAATTGTCATGTGTGACTTTATAATAATACATTTAAAATGAAAGCAATAAGAAGAATAAGTGGGAAAAGAAACCTCTAAAAAAGTGATGGATTTAGACTTATTTTTATGACGTCACTCATGACACTTTCCAGTGCTTCGTTTAATAATCTGTATAATTATGTTCTTTAATATATCTTTTATTTTTGGATGTTTTTAGTTCCCCAGTTTCTACTGGCTCTGTATTCGAATGAAGGCAATACACAACTAAAAAACATTCATGAGAAAGAAATTTATCTAATCATATTTTTTAGTAGCGAAGCTACTCTATAATTCACTTTGTCCGTCCGTCCGTCAGTCCGTAACGCTATGGGGGAAATGGGATTTACTCAGCTCCTATAAAAGATAGAAAGCTGAATTTTTTTGACAACATTCCCATCATTAAGGAGCACAATTAGGTATAAAACATCGATGGCAGTAGGACCGCTTTTTAGCAGGTTTTATGCTATTTTTGTATTTTTCACATTTTTCTCCATATCTTCAGTGTTTATGGTGCGATTTTCAAAATTTTTACAGTTATATATATCTAAATTAAATTTCCAGTCGTTTAAAGAAAACAACTATGACGGTCAGACTGCCTTTGAGCAGGTTTTAGGATATTTTTGTATTTTTCACATTTTTCTCCATATCTTTGGTGTTTATGGTACGATTTCCAAATTTTTTTCAGTTATACATATCAAAATTAAATTTCCTGTTGTTTAAAGAAAACAACCATGACGGTCAGACTTCCTTTTTGCAGGTTTTTGGCTATTTTTTTTACATTTTCCCCCATATCTTTGGTGTTTTTGGTCCAGTTTTAAAACTTTTTTGGGATATCATTATCAAAATAATTTTTCCCATTGTTATGAGCATCTTTTATGTAATTTACTTTGACCGTCATAATAATACAAATAAAACAGGGTTTCGTGTTTATTTTCTCCAATAAATCAATTAAAAAATACACTTCAAATCTACTTGTACATATTACCATCCATGATTTTATTTTTTATGCTTCGCTACTTATGGATGTTGTCATCCTTGTTATGTGTTATGTCAAGTTTATCTGATATTTTATATTTTTTCTTCATTCATAATGTAAATTTTACCATTCCTATTACATCAACATTTTTACAAGGGTTAAAGATTAATCTAAATTTCATATTTGAGGATTAACAAGGTCGATTATGTACATTGTATGCGAAAAGGGAAGATTTACAAAGTGTCTTTAAAAATCAGCCATGTGACGTCAAAATTAATGAGGGATTATCCATATCTTTGTTAGGGGTTTTCTTTTTCACTCCTCCTCTCATCTCTCATTTTTATGACATCACATGGCTGACATTTTAGACACTTTATAAAGCTTCCTAAAAAGTTGCATGTGTATGTTTAAAAATGTTTTGTTTTAACCTCAAGCGTGTAGAAGAGGAGGTTTAGAGTCGTATATCCACCCGCCTGACAAAATAAGAAGGGTGGATATTACCCCCCAGATACAATAAACTAAAATAGCTACCTTAAAACGATTTTTTATCAAATGGGGTGATACTTAAAGCAACAAGGATGACAACATCCATAAAAGCGAAGCACTGAAACGGTAGGACAAACGGACATTAATACTTGTGTAGTGTTAGAACTGAATAATCAGAATACAAATGTATAAGAGTCGAAGCAAAGTTGTAAGTAAATTTGTTGAAAAACGGCCTTATACAGGATTATGTTTATGGACATACTAAATTTTTAGGACTTGATTATAGAGTTGCTTCGCTAATAACATTATACTTTGTTGTCCCAGGAATCAATTTACCAAAAATCAGATTAATCGGATGATTTTATCACATAAAAATTTGTTGTTAAAAAAGTAAAAAAATCAACATGTTTAAAATGGACGTACGGACATTATGGTAATGATTATAGAGTTGCCACGCTTTCTAAATCGTACCTAATTACTAAAGGAATCACCATCCAAAATTTGAAATCGATAGGACAATTCTAACATGCCTAAATTAATGAAAAAAGCTATCCTTTACGGACGGACGGACGGACCGACCCTAATTATAGAAAAGCTTCGCTTTTAAAAATATAAAAAAAAGGGGAAAGGGTTGCAAGATTCTCCGAGAGTTTGGCAATTTCGACTTGCTGAGTGGCTTTGCTACTTAATGTACCAAATATTATTTTTTCATTTTGTGGATCTACTGCAGTTCACGGTAAAATATTGCTGGTAACGAATATTGCTAAAAATTTATGAATTTTAAAGGCTGCTAGCTGCCAAACGGCTGAACGTACAGATCAATCTTGCACACTGTTTTAAGCGGTATAAGAAGGACTACAAATAATCTGGAATAGCAAAAAATCAATAATGCTTAATTATCTCGCAGTGCAGAGAAATGCGCGAAAAAGACCTATTTTACACGGTTTTTCTTCAGTGAAGCTTTCCCTGTGCATCATTGGATCTTGGCTATTCCAGATTATTGATAGGCCTTTTTATGCCGCTTAAAATGGTGTGCAGGTATTATCTGTACGTTCAGCCGTTTGGCAGCTAGCAGCCTTTAAAATTCATAAATTTTTAGCAATATTCGTTACCAGCAATATTTTACCGTGAACTGCAGTAGATCCCATTTTGTAAAATGAGTGCTTTCGTATAAAAATGTTAGAAAATGATTTTGCACTAAAAATTTTGTCTTTTTATATTTTCTATGAATGGGACAAATTTCTTTAATTTGGACAAATTTCTTCCCATTTTTATTTTGCAAAATAAATTTTTTGAATGCAAGAACTTTATCTTTACTAGCCTGTTTAGGACCAAGGTATTTCTCCCACTTTTTTAATCAGTTGCAAGGATTTGCCATAGTACCTGTAGTTTCATATTTTAACCCCCATGATTTTAACGAGATTTTAATAACAAAAATAAATGAAAAACACAGAAAAACAAATAAATCTTAAAAGCAAAATTAAAAATGACGTATGAAAATTTAGGTTCTTGGATTTCCTTCCTCCAGTGGGCAATGGTGCAACTCTGGTGCTAATACAAGGTAAAACAGTGATTCAGTCAAACTTTGCGAGGCTAATAAGTTATAGACCCAAAAGTGCCCAACCTTAAAATATTTTTTAACTATGTGATAGTGAGCTCCTATTTTGGGTATTTTATGCAGCGATGGGGTATTCTTTTGATATCTATAATACAAAGTAGAACTATCTCTGTCCGTCTGTCTGTCTGTCTGTTTGTCTGTCTGTCTGTCTGTCTGTCCGTCCGTCCCTTAAGATCTCGGTAACCACTGAACCGATCGGATTCTACTCTTCAGGGAATATACCTACTGGTCCTGTGGTGGTTTTAGGCTATTTTCTTGGGGGGGATTTCCTTGGTCCTTTTTTTGTAGAGGATTTTCTTGGTCCTTTTACGTATTTCGGCCAAATTTTTTTTATCACCCCCTGGGGCAAAGCCACTATGGGGTAGGGGCGAAGCCGCTAGTTCTTTTGATAAAGTAACAGGACAAGATAGCCAAATTTATAAAAATATACTTTAATAATAGTAGTAATAATTTTTGTTCAATCTATCTATAAACGATCGAGTAATTACTTGACTGAAGTTTAAGTGACTAATAAGTTTCTTTTTTGGATGCAGGCGGTCTGAGATAAGGATAAATTAAAAGAAATATAGACAAACATTTGGCCAAGTATCCATCTAAAGCTAGCTGTTCTATTAAGAAAATCCATATAATTTCAGGTAGAGAGGAGAGGGTGTCAAACTAACTACATCTACAAAAGGGGTAGTTTTGTGTAACATCATTGGGTATGTCAAAATCTCTGATCTAATTAATGTATTTATTTTAGGGTACAACAGTACAGAAGTTGGCTGAGAAAAACCATCGAGTACCTGGATGCAGATCTTGTTAGTCTAGAGTCAGATACAGTTGTTGAAGAAGATGTTGAGGTAACTATTGAGTATTTAGATACAGATCTAGTTAGTCTAGAGTTAGATACTGTTGTTTAAGAAGATATTGAGGTAACTATTAAGTATTTAGATGCAGATCTAGTTAGTTTAGAGTCAGATACAGTTGTTGAAGAAGATATTGAGGTCAGGATTAATTATTCATATTTTTGGTGCTTTCCTTTCTCTTTCTTTTAAAATAAATAGAAAGTAATGAACTATTGCCCCTTATTTTCAATTTATTTCATAACAAAGAGCTTCGCTTCTATGGCTTGTTGTCATACTTTTTTCTTGCTATTTAGTAAATACAACAAAAAATAAAATTCATTCTCCAATACTTAAACAATAAAAAGCATACTTACATTAAGAAAGAGTTTAACTAAAAATGTGAAGAAATAGAAAAAAGTCATAGAAAAAATATTGTAGTAAGTTTTTGGTCCTAATGGTGACAATTATAAGAATAACTACTGCTGCTTTTTCATATGTGCGTTAGAGTAATGGGATATGCTCTAGCCAAAAAGAAGTTTAACCCCTTCAAACGCTAAACTGTTTATTGAACAATATTAAAAGATACCTCAGACATCATTATTCATGAAAAAAACAATGATTTGCCAAAATAGACAAAAATAGGTTATTTTTTGAAAACAAAATACCATAACAGCAAATTTTAGGTTTGAACAAGGACAATTACATTCAAAAGTAGCGACTTTTCAAAAGTTAATTATGCATGGAGATTACTGTAAAGATAAGACATGGAGTATAATATTGAAAACGAAGAAAAGCAAGTATGTAATCATTACCAGAAAACCTATTGTATATTTGACAACTACTGTTTAAAATTAAATTAATTATTTAAGCAATTTTACAAAAATAAATCTACAAAAATGTCTCTTTTCATTATAATTTTTTTGAGCTTGGCTTAAATTGGACGTTGTCATCCTTAGTTTATTTTGAATTCTTAAACATTTGATTTAAATTAAGAATAAGATCAATTCTCTTTTGTTAAATATTTTTATTTTACAAAGAGCAATATACAATATACATATTTTAACAATGACAATCTGAATTTTGCTCTATTTATATTCAGAAATATCAGGGATAAGGCAATGGCCGATAAATTAATATATATCTAAAGTGATGATATACAAATCACTCTTCCTGTAGATTAATATTATTGGTTGAAAAGGTTGTACACTACTAGTTAGACCCAACCAATCAAGATTTAAGTTTTTCAGGCAATGAATGAGAAACAGTTTAATAAATTTTAAATAGTTTGAAAGAAATAACAATGATTGACTTTGGCCTGTTTAAAAATTGATATCCAACCTTATAAATTATGGAGAATCTTGAATCAGAGAGAAAAAGAGAGAGAGGGTGGGGGGTTATTACACTAGTCCCGATAGTTTTATAATAATGTTTTCTTATTCGTTGGCACTACAAGTTTGGGGACTTTAGTGAAATTTGATTGGTTGATTCATTAAGTTGAGTGTTCAATCGTTTCAACCACTAATTTTAATCTACAGAAGGTGTGATTTTGTGCATTATCATTGGGGATTCACATCAATTTACCGGCCATTGTCTTATCCCTTTAGATTCCTGATCTTGAATACTCAAAATCTGTGTATCTATCTGTGCTTATTTATTACCTAACGCCCCAAACATTTCGTATTAGATCATGTAAATAAAGAAGAAAGAAAAAGAAAAAAACCAGGGCCCAACCCATTTTTTAAAGTCATCGTAGCTACTCTACAATTCTTGTAATTTTTGGTCTTCATGAAAAATCTGAACATTGATTTAACGCAAGGGTTAAATTCGAGTCTCTACACGTATAAAACGCTTATTTTCTGTATTAGGAATATTATTTAGTACAATTTTAATGTTGATTTAAATGACTTTTTAGCGTAAAATCTAAATAAAGCTTGTAAATAATATGTCAGCAAAAGTTATTACAAAAAAAGCATTTTTAATTTAATGGTATCAATTGATAGTATTGGTTTAAACGCAATAAGGAACGATTGGGGATATGTCACTACTGTTTAAATGCTTTTAAACCTATTTTTTTACCTACAAAGCTAAGGCAGAACTTCTCTCTGATTCGCTACTTTTTGAAGTTATCATCCCCGTTAAGTCGTAGACTATGGGGTTCAGAGGTTGTCGAGTAAAAATGTAAATATTAAATATTCAAATAAATTATGCTGACGGGATGGAACGAATTACATACTTTTATACAGGCTAGGTTACCCTGTTAGACCTGGAAGTTTTTAGGTGACATAATCCAAGTTCGTTGACAATTATTATTTGTAAGGCCTCTAGAATTAATTAGGGTGGAGGGAGGGGGGGAAGTCGTATTCTCTAGGGGCAATTTATCATGGGAAAGTGGTGGACCCATTCCCAAAAATAGCTGTAAACCTGCCCAGGCCCTATGAGAAGCTACATTGTTCGCCATTATGTTCACTACTTTGCAATAAGTTTATTGTGACTGTATACTACGACTATTACTATGTTGATATAATTACAGCACAAAGTATTACAGGGCATAGGCATAACACATAAAGCATAAAGAAAAAGTTTTATAAGGTCGTTGATCTTTTATACTTTTTGAATATTAAATTCTTATCAGTGTTGCTTATTTTAGTAGCAAACATTTGTAACTGCAATTTTTGAAGAAAAAAAACAATGCATAAATCTTTATAAAAAATAACAGGATGTCTATCTGTGTTGAGCGATGGATATCGCTAACCGCCTAACTGATATAGTTTTCCTGGTGCTAACTGCTAACTACAGGTTTTTGAAGGATTTATTAATATAAGGAGAATGGGAACCTACAAACTCCAAATACAATTAAACTATTAAATAATTCCCCTTACTTTGTAAGTGTTATAGCGGCCTCTGGAAACGTAACTGTTAGTAACTTATCAATATTATTCTCTCCAATATTTGCATGCTACAAAAGGCATAAATTAACTCAAAGTATTGTGAGGAAATATCTGTAACTATTCAACTATTTAGGTTTAAATTTTTCAACATAAACTAAAGTAATAAAATGTGCTGTTATTTAAAGCAAATAAAATGCTAATGTTTCATAATCAACATTATATTAAAATTCAATTTAGTTTTTTTTATTAAAGGTTGTCTTGTACATTAGTAACCTTAGCCAGAATAAGATATCTTTTACAAAGAAAAAAATATTCTTTGTCAAATACGATTTGGTGATGATAGAAGTGTTTCATCATTTCCACAAAATGTTTCATATTATTAAAAACGCAATTTGATGAACCATCCTTTCCTCTGATTTAACCAATCAATCAAAATTATCTACAGTCCCCAAAGGTTTATAATAACATTTTCGTTTTTGTTGGCTTAACAACTTTGGGGATAATTTTGATTGGTTGGTTAATTAAGTTGATTGTTTTAACGTTTTCACCACTAAATTTAATCTACAGAATGGGTAATTTTGTATATCATCATTGGGGATTTACACAAATTTATTGGCAAATGTCTTATCCCTTTTCTTTTGAGATTGTCACGATTATAAATTTTACATAAACAAAGGCACACCAATTTGATTTAATATAAAGCCAATAGAACTCAGGTATTATGGGTGAATCGTGAGCTTTCAATGATGATTATATCCATATGAAACAACATAAATAGTCTTTTTATCTTTTCTAAATCTTTGAGCCCAAAAGTGTTTTACTTTTCTAAAATGTATTAAATTTTAAGAATGTGTTCCCCTAGTCTTATGACAAAAATCATACCAGGTTGCTTGACAAGCAATATTTAAACTTACAAATGATGTATTAAATTTTGCAGCTTTATGTGATGTATAAAGGGTTATAAAAGGTGTTGATCTTTTTTAAACCATTCCAAAAATGAATATCTATCATATCTTTATTTGAATTAAACTTTTGATCTAAATTTCAACGGCATAAACTAAAATTGTAATAATTTATATTAAGCTCTTCTATAGATTGGTTCTGTCCGTCTGAATGATTTTTACGCTTAGCTCAGATGGTCAATTTAGTAATTTATGATTTTTCTATTTCTCACCTTGTATAAGGATTGTCGTGACAATAAGTAATTATCTAGATAAGATACAATAGTACAAGAAGTCTGTAAGTCCGTTCAAAACATTTTGGTTAGAAACAACTTCTTTATATAAGCGAAGCTTTTCTATAATTAGGGTCGGTCCGTACGTGATGGATAGCTTTTTTCATTAATTTAGGCATGTTAGAATTGTCATATCAATTTCAAACTTTGCATGGTGATTCCTGTAGTAGTTAGGTACGATTTAGAAAGCGTAGCAACTCTATTTTCATTACCAAAATTTCCGTACGTCCATTTTAAACATGTTGATTTTTTACATTTTTAACAACTAATTTTTATGTGATCCAATTATCCGATTGTTCTGATTTTTTTTATACTGATTCCTAGGACAACAAAGTACATTATTATAAGCAAAGCAACTCTATAATCAAGTCCTAAATATGAAAGTTTGTCCATAAACATTATCCTATATCAAGAAGTTTTTCAACAAATTTACTCACAATTATGCTTTGACTCTTATTCATTTATATTCTGATTTTTCAGTTCTGACACTATACAAGTGTTAATGTCGGTTTGTCCTACCGTTTCAGAGCTTCGCTTTTATGGATGTTGTCATCCTTGTTTAAATGTGATTTTGGATCAGTAATACAAAAAGAATTCTTCAAATAATTTCTTATCAAATGCGCTGCCGTTTTATCTGTATGAATGTTCTTTTGGCCTTTTCGCTGATTTGTTGAGCTTTTCATGTTTAATTTACTTATTTCAAACAATCTGGAATTATGTAGAAGTCCATAATAGAATAGTCATTTATACCATAGTTACATAGACAGCTCTTCGAGGATATCAAAATGAAAATTATAAGATTAAACCCAGTTTTGTTAGCCCCGAGTATACGTACACCAAACTATACATGATTATTATTTTATTTATTTTAGAAATTGGAGACAATACCTGCTGTGGGTGGATGCGCCAGCAACCCTTGTGGCAAGGACGCCAGCTGTTGGGCTGGTCAGGCCGACTCTTTCATCTGTACCTGTAACTCTAGAGACAAACTGAAAGGTTAAACATTATTTAAATAGTAAAGATTTGTTATAGGGGAGTGATTTAGTTTTATTTTTCCGAGGGATCTAAAGGGATAAGAAAATGGCCGATAAATTGATGTACAATGTACATCCTCAATTATGATCTGTATATTAAAATTATTGGTTGAAACGTTCGAACACTGAACTTAATTACCAACCAATCAAAATTTACAAAGTCCCCAAAGTTGTTACGCCACGAATAAGAAGACGTTATTATAAAACTTTCGAGGCTGTTTTTACCTTAAATGACTTTTCAATACCCATCATTGCAGATGCTATTTTTCTTTTGACAATTGCAGACACCCAACCATTAGATTAAACAAACTTTGTAAGCAATGAAATGAGCCAATTTAAGGCAAAACTAGGCATATACAACAATTTTTTATTAGTCTTCATTCGTCATTTAGTATTTTAAAAAAAGCTAACGTTCACTTGAAATAAAACTTTTTCATCTTAGTTTTCAATCATAAATGAACCAATATGCAATCTTTACGTTGAGGCCGCACAAACAATTAATAAATTTTTGTAAAAAAGATACTAAATTATTTATACTTTTCCTAATTTTCAGGAAATCCTTACATCAAATGTGTTCAGTGTGTTTATGATAGCGACTGCGCTGGCGAACAAACCTGTAAGGTAATACTTTTCCAGTATGGCTTCCAAACCGATTCATATCCGCTATACTAATATGTCGTATTATAGACAATTTTGTCCGAATAATAAAATAAAAATCATAAAATAAATTGCAGTTTTTTTTAACCTCTTGACCCTCTGATCCAACAGAAGATAAGTAAATCTTACCATTTTATTTTTCACTAATCGCAGAAAGCTGTCTATAATACGATGCAAGAAATAACTTTTATTATGTATTAATTGCATTAAAGGTAATATGTATGTCTATTGATACATACTCTGAAAATAAAGTAGCTGTGCTTCGAAACTAACAATTTTCATTTAACAAGGACGAGAAATGTGGAGGGAGAAACGAGAAGGTGCCCCAAGATTTTATCCAAATTGGAAATGATTACTACCTCATCAGTACAGAGGAAATGCCTTGGCTCCAAGCACAGTATGACTGCATGAACAGACAAGGTAAATAGAACCAGAGGGCGAGAAAGCAGGGCAATAGACTGTTCACTTTACTAGTCCCCAAAGTTTTATGCTAACGTTTTCTTATTCATTGGCATATCAACTTTAGGGACTTTTACTAAATTATGATTGGTTGGTTTATTAAGTTGAGTGTTAAAACCTTTTAACCACAAATCTTAATCTGATGAAGGGGCAATTTTGTGCATCATCATTGGGGATGTATATCAATTTATCGGTTATTGTCTTATTCCTTTAGATCTCTGACGTGGAACGCAAATGGATTCATTAATATCAAAGGAGATAGATGTATAGAATAAAAGGATGGATTTATAGGAAAATGGATGGTTAATTTAGGCTTAGGGATATAAACAGATGGACAGATAGCCAGATAGAGATTAAGACATACATATAGGACACACATATTGGATGGATGGGTGGTTAGATAGATGGATAGATAAATAGATGGACAGCTAGAATAGACTGTTAGGGAATATAAAGACAGATATACAGATTTATAATATTGAAAAATAATTGTTTTAGGCCATTTGATCGAGCTTTCAAAGAACAACAAAACACGTCAGCTGCAAAACTATCTAATTAACAGGCAAGTATATAACTAATAATCTCTAGAATGGTAAATATTTGTTTTTAATGCTGTCTTTCATATAAATATAATTGTTCTTGTTACATGGTAGTTTCCCAAAATATTTTTTAGGCTCATTGTATGTTAAGTTAGGTGAAATAAAGGTTAGAAGAATACTCTAGGAATTGTACCCCAGAGGGTTAGTTTCTTCTGTTTTTTTCCTGTACAAAATCACAATTAAGGGGAAGTTGTTTCAATGATACAAAAATAAGTTTGATGAGGACTTTTTAATTTCATTGAAATTTCCCTGAAGTTTACTGACTATCTTTAGCAAGAGTTGGAAAGGATTATTTTAGAATCAACTGTTCCTCTAAGGGTCCGTCTTAACTTAAGTTTTTACTTTTTAGATACTCAAATGTGAGTTTTTGGGTTGGCAGCTCTGATCTGGATTCTACAGGAACCTTCAGATGGTTCTACTCAGGGGATGAGTTGGCAACTGATATGTGGGATAATAATCAGCCTAATAATATTCCAGGTATAGATAGATAGAAAGGTTTATAGGTATAGGTATAGATAGATAGATAGAAAGACAGATAGATAGATAGAAAATGGTTCTACTCTGGAGATGAGTTGGCAACTGATATGTGGGATAATAATCAGCCTAATAATCTTCCAGGTATAGATAGATAGAAAGGTTTATAGGTATAGGTATAGATAGATAGATAGAAAGACAGATAGATAGATAGAAAATGGTTCTACTCTGGAGTTGAGTTGGCAACTGATATGTGGGATAATAATCAGCCTAATAATCTTCCAGGTATAGATAGATAGATATATGGGTATAGATAGATAGATAGACAGACAGATAGATAGAAAATAGTTCTACTCGGGGGATGAGTTGGCAACTGATATGTGGGATAATAATCAGCCTAATAATCTTCCAGGTATAGATACTCAGATAGATAGAAAGGTATATAGGTATAGATAGATAGATAGGCAGACATATAGATAGAAAATAGTTCTACTCTGGAGATGAGTTGGCAACTGATATGTGGGATAATAATCAGCCTAATAATCTTCCAGGTATAGATAGATAGAAAGGTTTATAGGTATAGGTATAGATAGATAGATAGAAAGACAGATAGATAGATAGAAAATGGTTCTACTCTGGAGTTGAGTTGGCAACTGATATGTGGGATAATAATCAGCCTAATAATCTTCCAGGTATAGATAGATAGATATATGGGTATAGATAGATAGATAGACAGACAGATAGATAGAAAATAGTTCTACTCGGGGGATGAGTTGGCAACTGATATGTGGGATAATAATCAGCCTAATAATCTTCCAGGTATAGATACTCAGATAGATAGAAAGGTATATAGGTATAGATAGATAGATAGGCAGACATATAGATAGAAAATAGTTCTACTCTGGAGATGAGTTGGCAACTGATATGTGGGATAATAATCAGCCTAATAATCTTCCAGATATAGATAGATGGATAGACTGATAAATAAATAGCAAATAATTCTATTCGGGAGATTAGTTGGCAACTGATATGTGGAACAGTAAGCAACCCAATAATCTCCCAGGTATAGATAGATAGAAAAAAGTTGGTATTTTATATGTTGGACAATAATCTTCCAGGTATAGATAGATAGATAGATATATAGGTAGAGATAGATAGATAGAATATAGTTCCTCTCTGGAGATGAGTTGGCAACTGATATGTGGGACAATATCAAAATCAGCCTAATAATCTTCCAGGTATAGATAGATAGATAGGTAGAGATAGATAGATAGGTAGAGATAGATAGTTAGAAAATGGTTTTGCTCTGGAGATGAGTTGGCAACTGATATGTGGGATAACAATCAGCCTAATAATCTTCCAGGTATAGAAAGATAGATAGACAGACAGATAGATACATATATATGTACATAGATAGATAGATATATAGTTCTACTCTAGGGATGAGTTGGCAACTGATATGATAGATTGATAAATAGATAGATATAGATATGGATTTAAATAGATAGATAGATTGAATTACAAAAGGTCAAACATTTGATTAGAACTCATTAAATAATATTAATTTATATTTAAAATCACACAAATTATCTTAAATTTAAACATAATTGGTATTATCCTCTTAGAAATATTTTTTTTTAATTTTGAAAATGTCACAGAACTATGAATTCTGGCTGCAGCGGTCGGCCCCCTATCCTGCCTAGCCGCAGCGCTCGGATCCCTAGCATATAATCTAACCTAACCAAAAATAGTTTTTCTCTGCCGAAGTCATAGTTTTTGTCAATTAACCCCGAAAAACCTGGAGGAGGGAATTCCTGGATGAACTGAGAGATGAGAATCTATCATCTTTCAGTGATGCCTCTACTGAGGCACAATTCAAAGATAAATGGAGAACCATGTGCGTGGCCTATGCTCTGGAAAGAAGAGATAAATGGCGATGATGATGATGAACCCCGAAAATTAGACTTTTATTTATTTTAGGCAATGACGAGCATTGTGTTCAACTGAATGAAGACTTCTTAAAATTCAGGTTAGTGAGTGTTAAAATTATAAAAATAATAAGTACCCAAAGTTCTTGTGCTGACGGATAAGATAATACGTAAATAAAACTTTGGGTACCAAACCAGTTTCCATTCAAATGTCCTCTCTTTTTCTGGGTTATACTCTTAAAACCAAACTTGTTTTTTTCAGTGATGAAAACTGTGATAGAGTACAAAGATATATCTGTGAGTACATGCCAGAAATCTACCTTCCTGCTGGCGAAAATGGACTCTCCCATGCTGAGGGTAGAGCCAGGTAAGTTTCACCTTCCTCCTTCATTTAATAGAATATTCCAATAGGTAAAATCATAAAAAAAACTACCTTCCTGCTGGCAAAAATGAACTCTCTCTCGCTGAGGGTAGAGCCAGGTAAGTTTCACATTCTTCCTACACGAGAAAATGAACTCTCCCGTGTTGATGGTAGAACTAGGTAAGCTCCACCTTTTTTCCACCTTCCTGCTCCAGGGAAAAATAGATTATTCCAAAATTGTTATTTTTAGGAATTTTGATACCCTGAATCCCAACGCGCATCATACCCAGATCTGTGGACGTAAATTTGTGAGACAAGGACGTATTGTTGGGGGCGGTGTAGCCAGCTATGCGGAATGGCCTTGGCAGGTTAGATATACTTGTTTTATAAGGATCTAAAGGGATAAGACAATTGCCGAAAAATTGATGTACATTTCCAATGATGATTTACAAAATTACTTCTTCTATACATTAAAATTAGTGGTAGAAACGTTTGAACACTCAAATTAATGAATCAACCAATCAAAATTTATAACTGAAGTCCCCAAAGCTATTAAGCAGACGACGAATAAGAAAACGTTATAAAAAACTTTGGGGACTAGTGTAATAAACAGCCCATTATACTATTATTCTATTTAGATATCTCTACGACAATACAAGAATGGACAATTTAAGCACAAGTGTGGAGCCGCTCTTTTGACCAACAAATGGGTTATCACAGCAGCGCATTGTGTAAAGGTAAAATAATCTTCGAAACAAGACTTTATAGGAACATTCGCGCATTTGTGTTTTACATCTTAGAACTTTTGTAGATTTTTTATGCCTTTTTAATCCTGTTCGAAAGATAGTGTGCTTTATCTAAAACTTTTAGTGAAGATTCCCTGTATCAAATAGCATCCAGTATTTAAATAACTTGGTCTTTCAGTTTGTCGGTCATACATAATAAAACCTAAATGTTACTTTTTTTATGAAGGTTTCGTGATCTATTCTTGATTTTTCTTTCTTCAATCAACTGTTTAACTTCTCTATGCTCGTTTATCCATCCATGATTTTTTATGCTTCGCTAGCTATGGTTATTGTCATCCTTGTTTAATTTAGGATACATAACCTAATGGTAAGAGCTGGAGAATACAAAGTATTAAACCTAAATGAAGCTCCCACGTATATTGCTTTACTATTAGTTGATGTTGTCATCCTTGTTTTATTTAGGATATATCTCCAAGTAACTTAATGGTAAGAGCTGGAGAATACCATGTATTAAACCTAAAGGAAGCTCTCCCATATATTGCTTTGCTATTTATTGATGTTGTCATCCTTGTTTTATTTAGGATATATCTCCAAGTAACTTAATGGTAAGAGCTGGAGAATACCATGTTTTAAACCAGAATGAAGCTCACCCTCATATTGACAGGTAAAAGCTATTTATTCAATCTTAAAGAGTAGGTTCATAATAATTCTAATAAAGATTAGTTATGTCTCAAATATCAAGGACTTGCTTGTATTAATTTTATCAATAAATCACAGATTATATCATTTTGGAGATTTCATTATAACTTAATTCTTATCCATCAAGACTACTCTATTTTTTTTATTATTTTTAGAAGCTTACCTTTAGCCCAACCGGGACTTTTTTATCTTTACCCTAACATAACCTAAAAGGTCCAGATGAAATATGATGGAAACCGCCCAATTTTGCTATACAGCACATTTTGATTTAAAAAACAAACAAAAAATAATCCTTTATTTTAGACGAGTAAGAAAAGTGGTGACCCACAAACAATTTGACAAGTTTACTTATGAATACGATATTGCTTTGTTAGAACTTCATGGCAGTGATATCCAGTATCAGGTATATATTTATAAAGTCTGTTAGTTTTTAATTTGTTTGATCATGTATTTGCCCACAACTCTGTCAAAAATGCTTTATGACATTTTTCGACTTTAGATACTGAAACAGCTTCTTTACAAGCCCAAGTAATCAGTTTTGTAATATCTTTCTATTGTGGTATTCGGCAACCGTGAGCCATGTCTATGGCACCCCTGATCTGGGGTTCGGTGGAGGGTCAATGGCCCTCCCCCGAGTCCTGGGGAAGGGGTCTAGTGACCCCCTCCCTACGCTTAGAATTAATGATTTGAATCTGTCATGTTTATTATGGTTAACTGTATTCTTAATTCTCCCCCACCCTTTCCAGGGATGGGGGAATCATTATTGCCCAAACTGACCATTGTATATATATTATTTATGCTTTTATGTTATGATTATTTATTCCTATCCATGTAATTATTGTTTGTTGTATATAACTCCAGTATCTCTTAACCCTTCAATAAAGTGACAACTGAAAGTAGATGTTGATCATTATCTAGTGAAAGCTAGAGAAGCGTAGCTTCTCTATAGTAAGGTGTCCGCGTCTGTCACACTGCCGTAATCTAATTGAACTCCGGTGTCTGCCATTGATCCTCGGCGGATACCACAACTTTGGTGACAGCTGTGTGAGATTACGGCGAACCACAAGTGTAGAGCAGACGCGCATCTGAGGCTAAGGTACTCCCAGCAGTGAATCTGGCAAAACTGACGCAAGCAACCTGAATTACCCACCCTGGACAGCAAAGTTTAACTCTGCATCCGGCAGTTGTGGAAGCAAAACAGCGAAATCTGACGAACAACCGCGAGCAGCGCTGATATCTAACGGAGAATTGAGCGCCAAAAGGGCTGAAACAGGCCTGCGGACCGGCTGAAACAAGCCAAATACGTGTAGACGGCTGAAAATAGGCCAACTTTACTGCAAGAAATAGCAGGATCCGAACCAGTGGCGCTAGCAGGACGGGACATTCCCTGCCGCCGATAGGCTGAAACATGCCACATAGCTGCAAGCTGCGAGCTAACATACGGGTGTAGTGCACCAGAACAGAGAAAAACTACGTCAACCCCGAGTATCCTGAGAAGCTACAACGCAGCCACCCATCTAGAAGACAGATATTATATCACATTTGCAGGGATTACCACCCTAATGTGATGACCAAACAATAGATTTATGAGCAAAGCTTGGCAAACAAATTGTTGTGTTGTGATAAATCTAAGAATAGAACAGGCTTGGATTACTGTTTATTGTGATAACAGCTAAAAATAGAACAGAGTTGGTCAACAAATCTGTTATGCAATTGCGATAAGGACAGCAATAAAAGTTAGATGTAATATAATCAAAACAATCTCAAGCCCACAGCACAATAACAAATACACCCCTTATTCCAAGGGAAGGGGAGGGGGCCCCTCTCCATTTGAAGACAAATACAATCAGGGTTATATAACAGATAAGCCTAAGATTAAGAAGCAGAGGCCCCATTACACCAACACACAGTTACCCCCTCCCTCACAGTGGGAACGGACGGAGTTACCCCCGTTCCCTCACGCGCTTCCCCCTCCCTACCCACACTAGGCTAAGTCCGTCTGTAGTGTGGAGCTAGCGATCGGATATACAGAGCGCCATTCACGGGTAGCGCAACAAAGTGCGGAAAACATCATAAATCCAACGGACGAAGCGGACCAATGAGGGAGCGAGCTGAGGGGTGAGAGCGCGTTTTCCCCGTGTGCGCGGATTTGACGGCGCGAACGCGCGTTACAAGGACAGAAGATTCCACGCACACACACACACACACTTTCACACCAGAGCAGAGCTACTCCATAGCATCTAACAGGGGTATTTTTAGCAAATAAAGAATTGCAAGTTTCTTTCCTCCTAGCTCTAGTGTGATAAGGGAAAACCCAATCAGTTCCTGACAGCAGTTCAGACCCTCAACATCTATCTACCTCAACACCTAACTATTGATAAGTACAGCTAAGTTATACCTTTGCAACTAAAACTCCCAACCTAGTGATACAAACAGTGTTGGCTGTTAGGCTAGGAAGCCTCAAGTGACAACCCATTCATTGTAGTCCTGTATAACTTTGTGCCCGCCGTTTCACCGTTGACCCAATGGACCAGCATCAAGTCCCAGGAGGTGACCAAGCCCCAGGATGGCTCCAGGATGACCCTCAGCCGGCCCCAGCCGAGTACCGCAAGCTGATGCTGAGCAATCTGCCGGAGTATAGAGGGCCGCCCAAGCAGTCCTGGTCGGCACATATCCGCCGACTGGAAATGTCATGGGCGGCTTACCGCGTGCCACCTCATGATTCCCTCAACCGCCGCAACGCCCTACTACTGTCATTGGTAGGGCAAGCGGCGGAAATGGCGTCCCATCTGTTTGGCGAGGCAGGCCAAGCCTTGACCTACGAGCAGGTCAAGACCGAGTGTGAATTGTTATTTCGTCCTGCTTTTGAGTCCCAAACGCTTAAACAAGCGTTTAGGGACTACAAGCAACACTCGACAGAACCTATACAGGCGTACATATCAACAAAGTGCGCCTTGTATAGGGACGCCTACAATCATGAGGATCTTGAATTGTTGGTGGACGAATTAAACCGTGGAATTCGTAACGCCAATGTAAAACGCCTCATGATGAACCATGAAATTGCGAGTGTACCTGAGTACACTCGCAAGGCCATGTTCACCGTGACCATGGTTACTAAGCAGCTGAAGGAGGGTGTGTGCTTAGTGGACTCGACCGACGGGCTGACTGGATCTGCCTGCATCCAGTTGCCCCAATATGACGAGTCGGAGCCAATGGAGATTGGCTCCTTGGCTCCGGGTCTCCACCAGATGGGGAAGGTCGCTCCAGATGACAAGGTTCCAGGCCGCTGCTACCGCTGCCAGGGGAGAGGCCACCGAGCTCGAGACTGTCCAACGCCTGTGGAAGTTAGCCTAGAGGAGAGGCGCACCCAGCCACGCCGTGACCGTTCTGCCAAGTGTGAGCGTTGCCACTATGACGGCCACACGGCGGCCGAGTGTAGAGCTGACTGGGCCCAGGTAGCCAGCCGCAGGCGCACCGCCGACAAAGGTGCCCCTCCAGGGAAGCCCAGCAGAGTGGCCCATATGGAAGGGAGCGCGCCCCCAGCACCACCACCGCAAGCAGCCGCCTCCAGAGCTGCGGACCGAGCCGATGGGATGCCGCAGTTCGGGACTGTCCCAGCTAGGATCAACGTACTGGGCGGCGCGGCTGAGCCCAACCGGGTTGGCCTAGGCTTCAGTCTTAACCATCTGGGGCCAGAGCTGATACAGCCCAACAACATAGCCGAGCCAGAGGTGCTGAGGCCCCAGCCTTTCAGTCTCAATATGATGGAACCTGCCCGACCGAGCCTACCCAGCAAGAGTGGAGGGGCGCTGCCCAGCGTCCCTGAGACGGTGTATGGGGAGGCCCTGGCAGCCGCTGAACGAGAGAGGCAGGAGGTGCTAGCCAGCACCTCTGCATCGATGTATGGGACGCCACCCGGCGTCGCCACCTGGGATGATGGGGGGGTGCTATCCAGCGCCTCCCACCGTGTGCCTGGGGCGACAACCGTCGCCGCCACCGAGATACCTGGACCCTGGAACGAGCCAGCCTCCAACCTGATGTCTGGGGCGACACCCGTCGCCGCCACCGAGAGACCTGAGTCCTGGAACGAGCCAGCGGTCCCAGAGGAAGGGGTGACACCCGTCACCCCAGCCAGCCAGCGCCACCAGCCTGCAGGGAGAGCCCAGCTACATGCCAGCCAGCGCCACCAGCCTGCAGGGAGAGTCCAGCTACATGCCATCCAGAGCCCTCTACCAGCCAAGGGAACCCAGCGGCTCACCATCAGGATAAGTTGAATTTGTTAAATGTATTGAATCCAAAACCTTGTAAACACCCAGCCTTGCCTGTGCCCCCTGCACTTGAGGCTGGGGAGATTGAAAATTGGGAAAATAAGGGCTTGCCTGTGCCACATGCACCTGAGTTCCTAGGGCAGGGGAGGGCATTGAGTAAGGGCGAGCCTGTGCCACATGCACTTCAGCCCCATGCCACTGGGCATGCCTTGGACCAGGGAAGGGAGCATTTAGGGCTAGGGGAGCCGACACCCAGGCAAGTGCCAGTCGCTTGCCAGTCTGTCATTGGGGAGGGTATCGGGGTGCCTCGGCCGCATACAGATAACGCTCAATGGAAATTTGTGTCTAGCCAGGAGCAGCCCAGCCGTGTCCAGCCCCAAGAAGCAGCCGTGACCAGAACCGGAGATCCCCAGCCGCGTGCACGAGGAAGATGGTTACCTGGAAGCCTCTCCCATTGGTGGATGGTCCTGTGGGGCCTCCTGCTGGCAGCCGTGTGGCCTACAACCAGCTACGTCCTGGTGGGGTGGGACTGTGCCAACCCCACCCATGTCACGTCTTACAACAAAGAAAAGATGTGTGACACGGAGCCCCTACACCAGGAGGTGCCCCTGGGCCACGACATCCACGTCCTGCAGCAAGTCAAGGTGAGGGAAACCACTGGGTTCAGCTGTCAGCTCACCGTGTCCCAGTGGACATTCAGGTGTGGGGTATGGGGTCACCTCAAGGTGACCTCGGTCCCCACCCTCATGAGGCCAACCAAGATAGACCCAGAAGCGTGCCGAGACCTGGCCAGGAACCGAGTATACACGTTGCCAGGCAAGACCCAGCCACTGACGTTCCAGCTGAACCACCCCCTGTTCTTCACCGTTGATGTAGTGGGCGCCCTCGTCAACAGCCCCGAGGGGGTGGGTTGCGAGGGGGAGGACGTCCACTTTGAGGGCCAGCTCTACCGCAATGAATTAGTGCTCCAGGAGCGGCGGCTGCTGGTCAAGGAGGAGACCTATGTGGTGGAGGATGGACGGGTGGAGTCCCAGTCTGACCACCTGACCCTCGACTGTCCCCATTCTGAGCTGTCCTGTATCACTGGGGAAGCAACCTACGTGTGGGACCACCTGGGAAGAGATTGCCCCTTGAGGCTGATCCGCAGCCTCCAGCCCAGCCTGGTGAGGGATGCATATCTGGTTGACCATCAGGCCCAGTTTTTCATCAACATGACCAGCCCCACCTCAATTGTGAACTGCGACTTCGAGGCCCATGCCACCAACCATCCAGCGCTGTTTGTGGCAGCTGACCCAGCCGCGGCTGCGCTGCCCTGAGTGTCGGCCAGGGATGTTGACGTTCCCCTCCAAGCACAGATCCATGCAGGTTATATTGGATTCACCCTGGAAACACGCATGAGGAGCACTGCAGCAGAAGAAGTAGCGGCCAACTGCTGGAAGCTCCAGCAACTAGATCCGGCCCACCCGGTGCGTGTCCAGGGGAGCACGTTCTCGGTACTGAGGGGAGACATCCTGCTGCAGCTGACCTGCCAAAGGCACAAGTATGTTGTCCGCGAACACAAGGAGTGTTGGGACAAAGTGCCAGTGGAGCCCACAGGTTTTGTAGACGCCGTGACGCGGGTATACAGTGAGCACGCCACCAAGATTCCCTGTTCCTCCACCTACCCCCTGACTGTGCACGCAGAGGAAGGCTGGATAGAGTTGACCCCTGCTCCCAAGAAGAGGCCACCCCCGCTGGATACGCCTAAGCAGTTGTTGACAGACCCCTTAGATGACTTCAGTTCAGGTGGTTTGTATTCACAGGCTGAGTTGAACGACTGGCAACAGCTGCTGGCGTTCCCAGCATACAAGAGTGCCATGCTGACCGGCCTATCCTATGGCTCCTGCGTTCAGCAAGGCAGCTGTTCGGCCACAGGAGACCATGGGATAGTGTCCTACAACATTGACCGACTGGCGGAGGAAGGAGAGGCAGCCCTGGATGTCTGGGCAGGATTTAGACAAGCCATCCACGAGTGGGGAGATGGCGCCGCCATCTTGTGCTTGCTGCTGCTGATCCTCAAACTGCTGGGGGACCTCACCATCATTTCTCTGGCAGCAGCACAAGGAGGAGTCCGGGCAGCCCTGAATGCGATATCACAAGTGTTCCTGTACCACCCAGCCTTGTATAAGAAGGCGATGGCTAGAGCCAGGCTCAACCATGCCAAGTCCCGGGACTTTTCAGTGGACTGGGATGCCATCCCCATCGGCAGGGAAGCAGCCGAGGAAATGGTGTCTATGAAATCAACGGACAGCGGGCATGACCGCCCAGGTAGACCAGGACCGCCCTCTGGCAGACCCCGCGGCCCCTCAGGAGGACAGGCCGCTGCTCAGACACTCAACCTGGCAGCCAGTGCCCCAGCCGCTGCCAACAACAACCCGCCGGTCCCACTGCTGACCGTTCCAGCAACAAATGTGCCACCACCAAACCTGATACCTGCCGGCGCTGACCAACGTATCCAACCCAAGGCAGCCTCTGCCTTCTATCCCACATTGGGAGCCCATCAACCCTAAGAAGATACTCACCACTAGGATTCCATTGAATCATTATCGTTTGTATATATTTTTAGCCCTAAGGAGCGGGCCGAAGGCCTCAACCACTGTCGGAAGTCTGGTAGGGAAACCATCTCCCAGCCTTCCGAGGGGAGAGTTGTGGTATTCGGCAACCGTGAGCCATGTCTATGGCACCCCTGATCTGGGGTTCGGTGGAGGGTCAATGGCCCTCCCCCGAGTCCTGGGGAAGGGGTCTAGTGACCCCCTCCCTACGCTTAGAATTAATGATTTGAATCTGTCATGTTTATTATGGTTAACTGTATTCTTAATTCTCCCCCACCCTTTCCAGGGATGGGGGAATCATTATTGCCCAAACTGACCATTGTATATATATTATTTATGCTTTTATGTTATGATTATTTATTCCTATCCATGTAATTATTGTTTGTTGTATATAACTCCAGTATCTCTTAACCCTTCAATAAAGTGACAACTGAAAGTAGATGTTGATCATTATCTAGTGAAAGCTAGAGAAGCGTAGCTTCTCTATAGTAAGGTGTCCGCGTCTGTCACACTGCCGTAATCTAATTGAACTCCGGTGTCTGCCATTGATCCTCGGCGGATACCACACTATATCATGGAAAACTAATGAAAATACTAAAAATATGCAATTGTGGGTGTAGGTTTTGATAAAACTAATAAAAAATATCTTTTTTAGACTTTTCTCAGTTTTTTTAAGTTTGATTCTGTTTAATTAACTTTTATTAAAAAGATTTGTGCATTGATTTTCTAAAAATATAATTTTATTTTATAACAATACCTTGATAGTAGAGATAGGACTAAAGTCCTTAAATAAATAATAGGTTGTATACTACAAATGTGTTCATATATGGAGTGAAATCAAAGAAAAATCTTATAAATTAGTATATTTACCCTTTAAAAATACTTTAGTATTTATTAGAGTATTCCTTATTAATTTTAGCTGTTCACATTGACCATTTCATGTATTTACATTACAAACTAAATAGTTTTGTTTGTTTTATCTTCAAATTTGATGATAAGAAGAGGTAATTTTAAATTTAAAATATTAATTAGAGAGCCCTAGCGGACAAAATTTTAACTTTATAAGAAATGTTTTGATCAAATGACATTTTCGACTAAAATTTTCTAAAATTCAAAAAGTATTATTATATCCTTCTCTTTAATGCCTACTATTAGGATATCGGCTTCGCCCCTATATGCATCTACAGGCTCTTATGGAAAAGGATTATATTTTTTTCCAGAGGCGATATCTTTAGCTTTAACGACCTCATGTTAATTTTATAACAAGATAAGGATTTTTCTCGTATTCATTCGAATCCGGTGGATAGGAACCGGTTCTCATCCATACGAAAAAACTATGTCTAGCATCGTATTATATCCAACTTTCTACGAATATAAATCATAAGATTAAAACCAGTTTTTTTATCCAGTGCCTTCGTCACCTCGGGGCTAAAAAAACTGGTTTTAATCATTAATTGTACATTCTATGTCCGCGGAAAGCTGTTTATAATTCGATGCGAGAAATAACTATTATTATATTCACTTTTGTTTATGTTATCTTCCTTTGTTTACTTTATTTCTCATAATTTTTACTTAATTATATATTGTATATTTTTTGTAGCCTAATATGCATTTTAAAAGAATGAAAAATGTTAAAAGCAAATGAAATAAATATTAGAATTTAGGGATAAAACTATTGTGAAATGGTTTATGATTGCTATTTACTATTGATTTATGACCACTAAACATCTGCTATTTGAATAACTTTATCTGTATTTCCATAATTTTATTATTTTTGCTACTTTTAAATGTTGTCATTCTTGTTTAAATTTCATCCGAACACAATCCTCACCTTTGAGAAGTTTCGTGATTTGTGTAAATTTATTCTTGATTTATGGCTTTAAATCACGTTGTCCCTTTTTCATCCATGATTTATATCATTGTGGATGCTGGCATCCTTGTTTATACTTCAGAAAGCTCTTTAATTTCTATAATAAAAATTAAGCCATACAAAACAAATGACCAATGATAGGCCAATACGCAGACTAAATTACCAATAACAGGCAAATATACATTTTAATTGACCAGATGTAGGCAAATGTGATTTCATTTTTATAGGCACTCACAATACAATGTTTTATATTTCAGCCGAACATAATCCCCATCTGTTTACCTGACAACGACAACAACCTTGTTGGACAGAGAGGCTGGGTCACTGGGTGGGGCAGGCTATCAGAGTATGGACAGATCTCACCAGTTTTAAGGTTAGTAGTAGATTTAACTTGTGTTGAAGCCAAAAAGCTTTCCCCCCCCCCCCCTAAGACATTATAACACTTATTGTTAAGAAGGGAGGGGGCATTGAACTTTAAATTACACTGGTACCCAAAGTTTTATAACCCTGTTGGCTTGAAAACTTTGGGTACTTTTAATAAATTTTCTAACCAGCAGTGTCAAAACTTGTCTACTATCAATTTTAACCTACGGATGGTATAATTTTGTTTGTCATTATTGGGGTTATATATCAATTAATCGACCATTCATTGTCTTATCTATTAAGATCCAAGATTATAATTTGATTTTGTGACTATCTAATTAAAACTTTTAAAATGAAGTTTCTAATACCTGCGGCGGGGGAGGGGGCTCTCTCCTGAATGAGTTATTCTTACCCTTGCCTATCTTAAAGAAACTGATTATCTATAATACAAAGTAGAATGATGTCTGTCTGTCTGTCCGTCTGTCTCTCTGTCTGTCCGTCCCTTAAGATCTCGGTAACCACTAAACCGATCGGATTCTACTCTTCAGGGAATATACCTACTGGTTCTGTGGTGGTTTTAGGCTATTTTCTTGGGGGGTGGGACACCCCCAACCCCCCCAAAACCAAAAAAATACCCCCTCCCCATTTTTTTTTTTTTGTAGGGGATTTCCTTGGTCCTTTTACGTATTTCGCCCAATTTTTTTTTATCACCTCTTGGGGCAAAGCCCTTAGAGGCTAGGGGCGAAGCCGCTAGTTTTACATTCTTTTATTCTGTTAAAAACTGCATCCTAGAATTTCATACATACATATATTTAGGTGTATATTGATTATATCATTTTTAGGGGAGTTCTTATTTATTTGGGTATTCATGTACTATTTTCATTTTCATTTTTTAAAAATTATAATGTTATTTTTGTATACATAATCTTTTTAGTCATATTTCCATATTTAAATTATCAATCTACCTATCTCATCATCTATATTTATCATAACATTTGTTTTAAATCTTTTATTTAATCCATATATAATAGATTTTTTATAGTTAATAATTGAGATGTTCCTTATGTCATTAAAGATAGATTAACCTACTTTAAACATGGACATTACTTAGCAGTAATGTTCAACCCACTTACACTAGACAGAAATGAATCATATTTTGATGAAAACCATTATATTTTTCTGTGTAAGTCTATCATTCAAAAGAAATTAATGATAAATTTCTGTCATAGGTAGTTAAATTAAGAAATACGAAAAAATAACATTTTTGAATCATCAACAAAATTAACTAACTAATAATTCATAAATCATTATCTCAACTCATAGAACTAACAAACAATTTTATCAGTGAGTAGCACAGCAACAGTAAGAACAGTAAACTATAATACAGAATTATAGAAAAATAGCGTATAGCGCTTGTACAAGTGAATATATGAATGTTTATGCGTTTGTGCGGGTATTAAAGTAAAAGAATAGAGTTGGAAGGGGTTAATTAACTGTATGTTTACGAAATTGGGAAGACCTTGTGCCGACTTTCAATTGGGTCTTTAAATCTTAGCCTATTATTAACACAGCAAAGTCGCTAGAAAAGAGCAGAAACCAATTCGCTGGCAGACTGTAGACTATGAAAAGTCATGTTTATACTTGGTGTTATGAATGTGTATGTTAAGAAAGCTCTTTATAATGCCTATAAAAAAGGGGATAAATTAAAAACTTTTGGCCAAACAATTCCGAATGACGTCATATTAGAATAGTCCATTATTCTAATATTACGTCAATCATACAATTTTCGGTCAAAAGTTTTTCAAATTATCCCCTCATTTTATAGGCATTATAAAAACTTTCGAAGTTAAGATTCAGATTCCTTTGGCTTGATAGCAAAAATCCTTTTGCTAAGCTTCCCGTGCACTTTCCCGGCCTCAAGACGGACGTACGTACACTCAGTTAAAGAGTAGCTGTGCTACTTACCAAATAACCTCATACAACCATCATAACCATCCATCCATTCATGTTTTTCTTGCAGAGAGGTGAACCTGCCCATCATCTCGAACAGCCAGTGCATGCGCATGTACAGAAACTCTGGACAAAATGAATGGATTCCAGATATATTTATGTGCGCCGGCACCGAGTCAGGTATCTATCTATCTTGCTAGCTATCTTTCTATCTGTCTATCTATCTAGGGAAGTAAACCTGCCCATAATATCAAACAGTCGGTGTATGAGAATGTACAGAAATTCCGGGCAGAATGAGTGGATTCCGGATATTTTTATGTGTGCAGGAACGGCCTCAGGTACAAAAGTATTTCGTTCTTTTGGCACTCCAAGCGGTCACAGGATACGTTCAATGTTAGGTAAAACCTTAATTGATAAAAAAAAGTTTAATGCTATTTGAAACGTTTTTCAAATTTTCATGATATTTAAAGAAGGTTTAAATGAATAAAATGTGTTAAACAACATCGAAGTTAATGAAAGTAGTAAAAGATTTGACATCAAAGTTGAATTCTTAAAAACCTTTTGCCCCACTAAAATCAGTTTGCCCAACTAAAATCAGTGCGACAAACTAAAAATTTAGAAAGGGATAATTTTGCCCACTGAAATTTTAGTGGGGCAAACTGATTTTAGTGGGGCATAAGTTTTTTAAAGAATTCACCTCATATTTAGAAGTGTGCAAAAGTCTATGCACTTTGGAAAACTTTAAGGCTTGGATTCATCCCCATTAAAAGGTGTCTACACCCCTATAAAACAGCCTAGGAGGGTGACAAGTTAAAAAAAGTCTCAATCCCTTAAAATAAAGAGGGATCGTGAATTGGTATAGAAAGATAGGAGGTTACAAATGTATTGGGGGTTTAAATAATCAGCTAACTCATTACTCTACCTGTTTTTTTTCTTGATGTATAATTTTTTTAAAGACAAATTTAAATCTTGATTTTCCTAGGTGGTTCTGACAGCTGTGAAGGTGACAGCGGTGGTCCTTTAGTCGTTCAGGTAATTACATTTAAAGTCACGTGACTTTGAAACTTACACATCCCCCTACCGCCTGAATGTAATGTGCGACGCCACTAGCTTTTAAAATACTGCATATTATAACTACTGTCTAGGGATTTTAGTACCAAAGGTACAATATGATTATTTGTGGCTGTTCATCCGTAATGCTACAAGGGAAGGGTAATTTTCTTGACTGTTATTAAAGATAGACTCATGTTTTTTTATAAAGATACCCCATATCAAAGGGCATCAAGTATGAGACTTACTTGATCCGTTAGTCTGTCGGTCATTTTACAGAAGAAATTTATAGATTGATATGTAAATGTTTCGTGATTTTATTAGCCTTCTTGTATTTTTTTCTCTGCCATCTTTTATGACCACTGAATATCGGCTTTATGTCCGTTTGTCCATTCAACAGTTTACCATTACAAATGTTTGACATCATATTTTTTAAATTCAGGGTAAGAATGGTAGGTACCAGCTGGCTGGAATTATCAGTTGGGGTATTGGCTGTGGTGACAGGTGGGTACCTTTCAATCATTTGCCTAGGAAAATGTTTTGACATTGCCTCTTAAGGGACGTTTTGACGTACTTTCACAGTAATTTTTGATAGGTTATTTTAGGTTAGGTTAGGTTAAATTTGATGATTGCCCCGCAGGGTTAGGAAATTGGTCCTTCACTGTAAAAGCCCTCCGCAGGGACTAGAAATAGGAGAAAGGCTACTGTGAAAATACGACGAAACGCCCCTTAAGATGCGATGTCACGAAAGAGACTATACCCGAATGTTTTTATCATTAGCCTTTAATATCATCATATAAAAGTAACAGGATCTGTGTCTGTTTGCATGTACCAAAGAATCTGGCTAACCGCTGAACCAATATTGTTTTCAGTAGATTATCATATCTTCTGGAAAGTTATTTCGGGGAAGGATACCACCACCTTCCCAAGAGAAATCGCCCCTAGAAAATAGGTCCCGCAATTTTTTTTACTTTTCTTTTTTTAAAAACTAAAATCAAAAATGGGGAGAGAGTTGGGATGGATCAACTCCACTCCCACTATCTTAAGTGCCCCAAAAGTCCTCTGGGGGCAAAGCCGCTAGTTTGAATTAAAGTAGCTGTGAAAAAAAGTGATGAAATTGTTAAAATTAACACGAATGCTTTAAATTTTTTATATGAAATAAATATTTTTTTGTACTTTTCAGAAATCGTCCTGGGGTGTACACACGAATCTCAAAATTCAGATCTTGGATCAACAATGTCATCAATTAAAAACAACAACATCAACTTATATTAAAATTGTGATAAAAAAGACATTAAAACATTCAAAGTGAATGATCTGAACATAAGATTTGCTGTGATTTACAGGGATATAGGATTGGGATAATGGATGATGAAACACAATCTATCTTCGAACTTCTTTGGTGGTTTGAAGGAAGAAAGTGTTGTAGATTAATTCAAATTCCATTGCTCTAACATTCCCTGGTAATTGTTAACAATTCTCATGATTGATTAATGCATTTACAATCAACAAACAAGAGACAGAGTGATATAGAAATGTAAAATGAGTACATGACAAAAGTACATCCAGTAATATAGGTGTACTTTTGTCATTGTCTATTTGAAAGGTTTATTATGTCAAAACTTACATTTTTACACCTAAAGATTATCAACAAGCAAAAATTAACCTGTTGTATTTTTGACAACTTGGTTATGAAAAATAAGTCGGGTGGTCGGCAAATTAAGACTCGACAAAAATGTGATATAAATTTACAATTGTGTGATATAGAATCTTCTATATTTATTATGGACTGAATTGTTAAAGAAATTTTATTATAAATTTCAATATTTTTTCTACAAGAGGTAGGGATATTGCATTTGATGAAAAAAAGCTAAGTTTTTTTTTCAGATGCAATATCTATATGTTAGGTTTGATACCCTATATACAGTACCTTTATTTCTATGTATATTTTTTCTACTATAAATTTTATATTTTTCATATCAATTATGTATTCAAACATTTTAAAAACAATTATATATTTTTTAAACAAGAAAAATCTCAAAACCTCTCAATTATTAGATTCATAAACTTTACTAAAAAGGCAGCTTTAGCTCTTTCTTAAAGATCCTCATCATAAAGGAAGGAAGGTAATTTTTTCGTCAACACCCTTCTTAACTGCGACTTACTCCAAAAATTATATTATTTTTACTATATTTGTTCATATTATTTGTCCATTATTGTTCCATAATGTTCTCTAGAAGTACAAAAATCATTAAATATTTAATAAAAATTACAAAATAAAAAAATTTGAAACAATTTTTTTGTTACTAAGTCATTTTAAAGATTTTTATTTGACCAGATGTGGATTCTATAAAAAAAAATAGGGTCGCTTCATTGCTGACTCACCAAAATTATTTTTGTGAAAAATCTTCCAAAATCACATGAAAAATCTACAAAAATTAAATAAAATCATAGAAGGGTTATTAACATGAGGTTTTATTTTATTTTTATTGTCGGTTCTGTTTAATACAATGGTAGCTACGTCCCTAGCATCTAAGGGCTCTGTATTATAGCCTAAAAACCCATTGAAGAGTTATATATAAAATAACCAAAACACTCCCCGGACCTATGTAAAGATTCTCTAAAAAGTAGTTTAAGTAGTCTAAAAGCTTTAGATCAAAAAAAAACATACTAGTAAATATAATAGAACTAGAGTTGGCTCGATATAACTATCTCCCTATTGGCTAGTTTTCTATATAAATATATATTTCTCAATAAATCTATTTTCCTCACCCGGCATTACTATTTAAACGGAAGTAAATATTTAATAATTTAAATGATCTTAAAAAGATCTTTTAAATTATATTTTTTTCTTTACATTACCATCACCAAAGGGTTTATTATAAGATTACAATTTTAGTTCAATATTTGAACACACAAAGTGTCGCCACAATCGAATTCTTTTAAAACAGAGTTTTCTTAAATTTATTATATCATAAATTTAAATTTTCTTTTTTATGATTAGAAATTAAATACTTCATTTTAATGTAAATAGCAACATGAAATGAAAAAAATGAATTTGTTTTTAATAAAGTAAAATAATGGGTCTTAACGTTCTGGGCAATGAGAGTTTATTATGGATTATTGGAGCACTATGAGTTTTCAACGAATAGTCCTTGGAAAACTTGAGCTCGTTTATAGACATTTATTTCCTATATAGATCTGACATGGATCTTGAAGCAATTAAGCAGGCCGTTTTGTACAGGTTAAAAATTGGAAGATTTCATTAAATAAAAGTAATCGCAAATATACTTAGTAAATAATAAACTATACTTAATATTATACTTTTATTTCAAATAATTATAACATATAAACTGAAAATGATTTTTAAAAAGTGCAATGATAACATGTAGATGTGCAAAAATTAAAATTATTCTTCTTAAATCACAAAATGTTATTAATTAATGTTAATTTCTCATTGAATATGGTTTTGAATATTATAAAAGATTTCTTAATTTCTTTTCACAAGTAAAAGAATAAGAAATTAATTTTGGATCATGTAAAAAAAGCTTTGTAGCGGGTTTCGTCTTATTTCACAGTTACTTTGATAGGTTTTTTAGGTTATGTAAATGTTAATGATTGCCCTGCAGAGTTAGATCCCCCCGCAGGGGCTAAAAATAGGAAAAAATATACTGTGAAAATACGACGAAACCCGATATTTCGATTTCTTTTAATGGTCCCAAATTTTAAAGATAATAATTTTACCTTTTTATGACTCTTTTATTAATATAAAGAGTCAAAAAGGAGTAAAAATTAATACTTTTTTTTACAAATATTACAATTTAGTTGTATATTTTGTGTTGCTATCATGAAGGAACTGAATATTAGTTTCAACAATTTGTTTTGTACTCAAGTCCCTGGCAGATTAATTAGATCCTTTGGCTTATTTTTAAATCAGTTTATTAACAAATCAAATATTTTTTGGTTCAAATCTAAAATATTTTTTTCTTCTTTCAAAGTATGGCTTTATATACCTTGCTGAATTTGTTTTGAAGAGTAGATTAACAATCAAAAAATGATTTTAAAAGATATTGATCCAAGCAAAATATATCCTCAAACAATTTTGGCTATTTGAGCAAAATAAATAAAATTTAATTGATGGAGTTAAAAATATGCTTATATTTCTTTTCAAGATAAAACCGGAATGGAAGACACAAGACATGCCCTATATATTGAGAAACTTTACATTAAACTATTAGAGGATCTATTCCTTGCGGTAGCTTGTAATTCTGTATCTCCAAATTTCATGCTGACCTAAAATCATTTAATCATTAGATTAAGATTATAGGTGAAAAAGGTTGGACACTCTTGATCGGCACAACCAATCATGACTATATATTAACTCTTAAGGTTTTAATCTTTAGCGGTTGGGTTCTAAAGAGAGGCTTGCTTCTAATATTAGCAATAGGGCGAGATATTTGTGTGTGGTTTCCATGATGGAAAGATTATTTATGACTACAACACAGTCATAACAATGTTCCTTTATTTTGAAAACTGATTTTTAGCACTTTCTTGCCTTAAAATGGATGTTTTTTTAGGCAATAAAAGCTACAAATGTTTATTTTTTCATGAAAAGTTAGCTAAATGCCTGAATGATAATGACCTGAAGGATTATACATATAAATTCAGGACTCTTATATATTGTTTTATATTTGAACAATTGTTCTTTATTTCAGCTTGTTGTTCTTTCAAAAGCGTTGTGCTGCATGACCTTGCCAGGTTTGCTGGCTCCCTGGAGTCCAACTATTTGAGTTACCTGTATGTTTCTGAATCCATCTGTTTGATTTAATTTATCCAAACAGAGAACTAAAGAACCACAGTGGTAAATTCCATGGTCAGTTACAAACTAAAAATAATTCTATATCTAAAACACTAATTGCTTCGATCTTAGCCGCTGCAGTTACTTTTTTAAAAATAGAATTTAGCAGTTCTCGTAATTTAAGTGAAGATTTCTTTAAAAGTCAAAACTAATTAGTCCAACCGTTTTGTAGACTCTAGTATGTTGACTAAAGACGATAAGATTTTATTTCAATACAGCAAATAATGGTTGAACCAAACTGTAAGAAATTTTGCTAAAGATTATTACTGCTTTATTATTATGTAGGTTTCACGATTTATTTTCTAGTAGGGGTTATTACCTCAGAACCCAATAACTTTTCATTTTATTCAAAGATAAATTGGCTATCCAAACACAAAGTATCTGATCATAATTTGTACAAATTTATGTAGATATATGTCTAATTAAATAGTTAGATATATAATAGGTAGATAGATGGAAATTGTATCACCATAAAGGTAGATATTTAGACATATCATCACCAGATTCTAGCTAGTTAGATAGATAGATATATAATCACAAGATAGATAGATAATCACCTGATTTACACTTGGGTCATCAGATTCCGTAGCAAATATGTGAAGAACAACTGTTTCCTGGTCATTTGTAGCTGGCCTAGAAAAAATAAGATATATAGACTGCAATAATCTTGTTTCATATGTGTTTCTAGACATGTAGCATTTGTCCAGGGAAAAAAATATTTGAGAAGCAATAAATAACAATTATATGTACAGCGATAAATAGATAAACTAGAAATGGGGTATTCCTGTCCAGTTTTTTGTTTAGGAATGAATATTTCTTACCCGAGGGAATAAATGATGGACCGATAGGTCATTATTTATTCACGAGGGTAAGAAATATTCATTCCTAAACAAAAAACTGGACAGGAATATCATTCTCATTTAAACAAAAAAACTCTTTTTTTATGCTAAAATGTGGTTTAATTTTGGTTTTTAATTTTCATTTATTTCCCGGCTTTGATCATTTATATCCCTAAAATCAAGTTTCTTTTAATGATTAATAAAAATTCAAAAATCTTTACAAAAAAAAATAAAAATCTTCTAAAAATGACTACCTCCGGGAAATAAATGAATATTTACATCCACTATTTAAGGGGTTGTTTATATGGGAATGCACAAACCACTAAAGGGCTGTGATAATTAAGATGCTGTAAATATCTTTATTCTGAAAATTAAATGGTAAACAATAGTTTCTAGTCAAAATTTTACCCCCAAAAATATTTTCTAAAGATGATTCCTTTAACAGATTATGACGTCATACGATAGAATAGAAAATGAGAGGTCAGTATACACTGTAATTGACCAATATGGTAAAATTTATGCTGGCCACTCATTGGTTATTTTATTGTATGGCGTCATAATCTGTTGAGGGACGTTAATCATCTTTATATTTTTTGTAACAATCATATAAAGGTTCCGTTTGTGTGTCCATTTTTTAAGGCAAATTTGCTTTAAGGGTGAATTAATTAAATTGATTAAAGACTTATTTGGAAGAATAATTATTCGATCATAGCTTTGGCTAGGTTTCTAAACTTAACTATGACCCAGCCACAGACATACCTATCTTCACAAGTTACCTATAATGTCTATGAATAGTTTCTCCCTGGCCAATGGATTGACCAGCTAACACAAACTTGTCAAATATATCCATACACCACTCCTCTCCTCTCCAGGTTATCAATTTGTCTATAATAGATAGATAGAAGTATAAATAGATAGATAGATGTATAAATAGATTGACCAGCCAACACAAACTTGTCAAATATATCCATACACCACTCCTCTCCCCTCCAGGTTATCAGTTTGTCTATAATAGATAGATATATGTATAAATAGATAGATAAATATATAAATAGATAGATAGATGTATTAATAGATAGATAGATGTATAAATAGATTGACCAGCCAACACAAACTTGTCAAATATATCCATACACCACTCCTCTCCCCTCCAGGTTATCAGTTTGTCTATAATAGATAGATAGAAGTATAAATAGATAGACAGATGTATAAATAGATAGATAGATGTATAAATAGATTGAATAATTAGATAGATGTATAAATAGAATGTCCAGCCAACACAAACTTGTCAAATATATCCATACACCACTCCTCTCCCCTCCAGGTTATCAATTTGTCTATAATAGATAGATAGATGTATAAATAGATTGACCAGCCAACAAAAACTTGTCAAATATATCCATACACCACTCCTCTCCTCTCCAGGTTATCAATTTGTCTATAATAGATAGATAGATGTAAAACTAGATGTATAAATAGATAGATAGATAGATTAATAGATTGTCCAGCCAACACAAACTTATCCTTACACCACTCCTCTCCTCTCCAGGTTATCATTTTGTCTATAATAGATATATAGATGTATGTATTAATAGATATGTAGATGTATTGATAGACAGATAGATGTATTAATACATAGATAGATGTATAAATAGATTGTCCAGCCAAGACAAACTTGTCAAATACATCCATACACCACTCATCTCCTCTCCAGGTTTTCAGTTTGTCTATAATAGATAGATAGATGTAAAACTAGATAGATATATATATAAATAGATAGATAGATGTATTAATAGATAGATAGATATATAAATAGATAGAACAGCTAAAACAAATTTGTCAAGTATATCCATACACCACTCCTCTCCTCTCCAGGTTATCAATTTGTCTATAATAGATAGATAAATGGTTATATAAATGGATGTATGATTAGATAGGTGTATGGATGGATGGATAGATAGATAGATAGATAGAGTTAAAAATATATTAAAGGATGAGTATGGGTTAATGGATAAATTTATGGAAAGATGTATGGCTAAATGAATGGATAGAAGGGCGGATAGATGGATAGATAGTTTTGTATAAATGGTAGATAAATTAATAAATAGATAACCTACCTCTTGGGTGTATTTCTTGAATAAAAGATTTATTAACTGCTATACCATATGTCAATTTTGATATATAAATAAATAGATAGATTGTTAGATAGAAAGATAGTTAACCTACCTCTTTCGTGTATTTCTTGAATAAAAGGTTGATAACACTTATATTATATGTCAACTTTGATAGATAATAGATAGATAGATAAATAGATAGATAATCTACCTTTTGGGTGTATTTATTGAATAAAAGGTTTAATAACTCCTTCACCATATGTCAACTTTGATAGATAAATATAAATAGATAGATAGATAGATAAATATAGATAGATAACCTTTCTTGATAAAAGGTATGATAACTCCTATTTAACATATGTTAATTTTGATAGATAAATATGTAGATAACTCACCTCTATGGTTAATTTCTTGAATAAAAGGTTTATAACTCCTTCACCATATGTCAACTTTGATAGATAAATATAAATAGATAGATCGATAGATAGATAAATATAGATAGATAACCTTTCTTGATAAAAGGTATGATAACTCCTATTTACCATATGTTAATTTTGATAGATAAATATGTAGATAACCTACCTCTTGGGTGTATTTCTTGAATAAAAGGTTTAATAACTCCTTCACCATATGTCAACTCTGATAGATAATAGATAGATAGATAAATAGATAGATAACCTACCTCTTGGGTGAATTTCTTGAATGAAAGGTTTAATAACTCCTATACCATACGTCAACTTGGCCCTTCGTACCTACAATAATTGATTTATCGTTTTATAAGCCGAAGCTTTCCTATAATTAGGATCAGTCCGTTTTATGTCTGTCCGTAACGGTTAGCTCTTTTTGTTAACTTATAATCGTTACGAGAATTTCCGTATGTCCATTTTAAACATGTTGATTTTTAACAACAAATTTTTATGTGATATAACATAAAAAACATAAAAAACATTTATTCAGTGACAGATTACGCCCCGTCTTACGAAGCAGTACATACAATAGTACATAATATTTATAAATTTAAATTGCATGACTAACACTAGATGTTATGTGTGGCACTGATTAGGCTTCCCTAAAAGTAGGAATATGCGTATCCGAGATGTTTGCATTGCCTTTTTTAGGTTGGCATTAAGTTAATAAGAAAAATAAGAAATAATAATGTCAAAATAAATGTAGGTAAAATTAAATGGACAGGGGAAAAAGAGAAGGAAGGAAGGGTTACAACAAATTTTAAGGCTAGTTTTTCTTAAATTTTAAAACCATTTCTGTAATTAATAATGTAAGGTTTTTAATAAATCCAGGCAAATCAATATATTTTAAGTACATTCATTACATTCTTCAATAGTCTCAGAAGTTTTACAAAAAAAAATTACTTACAATTTTGTTTCGACTTTTATACGTTTATATTCTGATTATTAAGTTCTGACACTCTACAATTGTTAAAGATCGTTTGTCCTACCATTATAGAGCTTCGCTTTAATGGATGTTGACATCCTTGTTAAATTAGGACAATAGAAGCCTGATTTAAAAGATATTACTTTACCTTTATTATAGTAGGATCTAAACCATACATGACGGCTCCTTGCAACACAGCAGTGCATACACCCTAAACAATTTACAATTTTTATGACTTGTCTATGATAAATTACAAGACACAATAGTAAGGCTTCCTCTTTTGAGATAACCAAAAAGAAAATTAATCTTTTATAAATGATATCCTAAAGGACCAGAGCCTCATCAACTAGAAATATTAGGTTTAGAAATACCCAGCAGTCAATCAACCCTATGATTGTGTGACCATTGTCTGAAAGACCTATCTGTTTATGGTGATACGTTGCGCCTGTACATTAGTCAATGCATTCCCCTTTTTAATGGTAATTTTGTTACATGGTAGCAGTGTATTGTTTTTAATATATCTAGTATGACGCAATGAGTCTCAGATCGAAACAGACATCTTTCTGACGGCAAGTATTTACTTTGGACATTAAATGCTTTGTTAAAGTCGAACCAACACAAAATAGAATCAAGCACAGATCTTTGAAAAAAAATATTTGTTTGATTACCTATCCGCGCTGATTAGGAAATATAAATATATTGATAACAAATTATAATCATTTTGCTGTGAATTCTTGATTCAATTATTTCTTAAATTAGTTTCATGAATAGAAGTTCAACAGAGGGGTTTTAATCCTTGAGGGGGCTAAAAAAACTGTAAGGTAGATTACCTAATCCTTTTTAAGAGGGTAATTGATGCCCCGTAAAAGTTAATTTATTGACCTGTGGTATGATAACTTTCATTCTTCCTTTGAATGATGTTTTGATTTCCTTAAATAAATAGTTTAGTTATCAAAGAGGACCTAGATGGAAAGCTTTAAAACCTTTTATATCTATAATACAGAGTAGCATCCCAGCCAGAAACGTCGTAAGAAAACTCGCGTCCGATGTATACTATTTTATTGCCAAACTCGTATTTAAGATTTTATAGAATAAATCGAAAAAAATCGCTAGAGATTAGTTCGAATTTGTATTTTAATTAGTAAAAATAATAACTGTGATATATAATGTTGTGCACCGATTCTTCATTTCTCCAATCATGGGAAAAAAGCCCCTAGAAGCAAGGGGCGAAGTTGTACATATATTTGATAGTATATATTGTTGTTTAATTCCGCATCCCAGCCAGAAACGTCGTAAGGAAACTCGCATCCGATATGTAGTATTTTATCGCGAAAATTTTATTTACGATTTTATAGCAAAAATCGAAAAAAATCGCTAGGGATTAATTCGATTTTGTAGTAAAAATCGCGGCAACCACAATTTGCCTAAGAAATCGTAAACAATAGCATTTTATGTGTGTCAACACACACTTACAAACAGACACACAACCAACTTATAATCAAAATCATTGTGTGATAAATATAGTTTATAAAATTGCCGCTAGGTACTCCCATTACTTTATGTAGACAATTTGATTTTTTTTGTTACCAACCAAAATAAATTCAAAACGAGTATGACATAATATCATAATGTGTTAATGATCTATTATTTAAAAAAAATAAATTGTAGAAAGCATTTTTATTTTAAGCAACAATAAAAGTACAAAAATGTCTTAATAGTACTTAAAATAACCAATATTCAGTATAACTTAACTTCCTCTCTATTCTAATTGTAATGGTAACAGATGCATTATCACCCCTTACAAATATTGAGAGATTGTGACCCTTTCTCTCTCTCTCTTTCTCTCTGTATGTAATGAACAAGTTTTGATTATTATGAAATTGATTGTATTATGGACCCTTTTCCTTACAGTAAACTACACGATGTTAAATATTTTTTAAATGTACTTTTTATTCACGATATCGCTTACGAACCTTACGATATCGCTTAAGATTTCGTGGGTGTATCGCGCAGCTGTAAGTACCTTTTGACCATTTATCGTAACATATCGTCGATGTGCATAGGACGACTATTTAGCGATATCGTAAGAACTCGTGCTCGATTGCTACACAATATCGTGCGCTATAGTAGCGCGATAGTGACGCTACTTTCTGGCTGGGATAAGATTTCGAACCAATTTATTGTAATGGTCGACCCTCTAATACTCAAATCTAAATTAAAACAAAGCGCATAATATCTAAAATGCCGCGTTTATTTATGAACCAACCTGTTGCAAAAGTTGACTTTCAGAAAATCCACCAACCATAATCAGATGATCAACATTTCTATATTCAGCTTCTTCCTCGCTTATCACTGATTTTATGTGCTAAAACATATTTGAAAATTGGCTACAAACGTGTGAACATAAAATATTCAATGAGTTTGCTACCATTCTGTTTGCCTTTTCTAACTAACATCAATTGCACTAAAATATTTAAGATTGTTTATAATGCTGATTTTAAAAAAAATAATTATATTATTTAAACTAAACTAATATCATTTTTGAGCTCTAGATCACTAAAGTATGAATAAGCATTTAACTAAACTATAAAAAAATGAAAAAACCTACATAATCTTGGAAACTTGGTTTATGATAGAAAAATATTAAGTTAATGCAGAAAAAAAATCACCTGTATTATTTTAAGAATTGATGGAAGAAATAGTTGTTTCATTAGTTCAATATCCATTCTGATTTTAATGTTATCATATGTAAGGTGCTCTAGCTTGTATGATAAAGTAAGGGGATGTTTGTTTGTATGAAATGTTAGGGTTATTGGGGAAAAATCAATCTTCATATCAACATGAAAAAGACAGATGCTATCTAAAACTAAAATTTCTGAATAAATCTGGTTGTGCCTTTTAAAGATGATTCCATTTGGTGCTTTCATTCAGAAAAGTTTTAAGAAAAATTCCAGAATACATTTTTATATGTTTTACTCTATATATAGGTAAAAGGCGTAAAACAACCAGAGAGAGAGAGAGGGGACAATGGTCTGTTTATTACACTAGTCCCCAAAGTTTTATTATAACGTTTTTAGTTCGTTGCTTTAGTTGGGTACTTTAGTCAATTTTGATTGGTTGTTTCATTTAATTGAGTTTTCAAACATTTCAACAACTAATTCTAATCTACAGAAGGTGTAATTTTGTGTATCATAATTGGGATTAAAACAATTTATCCCTGTAAAATAACAGTATCATCCGTGATTAAAAACAGAAACTAGATTTGAAGCGGTTAGCTAGATCTTAATGGACATGAATAACATTCCTAAGCATTCCTTCGCTAGACCATTTTAGGTATCTGGAGCCAAATTTGTTCACTGCCTCCCCAATCTTAAAATAAGCAAAGCTTTTTAAAAATTAGGGTTTGTAAGTCGTAATTACATTAATGAAAGTTATGATTTTTTAGTATCATGTGTGACATTATAAAAATCCATCTATTGCTTAGGGGTTTCTTTCCCACTTTTCCTATCATCCTTAATTTTTAGACGTATTTTTATGATGTCACACTTGATACTTTCCGTATCTCCAGTAGCGAAGCTATTTTATAATTGTTTGTCTGTCCTTCAATATCTCTTTTATTCCCTTAACTTCCCCTTGACTTTAGATTTAGAGGGCCATAACACAATGACATGAGTTTAGTTCTGTAGAAAAGGTTCATGGAATGAAGACGAAGTAGCGGGTTTCGTCGTATTTTCACAGTAGCTCTTAATAAGTTATTTAGGTTAGAAAATTGGCCCCGCAGGGTGACAGTCCCCCTCAGGTGCTAGAAATAGGAAATATATACTGTGAAAATACGACGAAACCCACTACTTCGTTTTCTTAAACGGTTTAAAATACTTACGTCCTTATTGTAATATTTTCTGTAGTAATCAATGAAAGAGAAGGGAAGGGCCACACTCAATGGGGAAAATTTGTGAGGGGTGGCGCATCTTTTTCTAAAATATAAAAAAATTAACATAAAATTTAATATTATTAGTTGTTTTATGATTAAATGTATGGGATTGAAAAATAGTTTAGAATCAAGGGAAGAAGATGAGACTCCCCTTTTAATTTCAGTCTATTTCAGTTTCAAACAAAAATAAAGGGCGCGGGGTGGGTATTTTTGTCATAGAAATAGTTATAATTATTTTCTAGACCTATATAAAAATGAAAACCATATTGGTTCAGTGGTTAGCGAGATCCTTTACAACAAGTATAAATACAGATAGACATAATAACAATCTAATTACATTGAATATGACTATAACGAGTGATCAATCAAGTATCTAGCATTATGATCAATTGTAAAACTCAATAACGGTTCTTAAAATTAACATGTAGAATTGTTAGAAGCAATACTTTTTAATGTTTTTTTATAAAGGGTATAGTAGCTTTGGCAATATTCCGTAAAATTATGAGCAAGCTTTCAGTCAAATGCTCTTATTAAGTCTAACTGTTATTAATGTTGACCAAACGCATATTTAAAACAGTTTGACCTAACAAGCGCATTTGACTGGAATCTTACTCACAACTCTATGGAATTTGTGAAAGCTACTATTCCTTTTATAATAAAATGGTTCGTTTAATTGTATTCATTCATTGTCTAAAATAAATTTACCTGGATTCAAAAGCAATCATAAGGTCAATATAACCAGCTGGTCGCTCTTTCCTAATAGCCACGGAATATATATCAATTATGGATAATTTGGAAATTAGAAAAAAACGTAAAAGGAAATAAAATATAAAAATTCTAGATATTAAATTCTTCAATGGGACCAGCAGTAAATACTGTAGGAACAATCTGACCAAACTATTGGTTACAAAGTGTTTATATTACAAAGTAGCTGGACAAAGTGACTAAAGAAGTCAGCCATGTGACGTCATAAAAACGAGGGATTACTTCTCCTCTCTTCTCCCTTATTTTTATCAAGTCACATGGCTGATTTTTAAGACACTTTGTTAAGCTACATTTACAAATAACTAATAAAAAAATTTGTCACCTCTAAATGTCGTTTTAAGTTAGACGAATGATAGTGTCCGATCGACTAAAATGACTTTTGATTACTTTATTTCCTAAAACGTGTTGTTTTATTTTTTCTTTATAATCATACTTTTATATTCCATTCCTAAAGTTTTCTAAAAATTCTTTTCCAAACATCGCAGACAGAAGACCCAAAAATGCTTCATCTATTTCTAAACAAACATATTGAATTATGAAATTATAATTAAAGGTTTGGGAATTAAACATATAATTATCAAATTAGACAGATTTCCGCGGATATTAAAATGTAAATTTATAAGATTAAAACCAATTTTGTTATCCCTGAGTGGCCTAAGGCACGGGTTAATAAAACAGGAATTCATTTTATGATTTATATTTTAATATTTGTGGAAAATAGTCTGTAATGCGATGCTATATACGATTTTTCAGTATGGCTGAGAACCGGTCTAATCCATCGGATATCAATTGATTATAGTGAAAAATCTTTAGGCTAACCTTAATAACAAAAGTAAGCTAATGATTTTTTTTTGTTTTATAGTAATTGTGTTGCATGTAAATGTAAAATTTGTTAAAATATACATAAAAATCTGTCAATATTGTTGGCTAGAGATTTTCAGATTTACTCTTAATGTAGAGAAGCTTCACATTCTAAAGCTAAAAGCCTTTGTAAGCAGGGATCTAAAGGGATAAGACATTGACTAATAAATTAATTTATATCCCCAATTATATTACACAAAATAACCCCTGCCGTAGATGACAATTAGTGGTTGAAACGTTTTAACACTCAAGTTAATGAATCAACCAATCAAACTTCACTGAAGTTCCCAAAGTTGTTAAGCCAACGAAGAAGAGAAAATTTTATTATAAAACTTTGGAGACTAGCGTAATAAACAGCCCATAGTCCACTCTCTCGGTGCGTTATAGGTTTATCTAATTAGAAAATATACTAACCTACAGAACCATATGGACCTCCAGTAGCCTTGAAAACCTCTTTCAGATTTTGTCCTTCGTCCATTGATATCTCGTGAACAGTTATGTCCACAGTTCCACCTCCGCAGTCCACTAACATGTATGTTCCTCCTAGATAGATAGATAGTTTGATAGATGTAAGTTTTAGATTGATAGATGGACACATTAGGCTTTAACAAGGGATGGGTGCGAGAAACGCTCTTAAACATTTTGACAACCCCATCAAAATTAAATCGAGAGGTTTTAGCTTTAATGGAGTGTATTTTTAGTATCAGGGGGTTATCAACCCCAAGGTGCCATTACACCCTATAAAAAGTCAAACAAGCCTATCTGTATTGGTAAACTGACCCATGTCAAGAGAATATAGAGATGTATGGGGTGGGCATCAAGGGGGGTGTATCCAATCCAACCCCCTTTATTTTGCCAGGTTGGGGGATACACCTCCATTCTGCATGCCTCTGGATGGACATACAATAAATAGATAGAATACCCCATAAATTACCTCATACGGGCGGAGATGCCGTCCAACGACCAAGGGGAGACAAATGTCTCCTTTTCTGTCGTGTAATATTAGGTTATGTAACACCCATCAGACTAACAACCATTTCATTGCACGACCTTTGTCTGAGAAGTCCTATCTGTGCATGGGAATGAGTTGCGCCTGTTTTAGGGCAAAGTATTCCCCCTACTCTAAAAATTGATATCGCGCACATGACATAGTAGCAGTAGGCACCATTTATTCTTTAGATATGACGCGGTGTTATGCCGAGATTTGATTCTATCGTCTCCCCGGCGAGGAGCGGATGCGCTACGTGTTGAGCCACGGTCGTGAGTTAAATAGATAAATAGATACCTGCTTCAATATCATTAAGAACATGTTCGTCTGTATGTCCTTCCTTCCTCTCTGTTATATAGTGGATGGATGGATAGATAGATAGATACCTGCTTCAATATCATTTAGAACATGTTCATCTGTCGGACCTTCCTCCTTGCTGTCATTGTTTGTAAGTGAAGGAAGACAGAAAACTGACCCGGGACGAATATCTGGCACCAGCTGACTTTTCCGCAATTTTCTAAAGAAAAACACATGACTATAACTATTCAGGGATCTAAAGTGATAAGACAAAGGCTGATAAATTGATGTACGTCCCAATGATGATAAACAAAATTACCCAGTCTGTAACTTACTATCAGTGATTAAACTAACAAAACAAAAAAAAATCAAAATTCAATAGAAGTCCCCAAAGTTTTTGAGCCAACGAATAATCATAAAACTTAACGGATTAGTGTAATAAACAGCCCAATGTCATCTCCCTCCCTGATATTCCCAAATGGCTCCGATAGGAACCGTTTGAGAAAAATCATGTATCGTATAACAGATAATTTTCTAGGAATTAATCAATTTTGTTTTATTGGCTTCGGCTACTCGGTACTTTCTTTGTCTTTAACCCCAGCAAAGAGCCCTTTACACTGTACCCAATATAACCTAATCTAGCCTAACCTAAGGTCTCTGCTCGACTGGGTACTTTGAGGAAAACTGCCTGATTTTACGAATACCTGCAGTCAGGGGTAGTTAGTCTAACCAACAATTCTACAAAAAATCACGAAACCTTATAGGGTATCTGGTGATATAGTTTGTTTTTGTCATGTAAGTGAAGAGGGGTGGGAAAGAAGAGGAGGAAAAGGGAAAGAGGGTTGTGGGGAATTTTCCTTTAGAGTTGTTTTTCAGAATATCATTCTCTTGTCCCTGACCTGCAGTAGACAGAAGCTGCTTCCGGTTCCAGTGCTAAAATTAGCTGCTCAGGATTCTTACTGCTTCCTAACCCAGCCTAACAAAAAAGAAAAAAATTTTTTTTATTTTTCAAAATTCAATCTTTGAAAATGTTTCCAAGTTTTTTTTTGCATTCTTTGGATATTTTCTGTTTTTTTAAAGGGGGGGGGGGCGGTTATATATATTATTTTTATTGTAATTTACCAAAAAAGTTATTTTGTGATCTATACAAAGCTTTCCTGTAGATAACATACTCAAGTTAGTTTTAAAAGCTATTGATCCATCTCAACCCAAGACTACTTTATCAAACTAACATCTTTGTACAGGCCATATATATATTTCAATAACTAAGGTTATCATTCTCAATCGTCCTGTAAAGGAAAAAACACAAATCAGTAAATAATACATACAAAAAGTCTATTTTTGAAGAATCTGAATAAGATATTTAACGTTTCTTTTTTTCTTTTTGATTTGAAGAATTGTAGAGATGCATCGCATCTTTATAAAAGGTTATGTAATTAGAAATGCTGTTAAAATTAAATTTTCATAATTCATATTAATAAAAACACATACCTTTAAACTTTTTTGACATTTTAAACATATTTACACTCCCGCTACATATCTATTTATGGTCTAATAGCAGACCATTTCAAAACAAACAAAAAAAACAGCTGAAAGAAAGGGTTGAAGATTTTGAATGGGCGTAGCAAGAGGGGATTGTGGTGTGGTTGTTATTTTCATTTTTTTTTTAAAAACATTGCAACTGCATTTTACATTCTAATATTTAATACAGGGTCAAATTTACGAATATAATATTTTTCTCTAGATAACAAAATCCAAGGGTCATTACTCTGTACTTGCTCTAATGGCACCATTTGAAAATCATTGGGTTGGTGTCCATTAGAAGAAAAATGAATGCCTACAGCTTTGGTTGAATTTGGTTTAATGGAACTGTTATGGGCATTAAATCTATCACAAATACGATTTTTTGTTTTGCCAATGTACTGTGGTTTTAGTCTACAATTGCCAGATTGTTTAACACATGTTATACAATAAATTACATTAGAAGATAAACAATTCATACTAGAGAGAATAGGAAACTTTTCATTTGTTGTTGATGATGTTAAATAATTTGAAAATCTGGGTGAATGTTTACAAAGATTACAATTTCTATTAAAATGTTTAAAACCAATCTTTTTTCTCTCTGATTTTCGATCATTTAAAACAGGAAGTTTGGCTCGAATTAAATATTCTCTGAGATTTTTTGGCCTAGACCAAGTAATCATTGGTGGGTGGGGAAAAATTCTTTTTAGTCTAGGATTTTTTACCATAACTTTCCAAAATCTAAAAATTATATTTGAAATAGAGGGTAAACGGGGGTCATATTGTAAAGATAAAACTGGGCGTTTTATTTCAGATTGCTTAGCTACTTTTTGTAAAGCAACATTTCTATCAATAATTTTCACTTTATCAAAAGCTTTTGTTATATAATTAACTTTATAACCACGTGATAAAAGCTTTATTTTCAAACAATCTAATTTGTTTAAAAAATCTAAATTTTCACTGCAAATACGTTTTAGCCTTAACGCTAATGAGTAAGGTATATTTTCTGTAATGTGTGAGGGGTGACAGGATAAGGGCGAAAGATAGTTGCATTTTCGCCCCGGTTTCTCATAAAGGTCAGTTTTGATAAACTTGTTATTTATAATTAACAGGATATCTATTTGTCTGTCTGTACCGAAGGATCTTGATAACTGCTGAACCGAAATCGTTTTTATTTACAATGTTGCTTCTCATAGGCCCCGGAATGGTTATTAATTATATGTGAAAAACCCTTACTAGAAATCGACCCTAGAAAAAAAGGAGCCCCCCCCCCCAAAAAAAAAATATTTTTCTTTTTCCTTTTAAAAACTAAATTGAAAATAGGAGGAACCAACTTCCTTCCCTTCACCCCACTTCGAGTGCCCCTAGAGGCCTCCAGGGGGCGTAGCCGCTAGTGAGAAATCAACTATGACCTAATAAGAAGCCTCTCTCATTAATTGTTTAGCCTGTTGTCTCCAAATAGCGGGAACAGTTTTTCAGCTTATTTTTCAAAGGGGGGGGGGGGGATTGTATGTATTTTATTGGGATAGGGGAGATCGTTGTTTTAGTCCGCTACAAAGTTCCCTTCATTAGAAAACATGAAAATCTGGTGTGAAATCCAAGCAATAATAAATAAACTGTCGTAATTTACCTGGTAAGAAGCCTCTCTCATGAATTGTTTAGCCTGTTGCCTCCAGATGGCGGGAACAGTTACTACCCACCTAACATCACTCTAGATAGATAGATAGATAGATATTAGATAAATATATAGATAGATAGTTAGATTAATAGATATATAGATAGATAGATAGATAGATAAATTGATTAGCCTGTTGTCTCCAAATGGCGGGAACAGTTACTACCCATCTAACATCACTCTAAAAAATGCCCCAAGATATCTGGTCTGTTAGATTTATCCGTTACTAAAAAGTAGCATGATGCATGTATGTATGTCCGCTATGATTTCAAAAAAAACGGACCTTTAATTGTACAATTTACAGGAAAGTTTGAAATTAGCCAGGGAAAGGCTTTTTTGGTGCGTAACCCAAAAAAACTTGACGCATGTAGGAGAAAGGTTTAATACCTAACCACGAAATAAAGGACGGACCAAAAAAGTTTTTTAATCTTTCAATTATAGTCTTAAAAAAAAGTATAAAGAAAACTAATCAATCATAAGAAAATACTTACAGCTAACAACTTTGTACTATAAAAGTCTCTAAGCTCTTGAAGGGCATGTTCTTTGAAATACCTAAATTTAAAAAAAAGTCTTATCTTAAATCCTGATACATGTCTATTAGTAGCAAACAATTTATATTAAAGATGTAACACAAGCAACAATTTATTACAAAAAAATCACGAAACCTTATATACAAAAAATTACAAAAAAATATTCTTAATCGTTCCTTAGTTAAAGAAAAGGTGGAATAGTTATTTATCGCATAGTCAGCTTTCCGCGGATATTATGATGAAAAATTTTAATATTAAAACCAGTTTTGTTAGCCCAAAAGCCCTGCCTTATTAGTGGAAAATTGTCTGTAATACAATGTTGTACATGTTTTTTAGTATGGCTTTGAACCGGTTCTAAACCAGTGGATATAAATCGGTTTCTAAGCCATACAGAAAATGTATATTGGATGTTTTTTTATTGGTAAGCAAAATTAATGTCTAACATATTGCTACTAAAAAGTATTTTTTAAAAGTAATAATTCTTGACTAAAAAATGTCCTTATGAAAGTAATAATAGAGATGCTAAATGTATGGGCTAGCAAAACTGGTTTTTATCTTATGATTGTACATTTTTATATTCGCAAAAAAACTTATTAAAAAAGATACGATACATGATATTTTATTGTGGCTTAAAACCGGTTCTAATCCAGCAGATATTATTTGATTTCGAAGCCATTCTGGAAATATATTTACCTCAATACAATAGAAAACACTTTCAAAGCCGGAACTTGTTTTCCATTGGCAGCTGCTATCATTGTGTTTCTTCCAAGGAACTACACAAACAAGGATGACATGGCGGACAAAGTGAGCTATAGAACAGATGTTTAGTTGATATAAGAAAACAAATAATATATAGAGAAAAAAATCAGGGATCGGAAGCCTCACGTAAGCCGCGCATAAGCCTCAGTTTTAAACCTGCTTGTGAGCAGAAAAAAAAATTTCAGAAAGAAGGATTGTCTGCTAAAGAGCCGTTTTATACATCCAGCTGAATTTTATTGTGATAAAATCACGATTTCACTGAGGCTTACACGCGGCTTACGTGAGGCTTCCGATCCCTGAAAAAAATTAAGAAACACATTGCACATTATAAACCCTGAAGCAAGACCGTCAGAAAGACAGACAAAACAAAGTATAAACTAGAGGCGAAAATGATAGGTATAGAATCTTCACAAAAAAATTTTATTATCTATCTTAAATAGAAGCCGAGAAAATCACATTTCCCCCATAGCATTACGGAGTAGCTTTACAAAGTGTCTCAAAAATTTAGCCATATAACGTCATATAAATACGTCAAAATCCATCTCTTTTTTAAGGGTTTTATTTCTCACTTCTCCTCCCATCTCTTATTTTTATGACGTAACACGGCTGATCTTTTGAGACACTTTGTAAAGCTACCATTATGGACTGATGGACTTCTTGACTGACGTACTGACAACCAGACAGAGTTAATTGCTTTTTTTCTCTGAATTATTGGTTTTGTAAATTTGATTCCTGCAAAGATTCGGTACAACGTATGATGGATTCATCTCTATAATTAAGTAATAAAATTGCTATAAAATATTATTTTTTGTTAAAAATCTTACCACCTACCTTGTTATGGTGAAGTAGCATTTTAAACTTTTCAAAGTAGAACCAATTTTGTGCAACCCTGAAAAATACAATGATATGAACAATATAGAAAACAATCTACAGCTCCTTTTACATTAAAATATTTCCTTAATCTTAATGTGAAAGCTAATATAAAACTGCATTTTCTGTCTTTCTTTAGGGGCTAAAATTTAGGTATGCTTAAAAACCAAAATACGTCTAGAAAGGAAGGACGAGAGGACAAGTGCGAAAGAAAACCTCTAAAAAAGGAGATTGATTTAGACGTATTTTTATGACGTCACACATGACACTTTTTAGTATTACGACGCTTTTAAAGTTGGTGTTGGTGCCGAGCCCCGATATTGAACAAAATTCAGAGGTAGAGGGGACAATGGATGGTTTATTACACTAGTACCCAAAGTTTTATTATAACATTTTCTCATTCGTTGACTAAACAACTTTAGGGACCTAAAATGAATTTTCATTGGTTGGTTTATTAAGTTGAGTGTCCAAACATTTCAACCACTAATTGTAATCTAAAAAAAAGGGTTATTTTGTGTATTGACATTGGGGATGTACATCAATTTATCAACCATTGTCTTATCTCTATAGACCCCTGATAAAATTGCATAAATATAACCTATAGTCTAAATCATGGTAATAATCTCTGGCAGTATATCCATATGAATGAAACTCCTAAATAAAAAATAATAGAAAAATTGAAGTTCATAAATAACTTAGGTATTAAAATTGAAAAATCGTCCAACAACAACTTTAAAAATCTTCAATAAATAACATTTACTGTTAAAAACCTTACTATTGATAAAAAATTGTATGAAAAAAAAAATATGAAAATCTACCGTGAATTAAATTAAACGGAAGGACAACCTATATATATATAGAGTAGCCACGTTACTAATACATACCCCTTCAGGAGACAACAGTAGTATGGTTGGAGTCTTCGGATTATTTACCCCTGGGTCATTTCCTAAAATAAGAATGATGAAAACAGTAGCGTGCTACTACTGTATATAACAGGAAAGCTCATTGGTATAAAAAATCTTGATTTAAGCTTTCTGTCAACTATCTGGAATAGCAGCAGAGAAAACAACGCTTTATTTAGTAGTTTCGCTACTAATGTTTAACAATTTCGCCGTTAAAAATGTCATTTTACCTTCCCACTTTCTCATGATGTGAACTTTGTCAGGTTCATTAGTGAGTGCGTATGCGTAGCCAGAGTAGGTCGTTCCAAAGTCAATAGCCACCACAGCTTTATAGTTGGACTCTTCCTGAAGTTAATACTAATTACTTTTCGCATCATATTATAGACAGCTTTCCTGTATGAAATAAGATCAATTCCAGTTTTGTTAGCCCTGAAATGCCGAGGGCCCGGCCTATTTTTTATTCGTACAACATTGTCCATATATATATGACACAATACATGATTTTTCAGTATGACTCAAAATAGGTTCTAATCCAGTGGATATCAATCGGTTTTGAAGTCATACTAAAAAATAAATTTAGTTCTAAAATTAATAAATTGTAGTTTTAAACCGTAGCAACAACAAGCAATAAATATTTCATACAGCATAATTTCACAATTAGCAAGCCAATATAAAAGATAATTGGGTTTCTAGACCAAATCATAATCATCCCATGAAAATGTATTTGCTTTCAGTTAACTGTTTGACAAACAAAAGTTTAATTTGTTCTCAAAATAATGGTTATTATCAAATGCTTTGTTAATATCCAACTTTAACAAATATTATAATTTTATCAATCAAAGCTTTTTATAGTGCCTATAAAAATGACGTCATACTGGCCTACCATTGGTCAGTTAAAATGAATACAGGCTTGCCAGTAGTAATTTAGTCTGTATATTTGCCTATCATTTGACATTTGTATTGTATGACGTAATTTTTATTGGGCATATTATAAGTTGCCTCATAATTTTGTCATTCAAAGCTTTTTAAAGTGCCTATAAAAATGACGTCATACTGGCCTGACATTGGTCAATTAAAATGTATACTGGCTTGCCATTAGTAATTTGGTCTGTATATTGGCCTATCATTAGTCATTTTGTATTACGTCATTTTTTGGCGCTTGTGATCCCTATTAATATTAAATACCTGCTCTGGAAATGGTGAATGTCTTTGAATGATGTTGTATTCTGGCGGTGTAATTATACTTCCTACAAAAACAACATTTTAAGACAGTGCAGCCTGTTGTAAGAAGCTTTACAACAATCATCCATGGGACGTCATTAAAACAGGGGATAAAAGGAGAAGTGGGAAAGAAAAACTATAAAAAAAAAGATATCTAATCCCTCCTTTTTTATGACGTCACATGGCTGATTTTTTTAATAACTTTGTATAACTTCCTATTGTAAAATATTTGTTTTTGAACCCTTACTTAATGCTAATCCAAATCAAATAAAGTTTGCCCTTTTTATTTTGTTATTTTTCTAGATTATTGAAATGGAACTCTAAAATTAAGTTATTTGCCCATCCCTATATTCCTTCATGTACGTATCTAACATTAAATAGATTTATGATTATATATTCTCTTTTTCAATAGCTTTAAATCAGAAGATGTTGGTATTTTTAATGTCTTTAGTTATGGCGCGGTGTTAAACTTATCACCTTTCCTACGACGAGCGGATGCACTACGTGTTGAGCCACAGTCACGTTTTTTTATTAAGTTCACATTGAAAAATGTTATTAATCTTGTTTCAATTGAAAATTGTACCTGTATTATCCTTGTTTGGAACGGTGACTCTAGCTGGCTTTTCTATGGAGTTTACTTCAATCTTGACGCTTGTCTAAATAAAAAATACTTATATGATTCAAATTTATTATGCTCATTTATCATCCTAGGGAAATCAAAATAGACATGGGATAGGGGTTCAATATTTCTTAGTTAGAAAAATTTTTCTTTTTGAATTTGAATTAAAAGTGGAGGGCCGACCCTATTCTCCCTTCTTTCTCTACCTCAAGTGCCCAAAGAGATATGTAGATCATAGCCGCTAGTATAAACTTTGTCACAAATATGATCTTACCCTTTGAGGTGACTCATCTAAGACATTTCTACAACTTGATTTCGGTCTTCTGAAATAAAAACAGGATACATTAATTAAAGAATTTTTAGTCTGTTTGTTTTTTCTATGTTCGATCATGTATACGGCCATAACTATGTCAAAAAATGCTTTTGACCTAAAATACTAAAACAGCTTATTTACAAGCCCAAGTAATAAGTTAAGAAATATCTTTTATTTAATGGAAAATTATTAAAAATACTAAAAAAAAGGCTAACTTGTTATAATACTGGTCATACGGTAGTTTTAATTTAATTTTTTGGGGGGTGTCCCACCCATCAGAGAACCCACCCGCCAAAAAAAATCTTTTTTAAAAACAAGGACCTTGTGATAAACTTTTACCACACCATGTGGCAAAGCCCTCCCTAAAAAAAAAATTAACACTAACACCCCCCCCCCCAAAAAAAAAAAATGTTGCCAAAGAGTAACATTGATAAGAGAGGCTAGGGGGGAAGCTACTATAGTTTCTTATAACTGGCTTATGTCTTCAAAGGCCCGACTACACAACACATAATCATTCATTTATTTGTACTGAATGTTAAAAATAATTAATATTAAAAATCTAAAAATAATTTTTAATAACGTGTAATTTAGTTCATTAAAATTTCTTTTATTATTATACATTTTTAGACATACAATAATTTCCAAATTGATAACTAGTGAAGCTTATATATATTATAAATTAAGTAGAAGAGCTAAACAGTAAGAGAATAATGAGAATATAGATTTAGGTCATGGAAATCATCATCAAAAAATCTTCTCCAGGGGAAGGTTCATCACACTGGGTGGACATAATTAGTTGTTCAGTAGATAAATTTTTAAAACAATATCTTGAGCTGGATCTTAAAAATCATTTAGTGGTGGGCTGGATCGGAGTGCGCCAGTGGTGGTTCAGATTGGCGCACCTTATATCAATCTTTAAATCAAAATAGCATAGGTGATCCGACCCACCAAGTAGCGCACCAGTTACACTTGTTTGGTGTAACCACCGCGCCAGATTATAAAACAATAATTAACTTTATAACTTTAGCCGTGTCAGTTGTATTATAAAGTTGTACCGTCGTAGATTGAAATTTTATTGAGTGTCGCCAGCAACTGGCAACACCACGCCAAAAATCTTTTAAAGATCAATGTTTTGGCGCACCTTCAGCCCACCTCCAGACCACCTCTGGCGCACCCCGATCCGACTCACAACTAAAATGATTTAAAGATCCAGCTCTGTATTAGGCATTTTTGCAAAAAAAATTACTTAAAATTTTGTTTAGACTTATACATTTATTTTCTGCTTTTTCAATTCTGACACTCTAAAAGTGTTATTGATTAGTTTGTCCTATTATTATAGAAGAACTTTTTGTATCACAAATAATTACTATTATTTACCAGCAACCACACAAGACTGTCCTCTTGTACACAGTTTGATATAAATTATTATACTTTAACTTAACCCACATCAGTATTAAGTTTACAATTATGGAGTCGAAACTAAATTTTCTTCGTAATTTTATACAACTTGTTGCTATTGGCATGTTTGCTTTTCAAAGTATACAAGCATTTAACAAATACAGTGCAGCGCCAACTGTTGAAGTTATATCTGAAGTGCCAATAGAACAAGTCTCAAAACCAAGGTAATATCAGAAATAAGGTATAACCAACAAGAGAATTAAATCTAAAATATTATTTAGGGAGCAGATGGTAAGGTCGTTAATTTTTTATAGATGTTGCCCCCAACAATAGCTGGAAATATGTACATATATCAAGATTTTATTTGAAAAATTTTGATGTTTATGAAGATTTTTAAGTCCAACATTAATTCTAAAACCAACTTTCTTGTCAGATAATAAACAGAATATAGATTAATGTTAAAGGGTAAACTTATTTGATGTGTATAAACTTGTTTGAATAAGTTTGTGATAAGATGTTCAATGAATAAAACAGTTAATGATTGGGTTTTAAAATTTTATTCAGAAACCTTTGTATATTGTAAAATTTAACTTTGAGCTTTGGTGACCTGGTTATGATGGATTAGAATTAATGGCTACCAATAGTTTAGAAATGAATAAATGTTTAAAATGTGAATATGTTAGTTAAAACTTTAAATGACACATTTTTAACAAAACAAAGTTGAAAATAATTTGTTTCAGAATATTTATCTGCCATGAAGAAACATTGTTTAACTATACATATGCCAAAGAAATTGGATATTCGCAAACACATGCTAAATACCAATCATTGGCTGGGGAACTTGATGATGGGCTATATGAGCCTAAATCAGTTAGTTGGGTTGGTAATACAACCTTATCATGGAGTGTTGTCAATGAAAGACTTTATATCAATGATAACATGAACTTGAATGCTTCAGAAAATTCTGGTAACTATAAAATTGCTGACGCCTTTTCTAAGCCCTATGGTAAATGCTATGAAGTAATCAACTACAACACTTCTCAGACATTAATTTTCCACATTACAGAACCTGCTCATGTCATCTTTGAAGACCCAAGGAGGAAATTACATCACAGAATTGACAAAAGTATAATTCAAGGTGACAAAATTCACCTGAAAAATGATGATAAAGGCAAAGCCCGATACTTCATGCTGAAGTTGATTCAGACAAAAAAATTGAACAAAAAGTTCAAATGTGCTGATTATGAATATGAAAGAGAATATGCTGATTGTAAAACCAAACACCTTGAAAATAATTTGCTTAGATTATTAAACTGTATTCCACCATGGCTGATGATAAAGGGCTACAATGATCCTGTGCATGAGTGTGCTGGGTCAATACAAATGAAAACAGAAGAGAGAGCAAAGTTTGCCAGAAAACAACTGGGGAATTTTGCTAAGGATTTAGCAACAATGAATATTATTGAACTTGAAGACAATAAAGATTGTCAGATGCCTTGCACTCAGCTCATAATACATTCTGAAGAATCTTTCTATGCATCAGGAGATTGGAAGGTAATATTGCAAAGTTTTGCAGTTGTCTGTCATAGTCAATTTGTTTAACACCCTATACTTTTTCAAAAGGGCATATTCAGGACTTTATAATATTTTGTTGGCTAATTGTTTTTATTGCCCTGGTTTTGTAACTTAAATAAAAATTACTTTTTACAATAAGCAGTTTTTGTGTTTGGTAAGCAATGCTGTTTAATGTTTAATAAAGTAATAACCATTTCCCATAATGAGGCCATTAATGTATTCCTAAAAGAAACTTGTTATCAGGGAACTTGGTTGTATTTGACATTCAAAGATGTAGCAGAAGTAAGAGATAGTGTCAACAACTATGATGAATTTAGTCTCATTGTGGAAGTCGGCAGTTCTTTAGGAACAGATGACATTTGAGTGCTAAAAAAAAAATTTCATGTAAAACCTATTATAATTTTTAGTATATTTTATTTCTTATGGTATATATTTATACAAATCATCTGTTATGTTAAAGGACTTTGGATTGGTTTATCAGCACTAACAGTTTTTGATTTATTTGTTGTGTTGGGATACAAAGTAAAAACAAAGTTAACATATAATAAGATTAAATAATGAAGTATTTAAAACTTCAGAACTGATTTAATCTAATCTTTATATTCTATTTCATATATTGTAGCTCTTTTCTTTATAAAAAGTGATTTTCATATTTGCAGTATACTTTATTTTTACTGCAATCCAGTAGTATGTTAAGTTAATGTTTTTTTGAATGTTTTATAATTTTATCATCTAGTGGCTTTTTTATTCGTAGGTAAAACTATGGATGCAAAATTTCATAAAACCACCCCAAGACTTAAATCTAAATAGATAATTTACCTCAATCCATCCCAGGACCTATGTTAAGCTTCTTTTAAATGGAGAGCTCAATCGGTTCAGTAGTTATTGAAACTTAAGCTTCAAACAAAAATAATGATACTATTTTATATTTACAATAGGAAGATATTTAATTTTGTAAACTTATGTATGAAAAACGTAAAAACCCGCGATCGTAGCTCTACACCGCGTCATATCTAAAGACATTGAAAATGGTTCCTACTACTGCTATATCAGGTGCGCGACGTGAATATTTAAAGTAGAGGGAATACCTTAACCCATAAACAGGCGCAACTTATTACCATGTACTGTTATAACTTCTTAGTTAAAAGTTGTGCAATGAAAGGGTTGGTTATCTGTTACTAATCCAATATCAACCAGTGTGCGTTAGAGTATTCCATCCCATTACAAGCAGATGATGCCCTTGGGTTCTCTAAATGATCACTTGAAATCGAGGAGAATCCTACCCCAATTAGGTAATAGGTAAAAATATGTAAAACTTACCTTCCAGTGGGGGGAGCAGGGCGGTCAAATGGTCGGTTGTTGTTGTCACTGGATAATGGTTTTGAGCTGTCTATCACAGGAACTATCTTATCCTTGTAAGCAAATTTAAAATTATAATCACATATTAATTTTTTTCATCGAATACGTGGCTGCGCCTGTCTTCACCCTTAAAAAAGGGCTTTTTAAAGAGGAGGAAGGAGCCAGGGATCTAAAAGGTAGTCAGGGGCCGTTAAATTGATGTACATCCCCGATGATGATACACTTAAACATCCAATCTGTAGATTACAATTAGTGGTTGAATCGTTTTAACATTCATCTTAATGCACCAACCAATTGAAATTCAATAAAACTCCTTAATATTGTTAAGCCAACGAATAAGAAAACGTTATCATTATACTTTGGGGACTAGTGTAATAAACAGCTTATTTTCCTCTTCCTCCCTGGGAGGAAGGGGTCCTATAATCATCCTAGGACATGTGAGAATCTGCCTTAAAATGGAGAACGGTTCAGTGGTTGGCTAGTACTAAAAAAAAACTTTTTTTACTTCAAATGATTGGATAGGATGGGATATTTTCCATTTAATTTTAACAAAATTACCTGTTTTTCCATTTTTACAGGATTGTTTGTTAGCCATTCCTAAAAACGAAAGAATTTAATTCATTATTAATTATTTAGATTATAAAAACGTGACAAAATGAAACAATTGTACTTGTATATGATCTGTAACATAATTAATTGCAGACATTTTCAAATATAATTTTTCATTAATTTTTGAAGGGTATGGCTTGTCAGGAACACAGTAATAGTGTCTGACTGATTATGACGTAACAAAAAAATTAGCCAATGAGAGGCCACTATTAATTTTACCATTGGTCAATAACGGCATCTCATTGGCTATTTTTTTGTTGCGTCATAATCAGTCAGACATTATTACTGTGTTCCTTGTCAGGGGCCAATGTTATGTACAACTTTTGTTCGATTAAAGCCTCGCCTTTAAACATGTACTGTAAGAGAATTTTTAAAGACATAAGCCTTCTGATTTTAGGATAAGCATAATTTTAATAGAAGAAAGGTTTCCCTTTTTCAAAAAAAATGTAATGTTTTTTATACCTGTCTGGTTTTCCAGCGCTTTTCTTGTTCAGCTGACAGAGTTTTGCCCCTTGGCTCTGGTTTTGATTGTTCTTGTTGAATCTTGATGGTTTGTACATTCTCTTTCAGGGGTATTTTAGATCTAGACGCTCTTACTTCTGTATATTCACTTGTCATACTGAAACAGGAATTACAAAAGATCTATAGTGTAGATGTATATACAGATAACTACGTGCCTCCCTTTTTCAAGGACCTGCTATCAAATTGTTTTTTACAACTTGGCTGCTTTAATATTCCCAATACTTGGTTGCTTTCAAAGACCCAATTAAGAGTAGGAACAAGGTTCTTGGGATGTAGTACAGTTATTAACCCCTTCCCCTCTTGTGTTTTATTCTAATGGGATGACAAAATCCATTAGTAGCGAAGCACATAAATATTATAAATAGACAAACGTACAAAGTGAGTAATAGAGAAGATGTTCAGTGGTCATAACGATTATATTACCTGAATACTTGTGATTTGCAATCAAAATAGGATCTTCCTAAAATTAAAAAATGATTTTCATTTCATATAGTTGTTCTTTCGATTTCAAACCATAAAATGATTATTGAATTTTTTAACAAATTGGTCGCTACCCAAAGTTTTAAAAACACGCTCTCATTTACTAGGATATTGATTAGATGGTCCAAACCAAATATCAATGTCCTAACTTGTCAACCAATTATTATCTACTAAAGCAGCAATTATCATCATTGGTAATATATATTAATTTATTGCCCATTAATTGTATAATCCCTAATCATTTTAATTAAAAAAGAAAAAGTTTGTAGAATGGAAAAGATTGAATAAATAATTTCATCCTTTTTTTGATTTAGAAAGCACATTTTAGCTCACCTAATTCATACTTTTCTTGAGTTTTCAGCTTGTTTTCCTCAGTCTTTTTGTCAACCTACATTAAAAATATCCTTTTATTAAATTAACCTATTTTGTCTGTCTGTGCCAAAGGATCTTGTTGAATGCTAAACCGTATGGTTCTCCTTTACAGTGTAGCTTCTCATAGGTACTAGGAAGGTTTATAACTATTTTGGGGAAGGAACCATGAAAAGAAATCGACCTTAGAAAAAATGTCCCCCCTCCGAAAAATATATAACCTTTTCTTTTAAAAACCCAAAATGAAAATTGGAGAGGCGGTTGATTTAGGAGGAATTTGTGATTTTTTCGGCTGACATCTTTTCTTTATATTTTTTATCATTACTGAACATCTGCTACTTATAGATGTCGACATATATACATGTTGTTTAAAAAATTTACCTGTTTTGCTTTTGCATTAAGATTTTCTTTTTCCTTCTTTGTGAATGTTGATGATCTTGTTAATGGTGATTCCATTATTTCATTTACCCTATAAATAATTTAGATTTAACATAGATTTAGGCACAAGCGCATTATACACCTCATTTTAGTTCGAACCAGCACCACACCCTGCCATACCAAAGACGCCAAAATGATATCATGGTAAATTTGTGTGCCTACAAGCAGGTGCATATCCAGGGACAGTTCTGACTTCCAGACAAGGGTTGTCCAATCAAAGAGTTGGTTTCCTGATCATAGGCGCATAGTGACAAAAAAGGTAGAGGAAGAATTGTAATTGTTTAACGTCTCTAATTATGCCAGGGTTTGAAATTTATTTGTTGTCGAAAACAAATAGTAAATTCCTTAGGGAATCAGCTTTGATATATATTGGACCAACCGTCTGAAAAAACATCTATAGAGTAGTTTCGCTATTAACCAACTAGGTAACGAAATAGCGTAATGTGTCCAATAAAAAATACAATACAATTGACCAATGATAGGCCAGTATACAATTTATCATTGGTCAATTACAATGTATTGATCATTTGTATTGTATGACGTCATTTTTTTATTGGACACTACATATGTTTTATTGGTAACCTGTTATTTTGTTCATAGATATTAACTTTGTCATTCAACTTTCCAGGAGTCACGGGTTTCATTCCTTTTCTGAAATTCAATATGATCTTTACAGGAGACACAATATATTGTGGTAGCCTACTTAGGTAAGTTCAAGGCAGTTTTAAGGGTAAGGTTTTTAGAAGGAAACTCGCCAAATGAAATAATTTTAAAAAGAAGAAGATTTTTTTCACTCTAAAACCTATTTTAACCTATACCATAGTGTGATAATAAAGCTGTTACACTTTCTAAATTATACCTTATTGTTATAAGAAACATGATGCAAGATTTGAAAGCGACCGGTCGATTCTAACGCGATGAAAGTAACAACCTTATCTATGAAAGCGAATTGACCTACGATTTATTAAATCCTGATTACCTTTCATTATAAGGAGAAATTTCAAAGTAAGCCGACTTTTCCGGGAGAGGTCCCCCTGTCTTTTTCTCCACTTGCTTGAACTCGCTTTTGGGATTGGGTTTACTTTTCACTTGTCTGACATAAACATAGCAATGACAAAAAAGATTCCACTGACCAATTAGCTGTATAAATAGTAATTTGTCCGTCAGTCTCTCTCTCATACTCTGAGTTACATTTTCTTTTTTATAATATATTTTCTCAGATGCTATTAAATATGTAGATTGCTTAATTTTCTGGTAAGGTAATGCTAAGCATTATGCATCCAAACCTTCCCCGTTGGCCGTTTGTCTGTCTTTAATACTCTTGAGCAAGAACGTCCAAGTTTTTATTGAGAGGGTTAAAATGAGGGAATCTAAAGGTTTGAAGGGGGTAATCTTTTGTATTTTTAAAATTTTGAGGAGAGTAAAATAAGAAAATTTAACGTTTGAGGGAATAAAAACACCATCCCGGTCTAAAAAATGTTATGATTGTACATTTTCATATGCATAGAAAACTGGATATAATACGATGCAATACATGATTTTCAGTATGGATGAGAACCAGTTATATTCCACCAGATATTCATCGGTTTCGAAGCGTTACTGGGAATGATGAAAGAAAACATATGTGGTAGGCATTTTCTTAAAATTGGCCTTTTTTTTAGATGTTCCGGATTTTTGTCATTTCCTGTTTTGCATAGTTGTAGAATACTTGTTATTCTGTTGGGTAGGAACTTTGTCCCCTTCGTTTTTATTCTTGTTATCATCAATAGACACTTGTCTTACTTTGCTTCTTGATACACTTTGAAGAACCTAGAAATGCCAAGGATGACAACATCCATAAGTAGCGAAGCCCAAAATTTTGACTTGACATCCGGAGGAATGAACTATAGAGCAATGTCATAAGAATACACAGTAATTAAACATAAAATAAATAACGAATAAAATTGAAATGAAACTTGATGGAAGTATTTAGAAGGTAAACTTATTAATCCCTGAAAACTTCAGTCATCTATCTTGATAAGGAGCCGAGAAAATCACGTTTACCCGAAAACGTTTCATACGGACAGACGGACATTTCAAGCAGTGGCGTCCAAGCTTTTTATTTGGGGGGGGGGTAAATACCCCCTCCTAAATGGTTGGGGGTGCCTACGGCACCCCCAGGGTAGGGGTAAATTTTAAATGGGGGGAGTAAAGTGAAAAAAATTTTAAGGGTGCCTACGGCACCCCCAAAATCGTTTGGGGGGGGGGGTAATCGCTCCATTACCCCCCCCCCCCTTGGACGCCTATGATTTCAAGTAGCTTCGCTTCTAAAAATATTTGTATAAAAATAAAATTTTAGTTTTGCATAAGTGGTTTTTTTTCAAGTTTTTTTATTCTAAGCTATCAAATTTACTATTCAGTATTTTAGTTTTTGATAAAAAGTTTAAAAAACAGTATTTAATTGTGAGTTCTTTACTTTTCTTTTTCCTTTTCGAAATTTATTCCTTTTTGATGTAACTGTCATAGGTTACATCAAACAGGGCTAGATTTGTTAGATTTACGCCCCGCAGGGGTCTCTTGTTGTCATAGGTTATACCTGAGAAGGGGCCTAGATAGCCCAGTGTAATTGCTGTTAAATTTACGCCCCGCAGGGCTCTCTTTTTGTCAAAGGTTATATACCTGTGAGGGGCTAGAGAGCCCAGTGTAATTGCTGTTAGATTTACGCCCCGCAGGGCTCTCTTTTTGTCAAAGGTTATATACCTGTGAGGGGCTAGAGAGCCCAGTGTAATTGCTGTTAGATTTACGGCCCGCAGGGCTCTCTTTTTGTCGTCTTCCATCCATAGAATCCATAGTCATCTCTGTAGAGGGTTTCTTTCTACAAATTTTAAAATTATTTTAGTAAACAAGTGTCATTTTTATTAGGGAACTAAAGGGATAAGACAATGGCCAAAAAATTGATCCTCAATGATGATACACAAAATTAACCTTCTGTAGAACGTTTGGACTCTCAAAATAATGATTTAAATTCACTAAAGTTGTTAAGCCAACGTATAGGAAAACGTTATTAGTTGACTTTGGTGACTAGTGTAATAAACAGCGTCACCTCCCTTTTTACATTTGCATACTGAACAAGGATGACGACATCTTCACAAACAAAGTATAACAACACATTTTATATTCAAAATTTTTTATAGGTTGTAAATAATCAATGGGCGTGATTACAGACCGACAAAGAAAACTATAGAGTGGCTGCTTTTCTAAAAAAAAACTACCTTGGTAGAGTGTTATGAGGCGATGGTATTTTGTCTCTGATACTCCTGGCAAATAAATATATGTATAAAATCCATTTATTCTGAATCAATTTTGACTTTTTAAATGTCAGTATTTGAATAAAGATGGAATTTTGAGGAATAGTTTTTTATGTTATGTATCACCAAATATATTTATCTATTTGGAATACAGATATTTCAAAATAATTTGCTAATTATCTTGAATTTTTTTGCTTAAAGATTTTATATATCATATATATTTTTTTTCTGAATTATCACAAATACAGCATAATATATTGGACTTACAAGTAGAAAATTTTTGATAATAAACCCAGAGATAGATGGTAAAATGGGTTATTTATTACACTAGTCCCCAAAGTTTTAAAATAATGTTTTCTTAACAATTTTAGGGACTTTTGATGAATTTTGGTTGGGTTGTTTATTAAGTTGGGTGTTAAAAAATCAAACAATAATTTCAATCTACGGAAGGGGTAATTTTGTGTGTTATCAATTTTTTGGTTATTGTCTTATCCCTTTGTATCCCTGTGCCTAACCTGTATTGATGGTTGACATGAAATGGAATATTCTCCACAGAACCGCCGCAGCCTGACACTAGATTACTGGCTGCGTCACTAAATAAAAAATAAGCATATAATTCGTGATTCACTCGTTTTATTAGGAAGGGGAGGGGACTTTGGGCTGTTTATTACGCCAGTCCTAAAATATCGTTTTCTCATTCATTGGCTTTACAACTTTTGGGACTTTTAAAGAATTTGAATGTTTAGTTCATTTAATAGAGTTTCCAAACGTTTGAACCACTAAATTTGGTTATCATCATCAATGAGGATAAACATGAATTCATTGGCCATGCATTGTTTTATCCCTTTAGACCCCTTTATACGTTTTATAGTGATTTGGAAGCAAACAGTCCTTTGGAAACCATCTTTACATTTAACCTTATAACCATATAAAAATGAACCAACTAATATTGACAGAATTATATTCAGCACCATAACCTAAAGGTCGTCATCTTAAACATAATGTTTAGATTTTGTGTTTCAAGAGAAATGTATTTTTAAAAACTATATCACATTGCTCAACGTACCTCCTAAACTACAAATATCACAAATATGGTACTTGTATTTCCAAAACCAAGAGCTTATGACGATTCTAACGGTAAGCATAACACTTTTCTACTATTAACACAAGCCGCTCTAATATGCTCTAATATGTACTCTGAAATTCAACTTTAATTGTCAGGAGTACCTGGTATAATTTCTTAGATAAACGGGATCCACATAAATTTCTTCAGACATTCGGAAACTTTCTAAAAATTTAAATCACTTTATTTTTTACCTGTAATTGCCTTGTCGAGCACAGACCCACACCTCCCCCCCCCCCCCCCCAATTATAAAAAAGATTACAAATAAGGGATATAATACTTTGTTTATTTCTTTGTGTCGGTTTAGGTGAGGTTATATTTGGTACCGGATTAAGATAGGGCACCGCAAGTACAGGCCTAGGGGTACCCCTAATATTTCAATTTGTCATAAGAGTTCGAATAACTTGATAAGTCACTCCCCTGTTAAGGAGACCCATATTGGTTCAGCGGTTTGCGTGATCTTTGGCTACCAACATACAGACAGGCATCCTTTTGCTTTTTTATAAGGATAGCTAGATTGCATTTTATGCATTTCAAGTTCGGATTCTATATTGGGGTGTTATGTTAAAATTTGAAATTATTAGTTTGTAAACATGATGATGTCATATATCAAATATCAAATAAGATTAAAGGTATCTCACTCAATTATGTTCATACAATCTTATAGCCAGACTTTATAATAGCGAATCTAGTTCTCTTCCTAAATTCAGAGAGAAATGAGACTATGAACTGTTTATTACACTAGTCCCAGGGTATTCTAATAATAACTGTTTCTTATTCGTTGGCTCAACAACCATGGAGACTTTTATTGAATTTTGAATGGTTGGTTCATTAAGTTGTGTGTTCAAACGTTTTAACAACTAATTTTAATCTACAGAAAGGGTAATTTTGTGTATCGTGATTTAAAATAAGAGCAACAACTAGGGATGGTTGGTTGTATGTCTGGCTTTCATGCGATACTTTAGCAGAAAGAAAGATTTCGTTGCTTTCCAATAAAGTGCAAAGAAACCACTTGTTCTTATTTTCGAATCAAATTGAATAAAGAGCAAGAGATTTCTTAAACTCGACAAACAACCATTCCTCCCTTCTTTTCTTTAATTAAATCCCTCTTTGATTGAAGCCCAAAGTATAAAAGGTACTCCTAAGTTAATTAAGGGTTATTGGGCACTAATCATAAACGAGATCTTTGTTCTCTTACAGCATAAGTACAAAATAGAAAATTTAAATGCAGGCATTTCATATTTATATAATGTGCTTGAATGACTGTAATCATTTATCCATTTATCTATTGGTAATATTGCAAAAATATCTTAAAACTCACCTCCAAATTCTAAACTCATTTTCTTCTCTCCCGTCTTAATGTACAAAAACAGTTTTTACAAAATATTTTTTCAAGTGAAATAAAATATAATTTGAAGTTTATTTTTCTTGACTTAAAATGCGCGAAATTAAACCAAAAATCGAGGGGGGCGTAGGGTTGTATTACAGAAAACAAGATGGGTGTTTTTTTAGTATCAGAGGTGCGCCTGTATTTTCAACATCCCCCTTAAATTTGTGGGGGTGTGACCTTTTTAGCTTGACATTCCTCTTAGCTGTAATAGGGGGAGTGTTGACCCTTGTTAAAGGGAGTGTAGAGGGATGATGGGGCGGACATCTATCCCCCTTAATATTGCCAGTGGGGTAGATAGAACCCCCTTCTGCACTCCTCTGATGCAAAAGATATTATTTAAATAGTAATCACCTCTAGGTGCGAGGCAATCACACAACCAAAAACACAATTAACTCTTTAAATCTCGACTTTTTTTCTGCATGGTAATAAGGTGTATCTGTTTAAGTGCCAAGGCATTCCCACTACAATCACAATTTATGTCTAATGCCTGGCATAAGAGAAGTAGGTACCGTTTAAATGTCCCTAGTATGACGTGGTTTATGTCAAGACTCGAATCAAACACCTCCCCGACACATGTTACCATTATAGATATTGCCAACTTCATTTCACCTCAATTTTATTTTTAAAAGCGAAGCTTTTCTATAATTAGGGTCGGTCCGTCCGTCCGTAACGGATAGCTTTTTTTCCGTTAATTTAGGCATGTTAGAATTGTCCTATCGATTTCAAACTTTGCATGGTGATTCCTGTAGTAGTTAGGTACGATTTAGAAAGCGTAGCAACTCTATAATCATTACCAAAATGTCAGTACGTCCATTTTAAACATGTTGATTTTTTTACTTTTTTAACAACAAATTTTTATATGATCTAATTATCCGATCGATCTAATTTTTTGTATACTGATTCCTGGGACATCAAAGTACAATATTATAAGCAAAGCAACTCTACAATTAAGTCCTAAAAATGTAAGTATGTCCATAAACATTATTCTATATCAAGCAGTTTTTCAACAAATTTACTTACGATTTTGCATCGACTCTTATGCATTTATATTCTGATTATTCAGTTCTGACATTATACAAGTGTTAATGTCCGTTTGTCCTACCGTTTTAGTGCTTCGCTTTTATGGATGTTGTCATCCTTGTTACTTTAAAATGTTAGGTCATAAGCTACAAATATACTTATATTCATAAAAAGAAATTTTTGGTTTGTTATGTCTGCGCTAATTATGAACATAATTGTCCAAGTTTAGTTTAATAAAAACTGTACCCTGCTAGCTGTCTTTTATCCGTATTGCCAAGTTATAATAAGTTCATTTTCAAACTTTCTGTAAGATGATATTTGTAAAATTAAATTTCATGCTTATAGTACATTTCAAATATATACTTTCAAATTTGTTACTCATATTGGTAAACAAGGATGACAACATCCTTAAATAACAAATTGTCCTGATGAAAATATAAAACAGACGGACAGACAAAGTAAGTTATCGAGGTGATGACATTCAAGGATGGAGGGGGACATTGTGCTGTTTAGTACACTAGTTCCCAAAATTTTATAATACGTTTTCTCGTATTCATTCGAATCCGGTGGATAGGAACCGGTTCTCATCCATACGAAAAAACTATGTCTAGCATCGTATTATATCCAGCTTTCTACGAATATAAAAATGTACAATCATAAGATTAAAACCAGTTTTTTTAGACCGTGCCTTCGGCACCTCGGGGCTAAAAAACTGGTTTTAATCTTATAATTGTACATTCTATATCCGCGGAAAGCGGTTTATAATACGATGAAAGAAATAACTATTCTTGAATTCAGCGATGCTATCAATTCAAGGCAGTTTTTTAAATAACAGAAGTTGAGAAAATTACATTTCTATTATATACCTAACTTATCCTTTTTTACATATAAGACAGACACACGGACAATTTAAAGTCTATAAAAATTTTAACAAAAAGAATTTAACGAAAGTACCTTTTATAGTAGCTTAACAAACTTTTCCAATAAGAAAAAAATCTTCTTATCTGGTTTCAATTAAGGACAGATGGACAGAAAGCTAACTTTTAAAGTAAATGCTTCTTAGTTCGAAACACTGATTGATACCCTAAAACAGCCAATTGGGATGTCAAATACATCCCCCCCCCCTCCATTAAAAAAACAAGGATGACAACATCCATAAAAGCGAAGCACTAAAACGGTAGGACAAACGGACGCTAACACTTGTATAGTGTCAGAACTGAATAATCAGAATATAAATGTATAAATGTCGAAGCAAAATTGTAAGTAAAATTGTTGAAAACTGCTTGATACAGAATAATGCTTATGGACATATTTACATTTTTAGGACTTGATTATAGAGTTGCTTCGCTTATAAAATTGTACTTTGTTGTCCCAGGAATCAGTATACCAAAAATCAGATCAATCGGATTATTAGATCACATAAAAATTTGTTGTTAAAAAAGTAAAAAAATCAACATGTTTAAAATGGACGTACGGACATTCTGGTAATGATTATAGAGTTGCTACGCTATCTAAATCGTACCTAACTACTACAGGAATCACCATGCAAAGTTTGAAATAAATAGGACAATTCTAACATGCCTAAATTAGCGAAAAAAGCTATCCGTTACGGACGGACGGACGGACGGACCGAACCTAATTATAGAAAAGCTTTGCTTTTAAAAAGGTTTCTCTGTTTACTGTTTTTGTATGGGAAGTGTAAAAGGTTAGAGGACGTGTTGGAAGAATTTCACCTAAAGATTGATTCACTACATGTTTACTTAAGACATAATAACTAACATTCATATGCCCAAAAAACCTTTCAAATTTTTGAAAAGATTATGTTTCAAAAAAACGTATTTTACAAAGAATTTTAGAATTTACCAAAAATTTACTATATCTATAACTTTAACTCAAATATTTGACAAATCACTCACTGTGTATATTATATTACAAACTAATCACTGGCAAGTTAGATTTGAGCACCTATACCTATACACAATCTATATAATCCGTAAGTTAAAGGTAATTTGAACATGTTACCCTAGGACATGGATTTATTTATCACAAAACTATTTTAAAAAACTCTTTGGATATTCAAATATTTTACCTAGTACAGGAACCATATGAATTAAATTTTATTTGGAAAGAGGGCTAGAAATATTTTGGCAAATTTTAACCCCTCTGAAGAAGAGTGCCACTAGGGGGACTGATTTAGGTGGGGATCTTTTGATTTACTGTACTATTATATTATTATTTGGATGTTGCACCAGATTTTCATAAAGTGATGCTCACAGCTGGCTAAAACAACACTACCTACCATCCACCCTATACCTTCCCTTCCTACTGGATGAAATCACTGTACTGCTTTTTATTTAAGGGAATTTCAAAGGGGGGGCGGGGCAACCTGATCATTGGTGTTTCAACCCCCATACCAATTCCCCTGCATTCTCTCCCTTCCTTAATTGACTGTTCTTTATACTCTTTGGACAGTGATTAATTCCATTAAATTGAATTATATAAGATTTTTATAAAATACCCATTTTGGATAGCCTGATATCTAGTTGCCGAATGTGTACGCAGTTTCCTGGGTGTTTCCTCATCCTCGCTCAATATTTACTACTAGCTACAAATCTTCAAACTTCCCTTAAAAAAATCAAAATTTGAATGTGTAAACGATTTATACAATATACATTATAAATTTGAATTTTTTAAATTTTGATTTTTTTTTTTTGAAGTTTGAAGCTTTTTTAGCTAGTAGTAAATATTGAGCTAGGATGAGGAAACACTCAGGAAACTGCGTACACATTCGGCAACTAGATATCAGGCTATCCCATTTTGCTACAATGTTAAACATACTCATACAACAAAAAGGAGAATTTTGATCTTTTTCATGAATGCACATTACCTTACAATTATATGTGTTATTATAAATATTATAATACCGAAAACAAAAGTTATTTTTTATTTCTATTTAAAAATTAATTTGAAAAGCAAAGTATGAATTTTAAAACACTAAAATCATAAAATTTTCACTGCAAGGAAAAAAATTTTCCTGATGCAGTGTTGGTGCAATATATATGCAAATTTAAATTCTGTTCAATCAAAAATCAATATTCATGTAAATTTTTATTTAAATCTAAAATTTAGCACCATATGTGCGCACAAATTCTCTATGCAGTACAATTTATATATTTTTTCTCATCTGTTGGATATATAGAGCACAATTTAATCATGAATTATATATACTTTGTACAGTGAATCCTTCTTTTTATTGTATTAAGTCTTTTTGAAGTATGATGTAATCTAAAATGATTTTAATCATCTTGATAATTATTAATATAAGATTAGTATTATACTCTTTAATACACTTTTATTAAAAAGTTACTGAAGTAAATAATGTCTTTGAATTAAGACAAAGAACTTAAAAGGGTTTTGAGGGTGGCATTCCCCCCTCATATTTAGATGGGTGCTTTCTAACTTTGGAATTAATTTTTTCAAGGGGGGAGGGGTAACTAAATTCCTCCTCCATACTCAAATCATATAAGATAAAAATATATGCAGCCATTTTATTCTAAACTTATTTTTAAAGCATAAATAATATGTACTAAAAAGTTGAAGTTTGTGACAAGGTTTTAGTGGGGTGGCAACACCCTCTTTAAAAAGAAATATGCCACTATTTTTAAAACTACATGATGAACTTTTTTTTAAAGAATAATAATTCAATTATGATTGTAGTTAATTTTGTGTAATTCTTGTCCCATATTATTTGGGTTGATTGTATATTTCTATACCGGATGAATGGGCTGATATATGATGGAGCATATCAATATACCTCCGAGAGGAGGGCGGGGGAGAGGGAGATAAACATCAAAAGGGTGGGAGGGAAATAAAAAGGGGCTATTATTGGAAATTAAATTGGAAGGGGATAAATTTAACAAGTTGTTGCTATAATAAGAGGTTAAAACAATCTTGCTAAGCTGGCAATAATACAAAACTGCACATTTCTCTAACCTTATAATTTGTTCAGCAGTAAGTAATTAGGTAAAACCTTGTCTTATACCCAACCCCATTCAATTTTTTTGGGGGGAATTGAAAATTAATATAAAGTAGTAAGGATTATTTGTCTGAATTGAAGATCTTGGAACTTGCTGGTCTTAAGTTATTTTACTTGCCCTCCCCTAGAGGCTATGGGCAAAGCAACTAGTTGATATATAAACATTAACCATGACACAATAGCATATAAACTAGAGGAATATTTAATTATGATAGTAAAGCAAAAGGGAAGAGGAAGTTTTGCTGTTATAAAAATTAGCTGTTTTGATATGTACTTGAAGTATTTGCGAAAACAAGTGCACACCAAAAATCTCCTTTCCCTTTACTGCCAAACCTACCCAAAATTGTTTACAAAAGTAAAATTTGAGAAAACAACAGGGAAACACGAATAGGGCATTGGACGATAAACTTATCTTTCCCAGGAATGTTAAGTGATAAGACAATGGTTGATAGTATACCCCTGTTATGACAAATAAGATTACCCCTTATATAAGATTTGATTATTTGTTGAAACATTTTGACCCATCAAAATTCATTGTAATTACCCAAACTATTTGGTTTAACAATTAGGATAATATAATTATAAAACTTTGGGTACGAGTATGATCAACAGCATAATGTCCCCTCCTTCCCTGATTCCCTGTATAGTTGTTTGTATAGGAATTTTAAAACTTACAACACTTAATATTTTAATCGCGATGTAAAATATTTATTGATGACATTATTGTTTTTAGTAGCGAAGCAAATATACATAAAAAAAAACTAAAGTTTGTTAGTACGACCTTTCTTTACTACTACGTTAGCTGGTTCTTGCCGTAAATTATTTCATCTCAATATTTATATTATACAAACAAGGATGAATAAACATTAAAAAGCGAAGATATGAAATAAAACGGTAGAACAAACGAACATTAACACTTGTGGAGTGTCAAAACCCAATAAGCATAATACTAGTTTAAAGGTTTAACGCATAAGTTCCAAAACACAAATTAAATGGAATTAAAAAGTTATAAATCTTAATGTTTTATATGGACGTACATAGTTTCTGGTAAAGATTATAGAGTTGCAACGCTTTATAGATCGCACCTTACAGTTACAAGAATCATCATTCAAAGTTTAAGATCAATAGGACTATTCTTTCAATGGCACTATCTATTAATTAATGTTTATGCAGAATTGATAGCACACCGCAAATAAATTTGTTATCAGTAATCAAATTGTAAATATAACCAATTTATAGATAAAATATTTACTTCCAGATATTTATTTGATAACAATATTGACAAAAGATACACAATTTGTTTCCGTTAAAGTACAGAGAGAGAGAGGGGACAATGGCCTGTTTATTACACTAGTCCCCAAAGTTTTATAATAATGGTTTCTTATTCGTTAGTTTAACAACCTTGGGGACTTTATAGAATTTGATTGGTTAGTTTATAATGTTGAGTGTCCAAACGTTTCAAATACTAATTGTAATCATTAAAGGGGTAATTTTGATTATCCTCATTGAATATTTACATCAATTTATCGGCCACTGTCTTATCCCTTTAGATTCCTGGTTAAAGTATCAGAATGATTAAGTACGTTTATATCTTCATATATGTACAGTAAATATTTGTAGAAGGGGTCATAGAAAAAGTAGAACCCAATTTTCGTTGTCCTGCGAGCTCTCCTGAGGGGATAGATAGACGGACAGACATCGTTCTACTTTGTATATCCGATATTATCTTTTGCCTATCTAGATTAAACCAATTATAGTTTATGTATTTTATCATTCTGTTATATTTTTGGAGTAAGTACTTTTCATTTGATAAAAAAGTGGAATTTTCAGGATCACAATTCATTGAACTTTTTAAAAGCACAGCTGCTCTATAACTCTTGTATGTTACCTTGTCAATACCTTATATGTATGGGCGACGAGGCTAATGTTCATGTTGTTTATTACACTAGTCCCCAAAGTTTTATAATAACGCATTCATCTTCGTTGGCTTTACAAATTTAGGGACTTAGGTGAATTTTGATTGGTTGGCTCATTAAGTTGAGTGTTCAAACGTTCCAACCACTAATTCTATGCTACAGAATGGGTAATTTTGTGTATCGTCATTAGTGATGTATATCAATTTATCGGCCATTGTATTAGATCCTTTAAATTGTGTCCAAACTCCCGGGGTATTAGGATAGAAGATAACACCCAACAAACAACCACCTTTAATTGCACGACCTTTGTCTGGAAGTCCTTGATTAAATAGATCTACTTTCTGTTTGTTACTATTTACTAATCTTATATCTTATTCTTTGGCTTCACAACTAATGGGGCTTAAGTGAATTTGATAGGTTGGTTCATAAACTCGAGTGTTCAAACGTTTCAACCACTAATTTTATGCTACAGAATGAGTAATTATGTGTATCACCATTTGGGGATATGCACAAATTTATTAGCAATTGTATTATCCCAGCATACAAACAGTACAAATAGAACCTTTGCTCAAAGTCTTTAATCTTTCAACTTTTACTAAATATTTCTTGTTTTACAGTTTACAGTTCTACTTAAGCTACACTACTTTTGAATAAATATTTCTTGTTTTTTACGAGTATTGCTCATTTCATTGGCATTTACTGATTTATAATAGATGTATTATCAAAACAAAAAACAAAAATATTTATCATATTTTTCATATTTACCTTTCTACTTTAGAATTTCTACTTGAGAATTTACAACGTTTAAATTGCATTAATTAAAATATGAAATAATTTTATAATAGGTCTAATAAAATATAAAAGATATGTGTATGTGTGTGTGTGTTGTGTGTGAAACCTAAAACTCCCCTTAGATGAGATCAAATTACACACAAAGTTAGACCTGTTACAAGTTACAACGCCTCGACTTGTTTCACTTTATTAAATCATTAAAGCTAAATATTTCCAATCGGTTTTAATTATCATTTTATTAATTTAAAGAAAACGCTCTTTATAGGATATTTTAACTAGCGGGTCCCCTAGAGGTACTTTAGTGGAAAAAGGGGAAGGGGATGGTAAGTCGACCCTCCATCTATTTCAAAAAGAAAAACATGTCTTTTTGAGGGGAAAGGGGATGTAACAAAAAGGAGACCCATATCAGCCTCTAATATAGTTTATATCAACATCATGACTGCGGTCTTAAATTGACAGAAAATCAAAAATGACAAAACCAATAATAGCGAAGCTTTAGAAATTATCCGAGAGAGTCAGAGGGAGAACAATAGGCTGTTTATTACACCAGTCTGGATTTTGATTGGTTGATTCATTAAGTTAAGTGTTTAAACGTATTAACAACTAATTGTAATTCATAGAAGGGTTAATTTCATGTACATAAATTTTTCGGCCAATGTCTTATCCATTTAGATCGCTGTCTGCACTTATTATTGTTCCTTTTCTATCACAATTTCATTTTAATACAAGGTTTGAATTTGATCAGACTATTCTAACGTGTTATTGAATACGATGAAAATAATCCGTTATCAATGTAACTTAACTGTAGTAAAGCTTCACTTTTTAAAAAATTTAACAAGAAAAATGTTCCAAAATTAAAGAAAAAAATCCGCCAATTAATAGAATGAGCTTAGTTTAGTTCTATAAACATGTCTCTCAGAGAGTGTCAAAATTGTTTAAAATGGTTACAACGTTTAACTCGGTTGTTTATTACAACAAGTGTTTCTTACAGGTTAAGATTTTTTAAATTATGAATAAAATTAATGAAGGATCATTTAGGTTAAACCTAAAAAGATAGTATAGAGAATATTACACAAATAAATAGTCGTCTATCTTATATGCCACAGCTAGCTTAAGCCAGGTACAGGTTTACCTGAGCACGCCAAAGAAACTAACTAGCAGGGGTGTTCTAGGAAGGTATTGTGAGTTCATAACTACTCTTACTTAAATCGTAGCTGTAGCTTCCCTACTATGATTTTTTTCAAAATACATTTTCTTGGCTGCTGGGTTTCAAATTTTCTTTCTACAAGAATTATGAAATGAATTGTTTGTTTCAGCGAGCTAGTTTACAAAGTTTAAAGAGCAAATCTAACTGTTAACTGGATATTTCAATCATATAATCCAATCCATAAATGAAAAATAATAAAAAAAATTCATATTCTTTTACTAATTATAAAGTTTTATAGTAGATACTTTCAAAGTTATATAATCTACATTTAGGCTAATTAACCATTCTTATCTTCAATTTAATTTATGAAAGCAATGATAAAAGCCTGGTGAATCTGTATCAGATTGTCCCAGAATATTTCTGAGACAATTCTGAAACACCAAGTCTATTTTTTATTTCTCTACTGCAAATTATATCTTTGAATCAAAGATAAATAAGATTATTTTAAACTAAATCATCTAAACTACAATATGTCTGAAACAAGTAAACTGAAATAATCCTTACAGTAACATTATGGCTTGGTCTGTGTCCATTGTGGCAAAAAATATAAATAGAGTAGATCATACTGAAATAGTTTTCATAGTATACTTAATTCTCAAAATATAGAGCTATACTACACAACAAGAACAAACTTCTTAGTAGAAAATATATTTCACTTTATTCAAGCCTTCTCATGTTTAATCATTTGAGAGTTTCTGTATATTTAATGAATTTGAACTATAACATTAACAATACTGCAGTACATGTTGAAATATCTTAAGAACTGCCAAAAAAATACTGGTAATTTAACAAAATTACTTGCTATGCAAACAAATACCTGTTCAGATGATAAAACAGAGCAGAAATGCAATTGTAATATTGTTTGACTGCAAGATCCCAAAGATTGAAAAAAAATCAGGTCTGTATAGATCATTTGAATTAGTATATCAGATTCTAAATAATAAAACACTTTAAAAAAAGAAGAGACCTTCTTTGATAATTTGTTCAACAAACAAGAAGTAGGTTCTGGTATCAATCATCAATGTAATTTGTGTCATTTATCTGATCATATTGTTAAACATGTACTAATATTACCTGTCAGAAACACTCAAATGATTAAAATTGAGAAGGCTTGAATAAAGTGAAATATAATTTCTACTAAGAAGTTTGTAAGGATTTTTTTAGTTTACTTGTTTCAGACATATTATAGTTTAGATAATTAAGTTTAAAATAATCTTATTTATCTTTGATTCAAAGATAAAATTTGCAGTAAAGAAATTAAAAATATACTAGGTGTTTCAGAATTGTCACAGAAATATTCTGGGACAATCTGATACATATTCACTAGGCTTTTATCATTGCTTTCATCAATTAAATTAAAGATAAGGATGGTTTATTAGCCTAAATGTAGATCATATAACTTTGAAAGTATCTACTATAAAATTTTAAAATTAGTAAAAAGAATATGAATTTTTTATTATTTTTCATTGATGGATTGAATAATATGATTGAAATATCCAGTTAACAGTTAGATTTGCTCTTTAATTCATTTCATTTAATTCATTTCATAATTCTTGTAGAAAGAAAATTTGAAACCCAGCAGCCAAGAAAATGTATTTTGAAAAAAATCATAGTAGGGAAGCTACAGCTACGATTTAAGTAAGAGTAGTTATGAACTCACAATACCTTCCTAGAACACCCCTGCTAGTTAGTTTCTTTGGCGTGCTCAGGTAAACCTGTACCTGGCTTAAGCTAGCTGTGTGATAGCCGAGAAATTCATGTTTTTTCCAGCCAGTTGGCGGATAGATAAGCGTTCAGACGGACGGACATTTTGAATTATGTAGTAGATTCGCTTCTAAGAAGGTCCATAGTCATATCTACGTTAATTAGTTAAAATTTAAAAAATCTTGAAGCCGGCTGCAATTTTATATATGGAGTTTTACTATATAAATACTAAGAAATTTTACTTAATGGCATATATTCTCTCTTTTTCGAAGCCACTTTTTTTCACAGCCGGCTTCAAAGTAATATATGTTAAGGATAATTCTAAGGCAGTTTCTCTAATTTCCTAAAACTTTAAATTTTTAAAAGTAATTTTGTCGCTCATAGTAGGTTAGGTTAGGGTAAAAAAGAATATTAGAGCACCACAAGTATATTTTCCGTGGGGTTTGGGCCCAACACAGGACTATAAAAAAGTTAATTAATTCAAAATTTTAAAAAGGTGGATATTTTTTATAAGTAATTTTTTTTCTTTAGATTTTTGAGTGAGATATTAAATGGCGATGAAGACATCTACCTTAGACAGGTAAGTGAATTTTAACCAAGCCCTTCAAGACATAAATTTAAAGTTTCATTTGGCGGATTTTTCTTAAATTTTCGAACCTTTTTTCAAGTATGGCTTGGAAACCGATTAATATCCGCTGGATGATAACTGGTTCTAAGAAATACTGAAAAAATTACACGTATCAGCAGCTCGGAGCTTACAAAACTAGTTTTAATCTTATAATTGTTCATTTTTATATCTGCGAAAAGCTGATTATAATACGATGCGAGTAATAACTATTCTTGTTTAATTTTAAATCACTCACGAATATACGTAAATGATATACATAAAGAGTAGCTGCACTTCCTAAATATATATATTGCCAACATGTAAAATCATTTCAATATGCAAAATTGAACATGCATAAAATGTGTAAAAATTTTACACTTGGGTATTCAATGTATATTTGCAAAGTATTTTGCGAATTTAGAAAAAGTTTTGAGTTTTTTAGAAGCGTTTTTACTTAATAGCTAGAAAATGTACATGAAATTATTTCAAAGTAGATAATTATGATATTAGATCAATACTAAATATTTAATCTTTAGTTATAGTGTAGGTGTAAGTTTTTGGTTGATAAAAAAATCATAAAATATTTATAAAAAAGCTTGAAATACTTTTTAGAAGCTTTGTTCATACATATATGCATCAAAAGTTTTTCTTATTTTTTATTCATACATATATACATTAGAGACCTTATGATTTGGAACACAGAAACCTTACCATAGACTTAAAAAGATAATAAAAAAAATAATGATTTCATGATTTAATTATTTTGCCTCCCTAAAAGTATCTTAACTTTGAAGGCATGGCAAATAGCATAGTCTTATATTCAGAGACGTTTAAGTTTTTTTATTTTTAGGGGGATGAAATGAGGGGTTTCAAAAGTTTGAGGGGGAGATTCTAATTTATTTTAATTTGTTTTAAGAGTAGTAAAATGAGGGTAAACGCCCCTTTACCCTCGCCCTTTGACGTAAATGACTACATCAATTATGCCTCCCTTAAAACCCTTTTGGTTAAATTTGTAAGTTAACAGTGCTTTGTTTGAAGCATACTTGATTTTCATTAAAGGATAATTATTTTCAGGTTTTATTTCTCGAACATGATTCAATCCCGAGGTCTCCTAAAACACATACACACACGTACTCAAAATTCAAACCTTTCATAAACTTTTTAAGAGGGCGGAAAGGAAAGGCGAAGTTCTCTCTTTAAAATTTGATGTAAAAAAGTTTATTGTACTTATATGTAAATGCATCCCCACTTTTACAGATGATAAAATTGGATGCATATGTATGTATAGTGAAAGATATATCATGGAAAGAAAACGAAGCAGCGGGTTTCGTCGTATTTTCACAGTAGCTTTTGATAGTTAATTTTAGGTTAGGGTAGATAAATGTTAATAAGGGCAGGGTTAGGGTTAGGAAATTGGCCCTACAGGGTGAGCCCCCGCAGGGGCTATAAATAGGAGAAAAGCTACTGTGAAAATACGATGAAACTCGCTACTTCGTTTTCTTTTTATAATCCGTAAGTTCTATCCACAAGTCGTAAGGGCTATTTCATCTGACAAAATAATTTTTAAAATATTCTTGCTTATTTTCTTATTTTTAAGGTTCAATGGCTGACATTGTCAGCAGTTATCGCAAACCCTTATTCATGCCTCTGCTGCGAGCTAAGAAGAGTTATTTATTGCATCGTATCATAGACAGCTTTACGCGGATATAAAAATAAAAAATTATAAGCTTAAAACCAAATTATTTGGCCCCGAGTTACCGATGGCCCGGGCAAACAAAACCTGTATTAATTTTCTGATTTTTGTTTTAATTTTCGTGGAAAGTTGTCCATAATACGGTGCAATGAAATATTTTTCAATGTGGCTGAGAACAGGTTCTAATCCAGCAGATATTTATCGGTTTCGAAGCCATAATTGAATATATCTTCCTTTGTCGTGCTTAGGCTGTTATTATCATCAACAAATATTCCAGCCCACTTTATATCATAAAGTATTCATATATCTAAAAAATATTTCCTTATCATTATTGAAATTTGAAACTTATCACTTCTGGAATTTTATCAAACATTGTTATTTTCCTGAGAGTAATAGATTTATACTGTAGATAGTTACTCATAGCAACTTTTCTCAGTTATCCCTTGTTTGGCAGGTGAAAATGTAATGTCAATTTACCATTTTCAATTGTTCAAAACTAATAAAAAAAACACATAATGGGTAAAGAAGCAGTTTAAGGATTGGTCTATCAAATCCTACTGTATAAAGTAGTTTTTTTTTGTTCGGAGCTTAAAATTTCGATAACTACTGAACAGATTGAGTTCTCCATTTTATGGAAGATTCTTATAGGTCCATGGATGGTTTTAGGCTATTTAATTGTTTTATTCAAGACTGGTTTTAGGCTACTTTCTTACTTTCATTACTTCTTTTGAATACATATCTTTTAGAAGCTAGGAGCGCAGCTGCTAGTATTTTTATAAAATAGTAAATCATTGCCGTGAATTAGACGAATCTACCAAAAAAGTGTAGGAGGCTGTTTAATGTACTCGGACGTATGGACCCTTGTTATAGAGTAGCTTGCGCTACCAAAAAAGGATAAATGCAAAATGTGAAGGAAAAAAAGAATTGGTTACGCACGCAATTTGTGTGTAATTAGTCCTAATGGTGTAATCTTTCTTTCTTATCTTACACCCGCAGATTAGAAACCATGTTGATTTGATTTTTTTTTTTGCGGGGACATACCACTCATGTTACCTTCTTTTATACTAGCGGCTACGCCCCTAGAGGCCTCTAGTGGCAATTTGAATGTTTTTTTTATTTAAAATATCTAATTACAGAAATAATTGGTTTATGTTTCGTTGGAGTCTCTTTTTCGGGAGGGGTAATTTTTTTCCAGGGGCGATTTCTCCTGATAGGGTGGTGGTACCCTCCCCCAAAATAGTTATAAACCTTCCCGGGACTTATGAGAAGCTACCCTGTTAAGGAGAACCCAATCGGTTCAGCGGTAAGCGAGATCCTTCGCTACAAACAAACAGACAAACAGACAGACAAACAGACAGACAGACATCGTTCTACTTTGTATTATAGATATCCTTAAAAAAGTTTTATGGAAACGCTTAAAATAGTTATTATATATTGATTTAATATCTTTGATTTTTTTGAGCTATTACAGATATATGATTTTTTGGCTGTTATATTAGATAACAATTTAAATTCTAACAATCAATACGCTTCTTAACTGTATTTGCATATCTTGTATTAGACATAAATTGTTTTTGCTTTGCTACTTAAGGATGCTGTCATCCTTGCTAAGAAACTGTTACATTGTAATTAATGGTTAGTTTGATTTTATCTCAATCAAATAAATGTTTGTGGAAAGCCAACACATATAAGGAAAGATAACAAGGACAATTGCATCAAAAGCTTACAGAAAATCTCAAATAGAATTAATTAGATATTAGAGTAAAACAACAGAGAGGGAAGGGGTTAGATAATTGTACGTCCTAAACCCGTGGACCATGTGCCAACTTCCAATTGGCTCTTTGAAAATCAACCAATCACGTTAGGATTATGAACACAGACAAATTGCTACAAAAGAGCAGAAAGCAATTTGCTTGCAGACGAAAAAGGTTCCCAACGGGGGGATCCAGGTAGTTGTCTGGTTATACATCTATATTTATAGATTTAATACTTAGATTTATAATTACTTAATTTGTAGGTTGCCCAGAAAATGTACGAGTTGTCAAGAGAACTACAATATTCTTCACAGAAACTTACAAAGTTAATTTTTCAATTGGGACAACCTTTTATTTACAAGTAAGCATAATCTATTTGTTTCAAAGATATATTTTGAACAGAAAACAATCATATGACCCCACTTAACCCATTAATCTATATACTCTTTGAGAGCATAACCCTACGGGCCTCTGTGAACTATCAACCTCAAACAATTCTAACCTAAAAACATTCTGCATTTCTGCATGTTGTAACTGGACAAAGTGTCTCAAAAATTAACTATGTGGCGTCATAAAAATAAGTAACTATCCATCTATTTTTTAGGTGTTTTCTTTTTCACTTTGTCCAGTTATCTGCATGTTTCTAAAAAAAACTTAACTTTCATCAGAAAAAAATGCAGTAGGAAATAATTTCAAAACTAAACAAGAACAAACATATTCGGTGGAAAAGTTATCAAAAGAGTAACGCTCTGCATTTTTTTCTTTATCGATTCATATAATAATCGATTATTTGATAGGGATAGCAAAATACCATCGTGGTCCAACCTGCAGACAGATCTTATGAGTGTCCTGGGCATTCAGAGGTATAATCAAACCATCGAAACTTCAGTACAAGTAATTTTACAAATAGTTTATACATTTTATTGCAATGATAACGGTAAATAAGAAGAAAACTATTTTTAAGACTTTAGTACAGCTAGTAGTAAGCTTTTTTTTAAATGAGGAAAAGAAACTCCTCCTATTTAGGAAGTCGGCAATTGCAGTCAAGTTGCATTTTTTTTTTGGGAAAATGTCAGCTTGACAATGATCCGCGTTCAGTTGCAATTTTACTTTATATGCTTAATTTGCTAAATTCAGCTCCAATTAAGTCAACATTTCATCTTTATAATAAAAATGATGTTGAAGCTTTGATCTAATGTATTACATATAAAACATAAAATCACGAAACTTTAAATAATATGACATAATTTATACCTGTCTGAACTTCTTATAATAATTGATGAAACAGAGTGCCTATAAAAATGATGTTTTACTGGAATACCATTGGTCAATTAAAATGTATACTGGCCTGCAATTGGTAGTTCAGACTGTGTATTGTCATATCATTGGTCATTTGTATTATATAACGTTATTTTTTATTAGGACTATAAAGAGCTTCAAAAAAAAGTATTATAATTGAATAACATTAACTATAGAATAGCTGTGCTCCTAAATAAAAGAACCACGCGTTGAATTGTTAAGATAAGATGGTTTAAGTGCATCTTTTATGTGTTTGTTGTATCTGACTATAGAGTGGAGAAAACTTTAGTGCTTACAACTTTCACTATGTAAATAAACTTAATGTTTATCTACTTAAAGGATATTGTACAATAGGCAAGGCTGCACTTTTTACTCTCTATCTTTACTTTTTATAAAAAAAACTTAACAAATTGACAAAAAATTGAACTTGGGGCTTGATTAACTTCCATCCTCAGAAAATAGTTTCAGTCATGGCAAGGCAAGTAGTTTATTGTGTTATAAAAAGTCAGTCGGTTTGGCAAAATATGATAACTAGGAAAGACAAAAAATGGCTATTAAAAAATGGATGGGACATACTGTGGTAATACGACAACCAGACGGACGGGCAGTTTACAGAATTGCTACGCTGTGACTTATCACAACAAGCCCTCTGCACTAATCCCCATTATATCACCATGCACCTCATGACCGACGGTGACCCCGCTATCCAGCGGTCAAACTGGCCTGCCTAAATATGGGGAGGGGCACGAACACGCAGCTATCACGCGCCCCTCACGTAATTATATAACCGGGAGGCGCTGCCTCCCCTTTTACCACAGCTGCCCCCTCAGCCTGTCTACCACCGTGGGGCTAAGCCCTTGTGCCCCACACCCCCTTCAAACCTAACCATTGTTATAATCTGTTGTATATAAATAGTAAACATTCATTGTAAATATTATTCAGTTAAATATATAATTTCTGTATGACTAAATCCTGCTAGTTTGTTTTGGTAGAATAATTCAAGGCTAAGGCTCGTTGGATTCGAACTCGCAACCCTGTGAGCTGAAATGTTCGGCTTACCACATCTTGGTGTCAGCGTGTTTCAATCGAGCCTTACAGAAATTAGCCTATTCTACCTCTGATTGGACCCTTTGGCAAGTAAGGGAACAGTCAGCCGCCAACTGAGAAGCCAACTGACCCGTGAGACGGCCTTTTTAGGTCGAATTTCCATCATTTTGAACGCAATATGTGGGCCTTTGGCCTACGGCAAGCAGATTTAGCCTGCTAAAAGCGCCAGTTACGGCGCTTTTTCCGTACCGTGTAGGAGTAGCGCTAGGTGCGCAGCCACGGTAATCGGATAATTTAGCTCAAACGGCTACAAAACTGAGTCTAAATTGGCAAGTGTAGCTGGGACAAGCCCCAGGACACCCAGGCCAAACCTACGAGACGGACAGCTAGGTGCTGGTCTCCCTGAGAAGGCAATGTGTGGCTGCGAAGCTTCAGCACACAAGTAAGGCCTACCACTGCGACGGATAGCAGAATTTGAGCCACAGGCACGGCAGGATGGGACATTCCCTGCCGCTGCCTTCCAGGATTCGAACCCGAGGCGCTGCAGGACGGGCCATTCCCTGCCGTCATCTTTCGGGATTCGAACCAGCGGCGCTGCAGGACGGGACATTCCCTGCCGCCGTCACCCCTCTGAACCTTGCAGGACGGACATTCCCTGCTGCCAGTGCTTCCAGAATCACACCTAGAGCTCCTAGTGATAACAACACATAAGTGTGTATAAATGTCAACCAAGTGATAAAAAGAAATATAAAATTGTTGACCCAGTGATAATTGATAAGTGATTCGAAGCTACAGTCTAAGCCACCATGGTAAGCGATACTACCATAGCTGCGGTTCGGCCACCACCGAAGTTTCTGCCAACCCCAGCCGAACGGGAGGCCCCCTTGTCTCAAGGGCAGGACCTCCACTTCCCCTGCCATATCAGGGTGAGGTTTCCCACTCCTGACCCTGCCCAGCACGTACAGGTTGATGCCATGGTCGATTCTGGCAACCGTGTACCAGGGTCTGCTGTAATTTCTGAACACCTCATGCACGCAATGGGCGTGCAACGCATGTTGATTCCAGACAACACCCAAATCCTGACTGCTAACGAGGAAGGCCAGCCCCTCCAGGTAATAGGAAAATTAAAAGAATTATATATGGCAGTTTCACACACCCTTATACTCCATCTGTACCACGTGACTGTGGTACGGAACCTCTCACACCCTCTGAACCTAGGAGGGTATTTTCTCAAGGAGTTCGGAACTAGGCTCTGTTTCGACATGCAACCCCCCTGCTTGTGGGTGCGTGGGGAGTTCATCCCACTCCGTGGCGTCCCCATCGACCGGGAGACCGCCGAGAGAGAGTTGAGTTACGAGGGGCCTCTGCCAGGCCCACTGCCAGAGCAGCCGCGTGTGGTCGAGAAAGGCATGCACTGGGTGGACACTGCACTAAACGCCCATAGGGGGACCAACCTGCTAGCCATGGGGTTGCCCCCAGTGCCCAAGGTGCCGCTGGAGAACCTGCCAACGACGTTTCCTGAGATTGCCAGCCCTCCAGAACCGATCTTCTCCGCCGACACCTTCATCAACGGCCAGCCGTGTCCACCTGGCCCCCTCTACCTGGGACCCCCAGCCATTCAGCCAGCCGAGTCCGAGTCCAGACCCGTCAAGTCGCGGTCTGATGCACCCGGAGCCACACGCAACTCCCAGGAATCAGCCTCTCCCAGCGCCGTGCCCGTCAAGTCGTGGCCGGCCGCCTCCGGAGCCACGCATGGCTCCGCTGACTCAGCCTCTCCTAGCGCCGAGCACGTCAAGTCGCGGCCGGACGCCCACGGAGCCCAGGCTGGTCCCAGCGCCCCGGCCTCTCCCAGCGCCAAGCCCGTCAAATCGTGGCCGGACGCCCTCGGAGCCACACCTGGCTCCGACACGCTAGCCCCTCCCGAGGCCGAGCCCGTCAAGTCGCGGCCGGTGGGTCCCGGAGCCGAAGCTGACCCCGCGCCAGCCACGTATAGGCTAAGCGCTGTCACTCCAACTGATGGCCAACCACCCCAACTTCGCACGGCCAAGCGGGTGGTCTTGCCTGGCCGCGGCGTCATGGCTGTCCCTGTTGAATTAGTGGGGCACCGTACTAAGGATGCCATCCAACTAGCTGCCCCAGAACAGAGGTTTGGGGAGGATCTTGTCATCCCAGAAGGCCTGTATGCCCACAGGCCTGGCTCCGCCAGCGTGTTTCGAGTGCTGGTGGTAAATGAAGGGGAGACGCCCCTCCTGCTGGACGCTGGCCTCCCCGTGGCTGGGGAGCTGGTCAAGCCTGACATTTTAGAGGTTTCGGATAAGCCTCCCCCTCGTATCCACTCGTTCCATGAGCCTGTTGAGCCCCCAGATATGCAGGAGCTGTGGGAGGCCCTTGAGATGGAGGAGAACGAGTTCCTGCGCAAGGACCCCCTGCTCAAGAAGGAGGTCTGGACCATGTTATCAGAGTACAGGGACGTCTTCTCCAACTCTACCCCCGGCTGCACTGACGTAGTAGAAATGCAGCTGCGCCTCAAACCAGGGACCCAGCCGATCCGCCAGTGATTTAGGGATCTGAACCCGCGGCAGGAGGCTGAGCTGGAGAAGCAACTGGACACCTGGCTACAAGAGGGAGTCATAGAGCCTTCAGACTCCGCCTGGAGTAGCCCCCTGGTGCCCATCAAGAAGAAGGACGGGAGCACCCGCTGGTCCGTCGACTACAGAGCCCTCAACAAGTGCCTGGAACTGGATAGCTACCCTTTGCCCAGGATCCAGCAGTTGGTAGAGCGAGCGGGAGGACACCGCGTCTATAGTGCCTTAGACGCGGTGGCCGCGTACTACACCATCCGTGTGTCCGAGGACAGCCGGCCCTGCACCGCCTTCACCACCCCCAGGGGCTTGTACCAATGGAAAAGGATGCCCTTTGGCCTTGCTACGGCACCGTCTGTCTACTCCAGATTTATTGCAGGGGTCCTAAACCCATTAGGTACGGCCAACCTCCAGTCATATCTTGACGATGTCCTGACCTTTCACCAGGATACCTGGGCCCACCTGGCTAGGCTCCGGGAAGTCTTGGAAGCCCACCGCAGGGGAGGAATCCGCCTCAAGCCAGCCAAGACCAAGCTGTTTCGAGCCAAGGTGGATTATCTGGGCCACACCCTCAGCCGTGAGGGGATAGCCATGCAAGAGGATTATATTGACCATATCCTGGACTGGCCGGCCCCCAGCACCCCCAAGGAATTACTGGCGCTCCTGGGGTTCTTTGGATACTACTGCCTGTTCATCCCAGAGTATGCCGACCTCACCTACGAGATGAATTGGCAGAAAACGGCCAAGACCCTGGCCTGGACGCCTGAGATGGAAGCCCAGCTGCTACAGCTCAAGGACAAGTTCCGCCAAGCCCCCATCCGAGCGCCGCCTAGGTTTGACTTGCCGGCGGTGTTCCAGCTCACCACAGACTTCAGCAGCCGCGCCATCTCTGCCATCCTGAGTCAATGCCAGGATGGCAAGGAGAGGCTGATTGCCGCCGTGGGGCGCAAGACAACCGACCCCGAGACTCGCTACCCGTCCTGGAAGGGAGAGATGGCCCCCATTATGTATGGAATTCGGAAATTTCACGGCATCTTGTCCTACCGCAGCTTCCAGATCAACACTGATTCCTCAGCCTTGCTACAGATGAAGTCGCTGAACACATCCACAGGGATGGTGGCCCGCTGGCAGGAGGAGCTAGCGGCCCTAGATTTCACCGTCTGCCACTGTCCTGGCACCCAGAACACCAACGCCGACGCCCTCAGCCGCCGGGAGGACGACAACATGCCGACAGCTACCGCTGAAGAATTAGCAGAGCAAGCTGAGTACATCCACACCCTCTGCCAGCTAGGGGAGTCCGCAGCTGGCCGGCCCCCTGCCGCACGGCTGGACCCGGCTAGAGTGTTAGAAGCACAGACACAGGACCCTCTCCTGCTCCGTGTCCGCCAGTGGGTGGCCGATGGCAAAGCCCCAACTAAGGCTGAGCTGCGCGGCAAGGAACGAGATGAGCAGCAGTACGCCAGCCGCTTCGCAGCCCTGGGACTTGACGAGCATGGCTGCCTCACCACCACTGACCAGACCCTGACAGGAGAAAGAACAAGATACCTGCTGCCTTCGGCCCTCCAGCAGGACGCGTTCTTTTTAGCCCATGGGACCCCCATGGCCGGGCACTTTGGAATGGACGTTACTATTGCCCGCGTCGCCATGCATTTCTGGTGGCCCAACCTGTCCCGTGACGTCCGCCTGATGGTTCAGACTTGCCCTGAGTGTGTCCAGAAGGTTACCAAGGAAAGGTTGAAGTTAGGAATACATGTGCCCTCCCGCCAGGGGTATCCACAGCAAGTCCTGTTTATTGACCTGGTGGGGCCGCTGCCAGAGACCCCAGCTGGAAATCGCTATATCCTCACCTGTCAGGATGGGTTCAGCCGGTTTGTCAGCCTCTACGCCATCCCCAACAAGCGCACCCTCACGGTGGCTGAAAACCTGCTGCACCGCCACCTGGCCACGTTCGGATGCCCCCTGAAGATCCATTCCGACAACGGGATGGAGTTTACCGGCCAGGTATTCAAGGAGCTGGCCTCTAAGCTTGAGATTGGCCTGACACATCCACCGCCCTACAACCCGCAGTCCAACCGAGTGGAAAGGTTCCATCGGACGCTCAACACAGGCATGCGTCTGTTCCTAGACAGAGAGACGACAACAACTGGGAGCCACACTTGCCTGCCATTGCCTTCGCCTACAACACCAAGGCCTGCAGATCCACGGGCGTGACCCCGTTCCTGGCCTACTTTGGGAGAGAGGCCAAACTTCCGGTGGACATGGTGCTCCGGCTGCCAGACACAGAGTATGCCTCGGTTCCAGCCAACGTCCAAGCTCTCCTGCAACGCTACCATGCCGTGTATGACGCCATCCAGCAGCGAGAGGAGGGAACCATCCGGAGGAGCGCGGCCGCCTACGAAGGCACGGCCAAGTACGAGGTTGGAGACTTGGTCTGGTACCTGGCCCCCCGCCTGGTGCCAGGGAAGGCAGCCAAGATTACCAAGAGGTGGACTGGCCCCTGGAAGATAGTGCGGCAAGCTACAGACGTCCATTATGTCATCAAACCTGCCTCTCCAACAGCCAGGATCTCGGAAGTCACCGCGAATGTAGGCCGACTGCGCAAATACACTGGAGATGTAACTGCCCATCAGATTCCAACAGACATTCAAGGCGACCTGGACGGCGACGAGGATGCCACCGAGCTGCCTGCCGGAGCTGCGGCGCCGCCAGCTAGTGACCCAGGACAGTTCCCAGTGTACCAGCCAGCCGCCGCCGCCCCACAGCCTAGCGGCCAGGATCGTGACCCGGTAGAAGAGAACCTGCAGCATCAACCCAACGAACCACCGCCGCCGCCGCCAGCTCCAGAGCCACCCAGAGATGCCATCTGGAACCCTGATACTGACATGGAGAACCTGCCGGCCAGCAGCGAGCCTGTAGGAGGAGAGGCGGCCACTGCGATGGAAGAGGCGGCCCCAGAGGACGAAGCTGAAGCAATGTGCCCCCTGTTGATGACAGCCATCCCCATCCGAGTAGGAGCTAGGAGGCCAAGTAACCTGGACCAAGCAGGCGCCCCCATGGAGTTTTATGCGCCTTCCTCCATCATTATTCCCCCCTTGGGAGCCTCCAGAGTTGGCCTAGGCCTCCGTGTCCAGTTACCCGCCGAGACAGAGTTAGTCCTGCAGACGAGGCAAAATTTCCAGCGACGGGGCTTGGCCGTCGCTAACCCACGGCTGGAAGCCAACCGGGAGTTGACAATGCTGATATCCAACCACAGCCAGACAGAGCAGCGAGTGTCCCGCGGAGCCTGTATAGCCAGAGCTGTCCTCCACCGAGCTGTGCCCCAGGAAGAGCCTGTCCTGCGCAGACATAGGTTGTCGTATCCCCAGGTTCAAGGCCTGGTGGCTCGAGAGCCCCGCAACCCTTGAAGGGGAGGTTGTGGTAATACGACAACCAGACGGACGGGCAGTTTACAGAATTGCTACGCTGTGACTTATCACAACAAGCCCTCTGCACTAATCCCCATTATATCACCATGCACCTCATGACCGACGGTGACCCCGCTATCCAGCGGTCAAACTGGCCTGCCTAAATATGGGGAGGGGCACGAACACGCAGCTATCACGCGCCCCTCACGCAATTATATAACCGGGAGGCGCTGCCTCCCCTTTTACCACAGCTGCCCCCTCAGCCTGTCTACCACCGTGGGGCTAAGCCCTTGTGCCCCACACCCCCTTCAAACCTAACCATTGTTATAATCTGTTGTATATAAATAGTAAACATTCATTGTAAATATTATTCAGTTAAATATATAATTTCTGTATGACTAAATCCTGCTAGTTTGTTTTGGTAGAATAATTCAAGGCTAAGGCTCGTTGGATTCGAACTCGCAACCCTGTGAGCTGAAACGTTCGGCTTACCACAATACAAAAGGTCTTACAATTCCTAAAGTTACTATAGTTAGTGTTTTAATTTTTTCTTATAGTTTTTTTTCCATTGTTATACAGGCGGACAATTTTATAATTTTTGCATGAAAGTTTAGGACAACTGATGAAATGCTGAAAGTTCTGATTGCAAATATGGAATTACATGGTCATGACCACATTGAACTTTTTGTTAAAATATCCAGGTAATAATACTTTTTACAACATGTAAGGAATTGGTCATAGGAATTATATCTTGTGTAAATGGATATAGAATGAGAGATATTCTCGCATACCATTATTTAATGATTTTAACATCTGGCTAATATAACAACCCAACCTCCCCTTCCCTTTTGACTTAACCCAATCTCCTCACCTGACTATGGAGGAATGTGTTGACCAATATCTGAGGACTAAATTTGCAACCTAAAGTATAAAATGGAATTCCATAGGTAAGCAATTTCAGTAGAAATTGTTTATAGCTTTTATCATATTTTTATTTATTTCTCACATCCAATGAATGATTATCTCATCTCTTTTATGATCATATATAGAAAGAATAATATTTTTTTATCAATTAAAAATGTGTTAGTAACTTGGAAGAGCTATGGGTTGAATTAATTCAGCTGATGAAGTTTAGAGATGCACAGACAGTTTCACAGGTTATCTTAACATGTACTTTATAATGAGTTAGCAACATTTTTATCTCATGTATAACTATCTATAACTATAACTGAGTATCTTTCTGATGATTGCAGAAGCATGAAACTCTGAGTAAAATAAAATAAAAATTAAAGATAAAATGTTGTTTTACTTTTAGGTATCTTCTATTATACTTATGTATTTTGATCATAAAATCTTATTTGTAATATTTAGCTTCAAGACATCTCAAGAAATACTCAAGATAGCAGAGATATGTTTGATATATCAGCCACAGGAAGCTCTACAAGTTCATCTAGCTCTGATAGTTCCCAAGCATCTAGTTCTACTTCTGATGCAGCATATGATAGATCAGTATACCAGAATCAAACAAATCAGAAAGAAACATCTCAAGAGCCTACCAATCAGAGGGAAGAAACTCCTAATAAAACCAACCAGAGGGACGAAAATCTTAATCAAACTAATCAGAGGGATGAAAATCCTAATCAAACCAATCAGAGACAAGAATACCAGAGAGAAACCAATAAGAGTTCAGAAAATGCAAATAGAGATCCTGAATGCTGTAATGAAAAAGAATGCAGGTAAAGAATGATTACAAAATTTTATTCAAAATTATTATTTTTTTTCAATTTCAAGAGTAATATGTAACTTTTTTAGTCTGAAAAGTTTAAATTTGTAATTGTATAGTGTAAACTTGAAGCATAAAATACATACTTCAAATAGATTATGAATAAACATAACCTAAAGTTGAATACAATATACATATGTAAACAAAAGTTTTTTTTTTGGCTGCAAATTGATATCGTATTATTTTTCCATGGCTATATTATAATTGCTTATCTTATTTTAATTGATCCAGTTTTAAAACTGCAGGGGTGTTCCCGGGATTAAGTATTTCCCTTAGCCTTTAGAACAAATCTGTAAAAGATTGAATCAATAGCTACATCACGTAGGAGGATATATCTGTGCACAGCAAATAATTTATTATGATAATTATACTGTCAAAATTCAAATATCTATATTGACATATTTCTAATTTAGATGTGATGATACAAATATTGGTAAGAAGCCTGGGCCATTTTTTGATTATGAAATAAGTAATCAAAAAAAATATCTATTTCTTAATTTTTCATAGATTAATTAATTCAATGTATTTGATATATTAAATAATTCAATTTAAAATCAACAATCATAATCAAATTATTAGAAGGCTTAGTTCCTCATGACAAGAGCAAAAATAACCAATCTAAGGAGATTCTAAGGTATATATTTTTTTGTAATATATAAGCATGACTTACGCCTGGCCTATTAAACAATTTAATATTTTATTCAAATATTGAGGTGTTACATATTTGCTTATATATTTGCTATTGCAATTATAAGGGAACTTTATATTGAATTGGTTTACTCTAATGTTCTGTCCAATCTCCACAGAAATGAAATGGGTGAGGCTACTAGTAACTTCATAACATAGTGTAATTTCAAAATTGTCAATAACTTTTAACTACTTATTCTGTTTAGAGATGACTCAAAGAGATCTAAAAGTCAGTTGCAACTTCCTAAGATGTCAAGTAATAAGAGAAATACCCCAAGAAATATATCTGAACAGGAAGATAAGTCAGCCAGCAAAAACACTCCTCCAACTGATTACAAAATACCAGTCATAAAAGTCAATCCAAGCAAAACTTCTGGTGATGAATCAAATGATGATCCTGCAAAGAAACAACCTTTGGAAAGTCTTGAATTTACCAAGTTTGAAGATTTACCAGATGGTTGTACTTGCACAACTGTTTGTTCTTGTCCAGTTGAAGGCAGTTCAAATGAAAATAGAAATGAATCGTTTGATTCAACACAAGGTCAGCCACCTTCTCCAAATGACCCATCAGATGTGGATGGTTATGAATCTGATCTTGATACAGGCATCCCTAAGGAATCACAGAAGGAGGAGGAACAACAGTCTAAGTATAATCAACAAAATGAGAGCCAGGAAGAGTTTGTTGAAAGACATCAACAAGCGAAAAATGCTTCCCCCAAATATATCATTATTGACAAAGCAAATGAAACTAATGATGCTGTCAATCCTGAAGTTGCCCAGTCATCAAATGAAGAACAAAATAAGGAGGTTCTTAGAAATAAAGCCTTAGGTAGTGATGAGAACATCATTGACAACACTAATACAGAAACTAGACAAGATGTTACTGAAAGTAGACCTTCAAAAATAAATGAAAGTGAATCTGATGTCAATATTGAAGATACACAAGATGGAGAGGATACTCTGACTGAAAATAATAAGTCCTTGACATCATCTCCTGATCCAATCTTCGAGTCTACAAGAATTGAGGGCCTTGGCAAGAGGTAATCTTTTCTAAATTGAATTATTTATTGTCTTAAAAGTCTATAATGGATATGAATATGTTTAGTCATTAATATTTTAACAATTTTAGTACCCTGAGAGGAGTTAGAACTGTGTTGGTGCTAGCTGACCAAGAAAAAGAATATTTAGACACTAAGCAATCCATCCTTAGGTAATACATTTATTTTCTTTAGGCATTTTAGTTAGAAACTAAATTTTTTTTTTTTAAATTAGTTTTCATCAATTTATTTAACGCTAGCTGGTACGCCCCTAGAGGCCTCTAGGGGCACTTAGGATGGGGGAGTTCAATCCCAAACCCATTTTGTTTTTTAAAACCACCCCCCCCCCCCCCTCCTCATCACACAATTTTTTTGGGGGGGGGAAATTTTTCTAGGGGCGATTTCTCTTGAGAGTGTGGTGGCACCCTCCCACAAAATAGTTATAAATCTTCCTGGGACATATATATGAGAAGCTACTCTGTGAAGGAGAACCATATCGGTTGAGCTGTTAGTGAGATCTATTGGTACAAACAGACAAACAAACAGACAGACAGAAGACATCATGTTACTTTATTATAAGGATACTTTGTTTAGGTTGATAAAGCTGGAAAATTTGATAATAGTTGATGATCAGGAGGAAGCTGATATGAATTTGGACACTGTTAACCTTGTTATCTGTATTGGAAACTATAGTCTCATCAAGGTACCTTTTTTTTTTGGGGGGGGGGGGTGAAAATCTGTTTAAATCTCCCTAGAGTTGAGAGAGGAGTGGCTTTGACAGACCTAGCACAAAATAGCTTAAATCTCGTCATGAGGTCTTCCAAATCTTTTTTAGATTATACAGTTTTTACAGCAATTTAAAAGATCTTACAGGTCATTTCAATATGCAATTTACTTTCAAATAATGCACTACATTTAGATTACAAAATGCATTAAGTATTTTATAAGTATAAAAGCCAAAAAAATGTTAGTAGGAATTTTTAATTTTTGTAAAGTTTATTGTTCCCTATATTTTTTCTTTCTTTTTGTTAGTTTGTTAATTTATTACATTTGTGGGGAAAATAAATTAAAAGCGACAATTCAACAAAAAAAACAGCCTAAAATTCATTTTCTTTTTGAATTTAGATTCATTACCGTGCAAGGAAAAGAAACTTTATTTACTTTAAATGTTAGAAAAACAGTTTTTATTAGAAAAGCTAGGTGCTGGTTTTGATTCTAAAAAACTTGTAAACAAGCATAGTCTTTCACAGAGTTCAATGAAAGGGTAGTTTTCAAGTTTACCAAGATCTTTTAATGTTTCTATTGATTAAATCTTATCTCTAGTTATAAAATGAGATTAATTCAAACATTGCATATTTCACAAGATTCCAATATTTTGATAACTATCTATATAACACAAAATAACAGTTTATATAATGAAGTTGGATTCTTTTTTGTTTATAAAATTGTTGGCTGCTTTGTGTTATGACATGATTTTTTTTTTAGAATTCTTATTCTGTAAGACAAACTTTCATTCATTTTCAGTGTAGTTCACTCTATTCTGAGAGAAATGTCCCATTGGTGCTCAGTTTCGGCCATAATTCCAGGAAATCTTTGGCAGCCCTACCACTTCAAGATGCTTGGTGAGTTACAATTTTACTTGTTTTCTGGAAAAATAAAGTTAGATAAACATTGGTAATACATAAAGTATGTAAGTTCATTTTAGTGAAGTGTTTTTGTTTAACAACTTATCTATCTCACAAATTTTGTTTAGCTATGTGGTAGATCATTATAAAATTTTAGAAAAAGTTAAAAGAAGATAGATTAACCGTAGGAGGAAAAAAAAAACTCAAAATCAGCCATATGACGTTATAAAATTGAGGGATTATCCATCTCTTTTTTAGGTTTTTTCTTTTCCACTTCTCCTCTTATCTCCCTCATTTATATGACGTCACATGGCTGAATTTTTAGTTTCTTTGTCCCCATAAGTTAAACCTACAAATATTGTAATTCCAATGCTCTTGTAGTTTACAAGGAAAAAATATGATAAAACAAATATTTTTTAATCTTATATGAAGGAAAAGAAAACTTAAATTAAGGAAAGATACAAACAAGAGTAAAAATTATTGATGAGTTCATTGTTATATTTGTCTTACTCTTTAGGACCGTTGTTAATGCCCTGCTGGAAGGGGCGGAGTATACAGAAATGATAAGACCAAGGATTACTGTTTATGCAAGAGACTCAGGTGAAAATTTTTCAGCAAAGTTCAGCAGTAGAAATTTTCTTTTTACTTTTTTTTTACTCTTATTTATAACAAGGGCATGTTAAACGTCAACTTTTCATATTGAGTAAACTTGGAAGGTGAGCTAAATTACTCAGGGATATAAAGGGATAAGACAATAACGATAAATTGATGTACATCCCGAATGATGAGAAATAAAAATACACCTTCTGTAGATAAAAGTTAGTGGTTAAAACGTTTGAACACAAAATTTAAATTAAACATCAAATTCAAAATCACTAAAGTCCCCAAAGTTGTTTAGCCAACAAATAAGAAAAATTTATTATACAACTTTGGGGACTAGTGTAATAAACAGCCCGTTGTCCAATTTCTCTGTACAAATTACTTTATGCCAGAAACTATTTTTGACTGCTTTCAAAAGTTTCTTTACCTAAATTTTGATCTAATCTTCTGACATTTGAGATAGATATCTAAATAGCTAATAATACATTGGTCATTTTCAGTCATGCTATTACTTTTATTATTTTTTTTTTATGGAATATTAACATATATTTTAATCGTTCTTGTTTTCTTAAAAAACCAATAAAACTGTAGTAGGAGTATTCTATGAAGCAAGAACAGCACTGAATGAAGTGGCAATTGTTCGTGAACTTTCTGACAAACATTATCCCTCCCTGGAAATATATTTAGACCAGTCCAAACTTTTCAATATCAAGGTAGATTACTTTATGTAGATTTTTATTTAATTTTATATTAATTTTTATCAGTAATTTATAGTAATTTTTATCACATGTGACATTTTTTACCAGGGCTCGGCAGCCGCGCGTCAAAGGCATTTATGCCTGATGGAAATAGACTTTATAAAAAGCAATATGTTTTTTTATAATTCGGAAATTGCTTATCCGAATGATTTTAGTTTAATGAATTTTTATAATTGTCCTGGGTTAGTTTTAGCCCATTTTCCTGACTTACATCGTCCTCCCCATATAGGTTTGGGGTAAAGTCTCTATTAACTTTGTAATTCACATTGTAGTCTAAACTTGTTCCTATTATGGTAATATGTTTTTTTTTGTGTAATTTGTTTACTTAAAACTAATTCAATTAAAATTAATTATTTTAATTATTTAGGGCATTGGAGTATCTGTTTGTACAGGTTTATCTAGCTCAGGTCAAACAGCACACATACACTATAATAAATTATATTTTTTACTTAAAAAAAAATATTTAATGGATATAGATCCTATGGTCTAATTCAACAGTGTTTTACTTTAAATGATCAAAAAAAAACACTCCTCCTCTAATTTATGATAATTGATAAGAAAAAAAATAAGGGGTGTCAATTTTTAAGCCTAACTTTACCTAATCTAAATTAAATACTAACGTATTAGATAATAATTTTCAAATAGCTAGATGAAAAAAAAACACAAAAGTAAATACGTGATAAAAAAAATAAAAGGATTTGTTTTATTGTTATTTTCTAGTTTCAACGTATAACCTGTGTTCTGGCGGTCCCCTGGTGTATCCACACATTACCAGTCTGGTCCTGGATCCTGTGTGTCCAGACAATGAAAAGCTACGGCCTCTGGTACTGCCTGCGGATCATACTCTTGTTGTACATATTCCTAGATCTTCCAGGTAAAAAATGTCTACATAAAATAACCCTTTACAATTTTGCTAATTCTTTTAAAATCTTATGAAATCTTAGATGCTTTTAAGTCATTCAAAGTTAGTTTTAAGCTTTGTTTAAAACTTTTTCTTTATATTGGGGGGTGGAGGTGTAGAACCCCTCAAAAAAATAGCTTGAAACCACCACAGAACCTGTAGATATTTTCCATGAGAAGCAAAACCTCGTCGGTTCAGTGGTGTCTGAGAGCTTCAGACAGACAGACGTACAGACAGCAGCGTTCTAGATTTACATTTTTCTTCAATCTTTTATATTTAAATAAAGATAAATTAAAGTTTTGTAAAAATAAAGCTGTAGTTTCCATTACAATGTAGGCAAAGTTTTGAATAAAATGACAAAGTTTTCAATTTTCCTTATTAATAATATACATTTTGTAATGAAAGTTGTTGGCTATATGTAATATTCATGCATTCATGACTAGCGTCTGTCTGTTATTTTAAGGAAAATGTTACTTATTTAAATCTTAGAGATTACTCAAACCTTCAAATTAAAAAAGACCTAAATAAATAGTATTCTATTAACACACAAAACATATTACTTCTCCCATTCCTCACTTAATCACATTTCTGAAGGCTACAGCGCAGCATTTAGTATAAATATCATTATTAAGAACAAGGAGGGCAATGTTGATACAATTTTAATAAGAAATATGTCTTTATTTTGAAAGGTATAATTTCTCATGAAAAGTTTCATACAGGAATGAAGGATCTATCTATATTAAATGTCTTTAAATTTATCTTTTTAATTATTAACAAAAAAATAATTAAATTTTTTTCTTCAGAATTGCCTGTAAGGAGTAATATACATTTTATTAAAAGCGAAGCTTTTCTATAATTAGGGTCGGTCCGTCCGTCCGAGATAGTTAGTTTTTTTTCGTTAATTTAGGTATGTTAGAATTGTTCTATCGATTTCAAACTTTTCATGGTGATTCCTGTAGTAGTTAGGTACGATTTAGAAAGCGTAGCAACTCTCTAATCATTACTAGAATGTCCGTACGTCCACTTTAAACATGTTGATTTATCTACTTTTTTAACAACAACTTTTTATGTGATCTAATTATCCGTTTGATCTGATATTTGGTATATTGATTTCTAGGACAATAAAGTACAATATTATAAGCAAATCAACTCTATAATCAAGTCCTAAAAATGTAAGTATTTCCATAAACATTATCCTGTATCAAGCAGTTTTTCAACAAATTCACTTACAATTTTGCTTCGTCTCTTATACTTTAATATTCTGATTATTCAGTTCTAACATTATACAAGCGTTAATGTCCGTTTGTCTTACCGTTTTAGTGCTTCGCTTTTATGGATGTTGTCATCCTTGTTTTATTACAAATGCTCTCTTTCTTGATAAATTCAAACTTATTTTTTAAAAAGAAAGAAATAGTTATAGACCAATCTTATGAATACCTCATTTTGTAAGATAATATTTGGCAACAATTTCAGCTCTGTTTTTTAAATATCTCTTATAAAAGTTATAAATCCTTAATGTAATAACAGAATGTCTTTGTATGTCTGTAATGAAGGGACTAGCTAACCGGTGAACCGATATAACTTTGTAAAATGAGTAATATATCAAATTGTTCTGTATCTTTATTTTGCCAAAATGAAAGTTCTAAGTTATCTCTAATAATCTCATATAAGACAAATTATATTAATGTTACACAGTAAAGCTTTCACAAAGTTTTAGTTTAGATCCTGTATCAACTAAGTTTTAATGGTGTAAACATATATGTATGGAAAATACTCTCACTCACTATATGTTGATGTTTGTATAATTTTATTTATTATTCTATATAGAATTTATTTTACCTAGTTGAAATATGAATTTAGTTTAAATTAAATAGAGATCAGAAATAAGTAAAAGCATTCAAAAAAAGAGTATTTATTCTCCAGAATATTTAAAAGAGTCTTAATCTCATTTTCTTAAAATTAGAGTTATATACATTTTCTCATAAGGGACAATAAAAGATGGACGAAGAGACAAAGTGAGTCATATAGCAGATGACCATTGGTTATGGAAATTTAAAAACAATTGTTTCTCATGTTTCTTTAATTTCCATGGATAAATATCCAATTCACCTACGCCTTTAGCATTTAGGGGCTTTGTAGTGGAGGGATGGGGCAGAAAAATAGATTAAATAAATCTTATGATCCCTAAAATGGAGAACTCAGGCATATAAATGGTTACCAAACTATTAAAGGACAAACACAAAAAATTTCTGTATAATAGGATTGCTTCTAACCTCTAAATAACATGTTTTTTTTTAAGGGGAGACAGACAGATATATTAAAAAGTTTATGATCCTTAATTTACTTTATTTTTGTTTTTATTGTAGACGTGTGAGATTGTTACTTGATGACCAACAGACCACAATTATGGAGCCAGGATCTTCTCTTTATATCAGGTCAGTCAGTTTTTAATTTATAGCATTCCATTTCATATTCCATTCCTACCTAATTATCCAGAAATAAGGTATAGCTAACAAGCAAAATAAATCTAATATAATAAGCGTTGCCCACCCCCACCCACCCAGCAAATGCTGAAAATTACTTATAGGTTTCGTGATTTTTTCCCGAATTACTTTCGTTTTTGGTATAATCTGCTGATTATCTATCTATAATAAGTATTTATCCAATTAATGGAAGTAGCAAGTCTAAGCAACCATCTACATATGTTTAGAATACATCAATCCTATTCCTCATATTTTATATCCTGAGCTGGATCTTTAATTGATTTTAGTGGTGAGCCAGATCTGGGTGAGCCGAATTTCAGCCAATCACAGCGTGGCATTTCATAAAATGCTATGCTCTCATTGGTGGAAAGTTAGCTCACCCCGATCTGGCTCACCACTAAAATGATTTAAAGATCCAGCTCTGTATTATCTTATCTTATATCCTTTAATCTAGTACCAATGAATAAACTGATCTAATATAATTATATTTATCCATCTATTCACATATCTGATATCCAGGGATCTAAATAGACAAGACGATGGCATCCCAATTGATGTTACAGAAAATCATCCCTTCTCTAGATTAAAATTTATAGTTGAATCGTTTGAACACTTAACTTAAATAATCAACAAATCAAAATTAAAAAGTTCCCAAAGTTGTTAGGCCCACGAATAAGGAAATGTTATTATAAAACTTTTGGGGACTAGTGTATTAAACAGCCCATTGTACCCTCTCTATCTGTCCATTATCAATCTTTTTAAAATCGAAGCTTTTCTATAATTAGGGTCGGTCCGTCTGTCTGTCCGTCTGAGATAGTTAGCTTTTATTCGTTAATTTAGGCATGTTAGAATTGTCCTATCGATTTCAAACTTTGTATGGTGATTCCTGTAGTAGTTAGATACGATTTAGAAAGCGTAGCAACTCTATAATCATTACCAGAATTACCTCTCTATCTGCCTATTATCAATCTTTTTTTTTACCTATATCTGTCTATCTAGAATGAGTGTTCATCCAATCCATCAAGTAATAAATGTAACTGGAGTAGCAAGTCTATACAATTATCCAAAAACTATTCAGGTAAAAAATAGCAAATTTAAAAGGTTGCATCTCTAGCAAATAGGGGCTCAGTGTTCAAAGGGGGCCATCTCAAAAAACGCCTATATCAGAAAACGCCTATATCTTAAAAAACGCTTTTCTCATAAAATGCCTACTGCATTTTTTTTTAAAAAAGCTTTTTTTATATAATAAAATATTATTCGGTTCATGGTTAGTAAGTTCTTAACAGACAAACAATAAAGAAAAAGGATATCAATTAATTATTGCCAATAGTTTCTTTTTAAATCCAACAGCGTTTCGGAGCCGTTTGATTTTAATGCGGCTCCGGCTCCGACCTAAAATTCCCCCCCACGTCTATGTTTGAAATTTGAAGGTTTTAAAAGTTTAATTTTTGATAAAAATGGACTTGAAAAACTTAATAGGGGCATTTGCACATGACAAAACAGAGTTACCAAATTATAATTTATATTCCGGAGCCGGAGTCGTTTTTCAACGAAACTTACAGCTCCGGCTCCAGCAAAATATGGCGTCTCCACGGCTCCCGGCTCCGGCTCCGAAACACTGAAATCCATCAATTATTATAGAATGGTACTGTAACCATTGACATTATTTTCTGTAAAGCGGCTACACTCATAGAGACCTCTAGATGTTCTTGAGGTGTGTGGGGAGGGGGGGGGGGGGATTGAGAAAGTCGGCCCCGGTCACCCACTTTCAATTCCAGTTCTAAAAAAGAAAAGGAAAAAAATTTTTTTGGATGTGGTTGATTTCATTCTGAGGGCAATTTCTCTTGGGATGGTGGTGAAACACTTCCCCAAAATAGTAATCACAGGATCTGTAAAAAAACTACAATTTAAAGAAGTACCATATCGGGTCATTGGTTACAGAGATCCTTTGGTACACACAGACAGACTTAGATCCTGTTTTTTTAATATAAGGATTAAACAGTTAAATTATTTGGTAAATATTCTCTTTAGCACTTTATTTCAGGAAATCTGGGCTACGAGAATAAATGCTTTTACCAGTAAATCTTCTGATGATTAGTGTATATAAAAATTGTAGTTTTTTGCAATAACATTTTCACTGTAATATATTAATGTTTTATAATGCAAATTTAAATATAATTATGATTTTTGTGTAAAAATAAACAACTGGCTTTTATTTATGTTTATTTTATGTTAATTGTTTATTTTTTTGTTATTACCTATAAGTTAAATACTGTAGTCATAATGATAATACAATAATAATGTATATTATGACCACTTTTATTTGATGTCTTGTAAGCAACGAGTAAAATAACTAGTACATATCATATTGTTGTAATGGTGAAAAAGATGAATATCCTATTGTATAAAGTAGTAAGCTATTTTGTATGTAGCGAAGGATTTCGCAAACCGCTGAACCAATATGGTTCTCCTTTTCAGTGAATCCTCTTAAAGGTCCAGGGAAGGTTTATAAATAATTGGATGATGGTATCTCCACCCTCTCAAGCCTCTACAAAAAAATACTCCCTCTCTAATTTTAGTTTAATTAAAACCAAAATTGAAAATGAATCTGGGGGCAGTTCGACTTCCCCACTCTACCAAAAGTGTCCCTAGAGGCTTCAAAGATCGTAGTTGTAAAAAAAGTTATGAGGAAAAGAAAGGGGGTAAAATTGTTGCACACGGACAAACAAACTTACAGAGTGGACCCTTATAGAAGCAACACTCCTAAAAATTGAAAACAATAATTTGAAAAAAAGTTTATTCAACAGAAACATATTTTAACAAATAACAAAAAGTTTAAATATAACAGTTAATTAATAAATAAAAATTAAGTATTGCACTGGTGATTTAACTTTACTTTTGAGATTCAAAAATTTCAATTTAAAAAAATCTATATATTTTGTCTACACTCTACATTAATACATTATTTTTAGGGAAAGGGAAAAAATTTTATATTTACTATCAAAATCAAATTATAGAATGATATTATTTTGCATTCTCTATATGGCAGTTAGAACTTTAGATAGCTGCCGCCGTAACGAGTTTTTTTCACTGGATAACATATTTAAAGATTTTTTAACGTCTTTGTAATGTAATTGTAAAAGTTCACTAAGTCTTTTTTTGTCACTTTTTTTCTCTTATCACTTTTTTCGTTCTTTTTTATTATTGGACCCTGTATTTAATTAGTGTCTGTTAAACTTTGATGCCATTATTATATCGGCAAGTCATATATTGTAATAACGTTTCAATAAGTCAATATAATATTCTTGGTCTATCTGGGTTTGCAAAAATGTTAATACAAATGGTGAATGGTCCTTAGGTTATTTCTGTAACTTTTTATCACAACAGCATTATTCTATGCCTATGGCAATAATATACTATAATAATATTTTACCATTCACATGCTAGAACCCGCCTCTTATGCCGGCTTAATACCAACTTTATTTGCTATCCTATTAAGCAAGGGAATTGACTTTATTGTGTCCCAAATTGATTCAGAATTATTTCCCCCACTTTCTTTCTGTCGGCTCAGAAAGGCATTGTACTTCTCCCGGCGTCTGGCGGCCTCCTTCTGGTCGTCGTCGGTTTTGCCGCACTGATCGGCGGTGCCGATGTGCGCATAAACGCCGGTGCCTAAACGGCGGTAGCAAGAGTTGCCGATGATCTTCTCGTTGGCGTTTATCGCTCCCTATTTGGTTTATCGTAAGTTATTAAGAAATTTGTAAGGATTTTTATTTGTATTTTAAGTTCTTACAAATTAATCTTTTTGGAAGGCTTTACAAAGGTCCCCGGAAGGTTTTAACTGTTTTGGATTTAGGCTATTTTTCCGCCCCCCCCCCTCCCCCCCATCCCCCGTATACTATAAGCATGGTGTGTTCGTTTGGTTATCCGCTACAATTTTTTTTTTAAATCAAGAAATCTACCATGTTTTTTGATGGATATTAAAAAATACATATCTTTTGAATGTTGAATATATTGAATAACGAAAATATAAAATCATTGTTATTTCGTTATTAAAAAACCTTAATTTGTTATTGCTGTGCTATTGTTCTATGTATATAATAACTTATTTTCCTTATAACTTTCCTGCGGCATCATTGGTTGGAATGGTTGATCATTTGGATTAGCGCCGGGATTCAAACCACCTGCTCCATGGTACAGTGAACTCATATGATCTGTCAGTCTGCAGGAATTTTTTAATATTTACATTTTCTTATATAGTGAAACAACAGATCTTTAGTATAGATGTATATACACATAACTACCTCCCTTCCTTTTTCATTGACCTTTTTCGTCTGCTACCAAATCGCTTTCTGCTAAATGGCAATGTTAATATAACCAACAACATTGCAATGCATTGCAATTGAGCAATGCATTGCAATTGAAAATCAACCAATGCATTGGTTGATTTTCAATGACCCAATTGAGAGTTGGCACAAGAACACTTGGATGGGGAGATACCGTTATTTAACCCATTCCCCATCTTGTGTTTTACTCTAATTTCCAGATGAATAACTGCCCCAAGTGGCAGAGACCCTTTAATTTGTGTCTGCTAACAAATTGCTTTTTGTTCTTTTAGAATAACTCAGCTGTGTTAATATTTCCGACACTATTAGCTGATTTCATTGAAATGTATAATGTATAATCCAGACGACTATCTGCCCCAAGTGACAGAGACCCTTTTGTCTGCTACCAAATTGTTTTTTGTTCTTTTGCAGGGACTCAGCTTTGTTTATACTTCCGACGCTATTAGCTGATTTCAAAGACCCATTGCAAAATAGGGACTGGGTCCCTGCCCTAAGGGAAGAGTTCCATATAGCTCATTCCTCCTCTATTATTTTACTACTCTATAGTTTTCATGATTATATTAAGCTAGGCTAGCTTTTCAGTTAATGTGTCTGTCCTGTCTTCTGTTTCTCTGTTATGCTTACTTAAAAGTGGGGGAATGATTCTCCTTTACATGAGGGTTTAGAACCCTTCCCTGTACCATATAACCTTGGTAATTAAAAAAAACTACCAATTAAAAAAAATCTGTTCTATTTTTATTTAATGATCAATAGAATAAAAGACTTTCATTTCATTCAAAAATTAAAACCAAAGAAAAATCCGGGGAAAAAAGAATTTAGAAATTATTTTTTTTTTAGATTTTAGGTCATTCCTATTTCAAAGAAAAATACCTACCTCTTTAGTTACTACTAGTTACTTATGAGGAAATATATATATTTGAAGGAGAAGTAAGGTGACTAAAAAATAGCATAAAACCATCCCAAGAGTTTTAGCAAAAAAAAGAGAGCTAAAATTGATCCCAGAAGTTATGTTAAGGTTCCCAAAATCAAAATTCCCTGCTTCTTTATTTTATAGACTAGGGGCTACGCCCCTAGAGGCCTCTAGCGGCATTTTTTATTTTAAATCTCTAATTTGAGAAATAATTTGTCTTTGGTCAATCAGCTATTAAATTCATGTCTCTACGCAGCGCCACTACGCTAGCGACACTATGCGGCTTGAATATTTTAATTTTTTTCGATTTTATTGTGATTTCTCTTGGGAGGTTGGTGGTACACTCCCCCAAAATAGTTATTAACCTTCCCAGGACCTATAAGAATCTACCCTGTTAAGGAGAACCAGATCGGTTCAGCGGTTAGCGAGATCCTTCGGTACAGACACACAGACAAACATCTTGTTACTTTACTATACGGATTATGATTTAGACTGTTGGTTAAATGAATCATTATTTTAACTCAACATGTCAGTTAAGTTTATCCACATTAAACCTATCCCTTCAACCCTGAGAGGTGGAACAAAAGAAATACTTTGAAAGCAAAAAGTTTATATTTAAATATATTCCTTTTAAATCGTCAAATTGAATATTTGAATAACTTTCACAGTTAGGTCCACAAACGCATAATTGTGTAGCAGGACAGATTTGAGATGTTTTAAAGTTGATGAAGGAGGGGGAGGGGGTTGTGATGTTTTTCAAAATCTCAAAAGGATTAAATCAACGATGACACCACCCGTGGGATTGGATTGGATGTTAAACATGTTAATTAGAATTGATTTTTTTTTTTTTGGGGGGGGGGTGTATGCATTATTTTTGGACGAAATTGTTTCACTAAGAAAGTTAAAAGGCCAGTTATTTGTTATATAAATAAATAAAAATAACTAACCCTTTTGTACAAACATATGTGTACATTCTCTGACTAATAATGTAGTCAGATTATTTCTGTAAGGTTTTCCTATTGGCCCCATTAAGGGATTGGTGATCTAGACTTTCTATATTTATTACCAAATTAATCAAACTATACAACGTACCAGTAAACATAGATGCATTCGTAGACCTTACTGGTTTAAACACAACTTTTGTACATTTCCATATAAGAAGTTCTTAACTTTTTTTTCTTTCTCTTACTTCTTTCAAAAGAATTGGTATCAAAAGAATAATAAAAAGGTCGTTTAATTAATATTTTTACATTCAGGTCTTTGTAACTTAAATTTTTAATTAATTCTATTGTTAATTAGTGGCTTCACCACTATCATACAAATAACTAAATATAAAAAAATACCCAAATTTCCAGAAACAAGTTCTCTTATTTGTTGGCTTAAAAACATTGGGTACTTTTATTATATCATGATTTGTTGGTTCAAATAACAGATCTATAGTATGGATGTTACACAGATAACTACCTGCCCCCCCCCCCCTATTCCAAGGGCCTTTTTCGTCTGCTAGCAAATTTTCCACTACTTGGCTGTGTTAATATTTCCGACACTATTGATTAATTTTCAAAGACCTAATTGAGAGTCGGCAAAAGGTCATTGGGATGGGTACATAAAGTTATTTAACCCCTTCCCCCTCTAGTGTTTTACTATAATGTTAAAACTAGCATTAATCAAAATTTCCCAATCTATAGGTGTAATTTTTATTATCTTTCACGATAAATATCATCTTAACATTAAGATCTTTATGATAATAAAAATGTAAATATAATAATTTCCTAGAGTTCTGTTCTGGCAATGGCGTCGGCATGAAAGGTCCATTACCGCTATTTTCACCACCGTTACTTCCGCCGCCGCCTCCGCCGAAGAAATCTGCAAACTCAATTTTCCCCTTGGTCTCAATTTTACCGTCGTAGATTTTTCCCAGATGGTTCAGACTTTCTTGTAATTCGTTTAACATCTGGTAAATTGAGCAAATTTATGTATTCAAACTTAATTTTTGTATTAAAACAAATGTTTATTTATATTTTAAGTAAGTTTGTAGTCATCTTTATATAAAAGTAACAAGAAGTTTTTGTTTGTGTGTGTGACAAAGCCCAATCTGTCCTACTTTTGATTCCTGTGACGTCATAAAAATAAGGGAGTTGTGAGGAGATGTAGAAAAGAAAACCCCTAAAAAAGAGATGGATAATTCCTTATTTTTATGACGTCACAGGTATCAAAAGGGTGACATATTGGGCTTTGTCGTGTGTGTAGCAAAGGATCTCGCTAACCACTGAATCGATATGGTTCTTCTTTGCCGTGCCAGAAGATTGTATTGTTGTGTATCAACACCCCACCCCCCCCCTTTAAATTAAAAATGGAAATGCCTGCCTTTTTCACCCCCTCAAGAAATACAACCACTTGGTGAAACACCGTGCACGCCACTGATAGTAAGGTTATGTAAGAATTAGTCAAATTTAATCGCACGGGCCTTCGGACACTCAATGGGTTAGCAAAACAGGAATAAGTCTATAATGCAATAATTCTGACGTACATCCTTGAACTAATTCTGTTTTATTTAGTAAAGTTTTAGTAGAGTCATAATATTGAAACTTGCTTATTTTCCTTGATAGTGTTGTGTTGGTTGTGATGGTTATTATTATTATTCATATTATTTGTTGTGCCATATGACGAAGATTTGTAGTCCAGTTCTAAACACCACAGTGGTTAAAGAGACGCTCTAACGTTTGCATATTTAAAAAAAAAACAGTGAAACTACTCAATAAGTATGTCTAATCATGTATTATACTTAATCGTATTGTTTAATGTACCGAATTATCAGGGAATGGACATTGGATTGCATTATATTGGTACCCAAAGTTTTATAAACAGTGTCAAAACTGTTCCACCTTTAATTTTAATCTAAAGTAGTGATAATTTTGTTTATCATAATAGGGGGTGGTCGTCAATTCAACGTCTATTGTCTTATCTCTCAAGATCCTTGCAAATCTCTCTTAATTTGGTAATCGTTTACTAGCAATTACAAAATTAAGAATTTCTATAAAAAATTTAAACAGTAAAATATTACTAAATAATTAAAAACAAAAAAAGAAATCTAATATATCTAAAAATGAGAAGAGAGTAAGTCTTAGTAAATTTGTTTAGGTTTATTTGTGGAAAAAGGCCATTTTTAGCTCATAGAGAAGTTTCAATATTTAATTTTCATACAATATTTTAAGTGTAAGAGCATCCCTTGAATATTGAAATCATGTGATCCAATTCCGGCGCCATCTTGTTTTTGTTGACCTTCGTTCCCGCCATAATGGTTGCTGCTGTCAACATAACTAAATCGTTTCATCATTTCAACATGGAAAAGTTTTAAATTTTCAAATTATTCATGGATGTAAGGAAAAACTGTGTTTGAATTTTCGTTTTTAGCAAAGAAAATATTAGGGGGAAGAAAAGGTTGTAAATCACCTTCCAATCAATGTTTGTTAATGTGTTTTTATCAAATTGAGAATAAATTAATATGTTAGGTTTGGTTGGCCTATATCTGGTACTGGCTAGCCCTGCAGAATTTTGGAAGTATATAGGCCCAGCAGGGTTACGGTTCCCACACGCGTTAGTCATTTGGAGAAGAGGTGCTCGGTGATCGATAAGTTCTTTATGGGAAAGCAATGAATTATGTAACACAATCTAAACAACATATGAAAACAACAACAAATGTAACTTATTGAAATAAAATAAACATTTAAACTAAGGGCACCTAATCATTAAAGGACTAAATATGTATGCCCTTTAACTAATTATATTTATGCTGTATAGTTTGTATATTGCTTAATTGGCAAATGAAAAAATTATAATTTGTAGGAAGTGGACTAGTTTTCACTTTTTACAATTTTGTCTTACTATTTTCACATCCGTTCTTTAATTATCATTGATTAGGAGGGATATTCAATGTGAAAAGGATGACAACGTCCATAAAAGCGCAGCTCTGAAACGGTAGGACAAACGAACATTATAACATTTAAGTCAGAACTGAAAAAAAAAGAATAAAAATGCAAGTCTTAACAAGTCTAAAGAAAATTGTAAGTAAATTTGTTGCAAAACTTTTTAAATACAGGATCTGATTTATTTATGTGTAAATGATAAATTCCTGTTAAAATAATTTCTCGCGGCATCTTCTCTGTTGTTTCCTTGTGCAAGTGCTCCAAAACCTCCGCCGCCGCCGTTATTTTCCTGCTTTGGACTCCAATTGTTTGACATTTTCTCGTTACTAACGCCGGCGGTATTTTCATCGTCCGTGTCTAGAAGGCCCATCCTGGCGGTTGACTGTTGGCTGTTAAACATCCCGTTGTTTTCCATAGCACCTGAAAATGTTCATTATCTTACTATTTTCTCAAAAAATACACATTGCAAAAAAAAACTAAATTCATGGAGTGTGCGAAGCAAACCTGAAAATTTTAACACCAACCTTGAATCCAAATCGAGTGGTGTTTGAGCTTTGAGAGGGTGTAATACATATTACCAGAATAGTACTATGTTATTGTTGGGGGGGGGGGGGGGGTGATACACCTATCTACATAACGTCCTGATATGCAGAGCTTGATCTTTAAATCATTTTAGTGGTGATTTAGATCGGGGCGCGCCAAAATTTCAGCCAATCACAGCGCTTTATTTTCAAAATGCAGCGCTGTGATTGGCTGAAATTTTGGCGCGCCCCGATCTAAATCATCACTAAAATGATTTAAAGATCAAGCTCAGAACTTTATCACACTTCCCCTTTATTTAAGGGTTCGTTTGACTTTTTTAATTTGCCCGCCCTATGGGAGTTGTAGAGGGGTGGACACTAATAGGGGTATATTCACCGCCTTAATTTTTCTGGAGAGGTACGCCTTTTTCTGTACATTTCTTCTTGAAAAAAGGGATTTAAATGTGGATATATAAACAGGGAGGGAAGGGACGTATTTAGCTGTTTATTATACTAGTTCCCAAAGTATTATGATAAAATTTTCTTATTCGTTAGCTTAATGACCTTGGGGACATAATTTTGATTGGATGGTTCATTTAGATGAGTGTTCAATTATTTCAACCACTAATTGTAATCTGCAAAATGAGTAATTTTGTGTATCGTCATTGGGGATGTGCATTGTACATCAATATATCGGCTACTGTCTTATCTCTTAGATCCCTGCTATATAATATAGGTATTTCAACCTACCTGACTCACGTAATAATTGTTCTGCCAATTCTGCGCGACCATCCCTTCCCCCAGGGTCGGTTATAGTTCCTCCAGCCATGTAGCGCATTCCTCCTCCATTGCCAGAATCTATAATTTAGGATAGTATTTAACACAAGTATTTAATTTATAAAATAGCAAAAGCTTATGACATCGTTAAAATTGTAAAATTTCTTACAACAAAGGAGAAAGTCAGAAATTATACTTTATACTTTTGTTAGGACTAGACTGTTTCAAGGATATAGGGATGGGACAATGGATCTTAAGTTCGTATTTTTTTACTGTCCTGGACTTTGGGTACTGGAACCTGTGCAACTTTTTCTTATTTGGGCTAATTCTAAAGACTTTGGCGACCAACGCAAAGAATGCCAACAAAAAATATTAATCAAGAAGAAGCTAAATTACTAGCAGACAATTTGATAAATTCAAAAAATATAGTTTGGTTTCTAAAAAATAGGTTTTCTTCTTAATAAGGGATATTTAAAGAAATTAGTAGTTCAAATTCTTTTTATAATTATTAACAGACTTTTCACAGTGGAAATAAGACAGGACAACCATATGTTAATAGTTATTTCTCGCATCGTATTATAAACGGCTTTCCGTGGATAAAGAATGATAGTGCGAATGGGGCGCTTGTCCAATATTATGGTATGGAGATCGCTCTTCTATGAGTACTACTAAAATCCTACTTTTACTGCAATACACATAGACATTCTCATCGTCGGCTCGTCTATTTAGAATGCTTATCCCTCTATTCCCACAATTCATGCTAAGTACTGAGGGTCCTAAATTTAAACTACAATGCATGCCAAACAACTAAGTCATTACCTTTAAAGCCAGAAGAACTTGATGGTTAGAGAGTCAATAAATAACTGAGATATTTTAAGAAGTGCAAGCTATAACATCAACTAATAATAAGGATCTAAGCATTTGTCTGTTTAATAAAGTGTCTGTACGTTAAACTTGTGACGTAAATCAAACTATGGTTGTAGGCATACATACTTGAACTAAATGGTTACATGATTACTTTAACAATAAACATAATGTTTTAATAAGCATATAACATTAATAAATCACATACAATTTACCATGATTAGGCTAGCATTACCCATATATGGTATTATATTGGTAAAGATAGGCCAATAAATACATAAAAGTATACAAAAGGTGCCTCGGGGCTAGCTAAAGTAATTGTGTCTCGTGCCTGAGTTGCGCTTGATAATTGTCGGGGCACGTCAATCAAATATTTAGATTCTACTCTTATATGGTGTAAACTTTATATTAAACATAGGTGGATAGACTAGATGCAAAGCATTTCTGTAAAAGTCTTATTCGTACATTCAAAGAATTTTGAAAATTGGGGATCGCATCTCCAAGAATGTACAATTATAAGAATAAAACTAGTTTTTTTAGCCCCGATGTGCCAAAGGCACCGGCTAAAAAAACTAGTTTTAATCTTATGATTGTACATTTTTATATTCGTAGAAAGCTGGATATAATACGATGCTAGACATAATTTTTTCGTATGGATGAGAACCGGTTCCTATCCACCGGATTCGAATGAATACGAGAAAAATTTTTCTTTTACCGTTTAAATATCTATGATGATCAAAATCTAGTAAGCATTGATTCAGCTAAATTGTTGCAATTTTTGTAGATAAAACGGGTTTAGGAAGATATTGAATGAGAACTGTAAAATTGAATAAACTGCCCATTGTCATCCCTGTATTCATGAGATTGTTTATTATCCAATTGTCATTTCCCTTAATCCCTGAAATCCTTAGTTTTCATTATATTTACCTATAATTCCAGAGGTCAAATCTGCAAGTTTTATCGGAGTGCCATTTATCAACTACAAGTTTAATACTTTATTATGTTTGCAAATTTAAAGGAAATATGCACCAATAAATAAAAAAATCCTTATAGAATTAGTGGCAATTTTATAACAAGACCTAATGCTTCAAACAAATTAAAGCAAATTTTAAATTTTTCTCAAAGGGTAGAGATAAATAAAATAAAACATAGACGATCCAAATATTTGTTTTGAAGATGAGAACATTGTTTGTTGAAATTTCTGTGGCTCACTTATCCTCTTATACAAAGTAGTAAGGTTTTTTTGTCGTAATCTTAAGATTTTGATAACAACTCATTTGATTGCGTTCTCAATTTTAAGAATGCTTCAATAGGTCCTAGTATAATATTAGGCTATTTCATTTTTAAGATTTAAGACGTGGGATGGTTTTATACTATTTTTCTGCCTATTCCTACAAATAATACAAAGTCATTATATGCTAGGAGCGAAGTCTGAAGTTACATATTAAAATATTAATTCCTGTCCAAAGCCAGAGCCAACATGATGTACAGCAACTTCTTCACTCTGAGGATCTCCTCCCAACAGGTCGATGAAGGATTTGCTGGCACCAGAATTGCTTCCAGAGCTTACTCCTAAATTTTTAATGTTTTATGCATGAAGCAGCCTATAGTGCCCAATTTTAATTGACCAATAATGAAATGTATACTGGCCTATCTTTGATCAGTTGTATTGTATGACGTCATTTTTTATTATGAACTATAAGCTGCTTTTTAGTGCATGCAATATTATGAATAATTACTTATAAATTTAACAACTTGTTAACACAGCTAATAGGAAAACAACATGACATTAAGAAATGCTTTAAATAATGAAGAAACACACGTTTAAAATAAACTTTTACACTTTACCAATTTGAATAAAAAACAGGCTAAAATATAATTAGTTTAAATACTCAAAGACACATTATAATTCAATTGAGTGTATTTATACTTTCTCAGTTTGGTGTCAAGTTTGAGATTACCCTCAACATTTGAATAGCCTTTCTGTTAAGTTCAATATATTAAGATGGCTATGGGTAAAGGAAAGATTCAGGTAATCATCAATATGCTAAATGTAAGGGTTAAAGTTCTAGCATCTGGTGATACGTTATCCGGCTAACACAGAATACAGAGCTTTTGATAAAAAAATTGAAGTTATGAGTACCTCCACCCCATGTACAATTGAAATCCTTATAATAAATTAACAGGATGCCTGTTTGTCCTGTGTGCTTGTTTCTACCAAAGGACCTCGTTAACTGCTGAAGAGATTAGATTCTCTTTTACAGGATAGCTTCTCATAGGTCCCAGGAAGGTTAATTGGGGGGGGGGGAGGTTACCATATAAAAATACAATCCTACCTTGTTTTCCTGCCAGTAAGTTTGCAAAGGAGGATGAAAACCCCCCTCCACCACCCCCAACACCAACAGTGCCCCCATACAAACTATTCAACACATCTGTTTGTCTTTTCTTCGCCTGGCTGTTCATTTGGGATCTGAGGGCGATCCATAAATAATTACAATTTCAAAAATAGATTAATTTAGGTCAGGTAGACATAAAACGAACAAAAAATAATATTGAAAAAGAGAGAAAGAAAAAATTAGAAGAAAATAAAGAAACATGAAAATAAAAAGAAAGAGAAAATAGAAGATGAAATACAAAGATTAAAAGAGGAAGCTGTGTTTAGTGCCCTAGGAAAATGGGGATAGATGTCACCGATTTGTCCTACCTATTATATTGACTTCATAGTATTGGGAAAGAGATAGGGAAGGGGAAAGAAACCCCCTAGAAAAGAGATGGGCTATATTGTATTTCCAGACGTCTATAGAATAGGGAGGCCAAAAGCAATGAAATATATCCCCATTTTGCTAGGGCACTTTAGAGAGCTACTAAAAAGAGAGAAAAATTAAAATCAAAATAGTATGAAAGTGATGAAAAATTTTCCCATAAACGAAAATTTGGGTGAAATTAAGAAACTAAGAAAAATTTAGTTAGACAGAGAAATAAAGTACGAAGATAAATGGAAACAATACAAAAAGTAATTATTTATTTAAGGATCCATCCCTGGTGCTAAGCTGTGAGAAAAAGGAATCAATTCCTGACACAGGTTTGCTTGTAGATTCTTGGCTTCCCAGTATTCCTTTTATTTATTTTATTATTCATCTATTATATTTTAGTTGTTCAGCTTATCTGAATTTTTTATTACAAGATGTCTGTTTTTAAATTCAACAAGGATGACAAAATAAAAAAAAGCGAAGCTCAGAAACGGTAGGACAAACAAACGTTAACACTTGTACAGTCTCATAACTGAATAATTAAAATATAAATGTCAAAACAAAATTGTAAGTAAATTTGTTAAAAACTGCTTAAATACAAGATAATGTATGAGGACATAATTACATTTTAGGACTTGATTAAAGAGATGCTTCACTTATAAAATATGGCTTTTTTGTCCTAAGAATCAGTATTTTAAAAATCAGATTAATCAGATAATAATATCACATAAAAATTAGTTGATAAAAAAGTTAAGAATCAACATGTTTAAAACGGGCGCACGGATATTCTGGTTACGATTGTAGAGTTGCTACGCTTTCTAAATCTTTAATAACTTCTATAGGAATCACCATGCAAAATTTGAAATCGATAAGACAATTATAACAAGCCTAAATTGACGAAAAAAGCTATCCGTTCTGGATTTACGGACGGCCCGACCCTAATCAAAAAGGACGCAATTTTGTAAACCCTGCAACCTAAATTGGCTTTATTTGAAAAATGATGTCTTACTTTTGTTTTATAGTAACAAAACTCTACTCTATAATTCAAGTCTAGTATGAGTGATTTTCTCAAATTCCATTCAAGATAGAACACTCATCCTTTTTTTCTAAAGATGCTCATCAATGAGCATGTAATATATATTTAAGTAAATATCTGTTATGCACTATAGAGCACACATTGAAGTAGTATTAAAAATTGGTTTTCCCTTCTGCTATTTAAGATAGAAGGTTGATTTTTGTAATTCACCAAATAAAAAAAAACTAGATGAATAATATTCCTGCAAGGTCTAAGCTAGATGAAGTGTAGGAATTTGAGTCTGGCTTCTCTATCTAAAATAAGATAATAATGCATATATCCTGAAACAAATTAAAAGGATCTACTGCAGTTCACGGTAAAATATTGCAGGTAACGAATATTGCCAAAAATCTATGAATTTTAAAGGCTGCTAGCTGCCAAATGGCTGAACGTACAGATCATACCCGCACACCATTTTATGCGGCATAAAAAGGTCTACAAACAATCTGAAATAGCCAAAATCCAATGATGCATAGGGAAAGCTTTACTTAGGAAAAAACGCGTAAAACAGTGTGCGGGCATGATCTAAACGTTCAGCCGTTTGGCAGCTAGCAGCCTTTAAAATTAATAGATTTTTGGCAATATTCGTTACCAGCAATATTTTACCGTGAACTGCAGTAGATCCCAATAATTTTTTATAAGCAAATGATAACAAACATTTTTGAATAAACTATTTTCATCACTCACTCAATCAAATAAGGTGATTAACTTACCTGGGTAATAGGCCCACTGGTATACTTTACTGTGACTTACCTGGGTAAAGGGTCCACTAACAAAGCTTGGTTTCACTATAGGAACCATATCTCTATTTGTATTGGCATTATTACTGTAAGCATTTTGGTTTTCTCGCAGTGATAATAAATTTCCCATACTAAATTTAATTTAAAGGTCATTGTTAAGCATATCAATCATATTTAATACATTAAAATATATGTTTGTTTGTCATGTAAGATTTTTAAAGGCTAAATTAAAACGTCCTGGAATTCTATAGATCTAATTAGCATCATAATTAATTTCTATAATCATAGACGCTCAAGGGGGGGGGGGAAGTGGGGATTACCCCCTCCCCCCCAAACGAATTTGGGAGTGCCCGTAGGCACCCCCAAAATTTTTTTCATTCCCCCCCCCCCATTTAAAATTTACCACTAACCTGGGGGTATAAATTTTTTTTTTTTAGGGGGGGGGGGTAAAAATTAATTGTTGCGAGCTTCACGCGCAATTTTACCCCCTCCAAAAACGAATTACCCCCCCCCCCCCCTAAAAAAAATTTTACCCCACCCCCCCAAAAAAAAAGCTTGGACGCCCCTGTCTATAATCATGAACTTTTTATTCAATGAACTTTTGCCTAAATCTATTGTCTTGTTGTTCATGATGGTTAGATGGACCCTGCTGAGGTCTGGATACTGATAGTCCTTGTTGGGGACCAGGTTGCTGGTGGACAGGTACAAATCCGTCCTGGTTAAACCAGGACCTGGATACTTCTGGACCTTCTCCCGTGCCATCCTAGATTATTAAATAATCTTTCAATCATATGTACATCAATAGATCAAGCAATTCATCAAATCAATAAACTTCCAAACCCTTCAATCAATCAATATATTGAGCAATCCATAGAACAATCCTTTAATCAATTTATCAAGTAATTTATCTATAACGCATCAATCAATCTATTAATAAATCTCTAAATATATCAATAAATTAATCAGTTTATCTTCATATCAATCTAATTATCAATCAATCAATCCATTTAACAATCCATCAAACTAACCAACAATTTTTATATCAATTCATAAATAAACCAATCAATGAAATAATTAATCAATTTGAATATCATTCCATAAATCAATTATCTCATCAATCCTTCAATCAATCTATCTATCAATTAATCTATCAAACAACATATATAAATGAAATCTTACCCTATAGTCATAGTAATCTTGTTGTCCATACTCATAATCCCTAGGGTCTGTAAGGTCACTAATGCGAATAGAATCAAACAAATTGATGTTATTCCTTACTGGAACTTGGGATGGCGAGTTTGAACTTCTGTCTATGGAGGGCGGGTTTCTGAAAGAAAATGTGTGTATTAATAAAAAAGCAAAGGTTTTAACAAACTTTTGTCAACAGTTCAGGGAAATTAACTTACTCTTCCCCTATGATTTTATATATAATTATATACTCATAAATTTTAGAGCTGTACAAAAATAATGAGGGTAGTTTAAACAATTCATAGCAACTCATAAAAGTAAGAAGAACCCCGTAGGGATAGGATTTAAGCCCCTACACAGAGGTAGAATGATTTTTTTCTCAAAAATTAAAGATAAAACGAGGAGGTGTTTTTCGGTGGTCCAGAAGTAGGCTTGAGTGAAAGCACATGAAATTTTATCTGTGCTTTCCAAAGAGAGAAGATTTTTTAACCAATAATCTGAATGTAAAAAGGGGTAAATTTTGTTTATCATTATCTTATCCATTATTCTACCTGATATTTTGTATGAGAAGATTGTTTTGACTATTTCTTCTAACAGTTTTGTCAATGTTATCTTGGACCATCACTTCCAGAGCTTTTATACTGTCCTCAGAATCTAAAACATTATAAAATAAAAGAGTGACTTACACTCTTAACCCTTAGCAGTCGGGCCCCTTTCCGCACCTTAATCAGTCGGGGGGGGGGGGGAAGGGGGCGTTATTATCCCAGTTCCTATTAGAGCTAGAGAGCTAAAAAATTTTGGGCAAGTCCCCTGTAAGTCACGGTCAATTTTCGCTTCCTTTACCCTTTTATTTAACAACCATTGTTTTTAGGTACTTTTTTACTTAAAAATTTCAAACGGCTGTAATTTTTTTTATTCTTGAAGCTAGAATAAATTTATTTTTGCAGAAAATGTTTATCTTTATGTAAATTTTTGTACTTGGCAGCTGCCAGCCGCCACAGTCGGCGGTCGGCGGGAAAACGGCGGCGGATCTTTATGAAATTTTAATATGTTATGTAGACATGTAACAAAAGCTTAAGTTTGATATTTGAAGTCTCTAAGTCAAAAATTGCGGCCACAGGAGCCTTTTAAAAATTTTTGGAGTATCAGGACCTGCAGGATCATACCTGAAATTGACTTGAACACCTGTATTTAATATGAGGATGTACTACTAGAGGATATTTTAGTATTTTGGTAAGATATAATGCTTTGTTTAAGTCAAAAAAATATTTTTGTTTACCTGGATGACCCTGCCAGGTTTGCAGGCATCCTGTGCCCGCCAGGATGGAGATATTCAAAAAAATTTAACTCTTAGTTATGTCTCATACCCACACTTAAAAAGTCAAGCAGTTTGGGCTCTTTATCTTTCACACACAGAAAATGAGATAGAAAAAACCGGATGGGGGGGGGGCGTTCAACGCCCCCCCCCCCCCCGACCGTTAAGGGTTAAGATTGCGAATTTTATTTAAAGCTTAGGTGAAGCTCTAAAGTCCAAGCTTTTTCATTTGGGGGGGGGGGGTGCATCATCCCTTTACGTTCCCCCCTTGGACGTCTTTGCTAGAGTATCTGCAAAAATTAACCGTGTGACGTCATAAAGATGAGGGATGAGAGGAGAAGTGGGGAAGAGATGGATCTATTGACGTCACACGGTTAATTTTTTAATACACTTTGTAGAGCTGCAGCTTAGGTTCAACAACTATGTTTGTATTGAAGTATTGTTTTTAGAAAAGTGCAACAATAATATCTTTTAGAAATCGCCAAACTGCAAACCATTTTATTAGGATAAAGTAACACTTAAAAATAAGGTCTAAAAATAAAATTAATAAAGTTGTCTTTTGCAGGAATGCTTATTGCTTATACAAAGTTTTAAATTGATATGGCTATTCTATCATTCGAACGCAGACGGACGGAATTTGGATCAATCTTCAAATTAGGAAAGTTTTGCTTTGCTCTAAAAACAAAAATTACCTTTATCAACAAATCTATTTGTATTTTTATTCCGTTTGTTATTATTTTGTCTATGATTGATTGATTTAATATTGCCTCCATCAGCTAAATCAATCACTCTCATTCTTTCTTCTGTGTTTTTAGATTTTCTTTAGCATTTAGGTCTTAATTTGTTAGGAATAAGCAGGAGGAGGGAAGGGGGTAGGGGACATTGAACTGAAAGACTTGAAATTTGGTTGGTCCATAGTCAAATTCATCTATATAATGGATAATTTTGTTTGTCATAATTTGATGGTATACTAATATTATCGAAAATTGTCGTATTCATTATGATTCCTGGGAGGAAAAATAGATAAGAAACCCAAAAATAACCCCTTCTGTAGATTGATGGGAAGAAGGATTTTTTTTAATATAATCTGTAAAGAATAATCTTTCCTTTTTGTTTCTCCTGTTTCTGTTCAATAATGCGCATCAGCTTGTCAATATTGGCATCCAGTGTGCTCTGGGTACTAGTTGGTTTTAGCCCACTAGAGGCATACAGTCTTCGCAGGCGGTTCAGGTACTCTATCTTGTCCTAGATAGATAGATAGATAGATAGATAGATAGATAGATAGATAGATAGATAGATAGATAGATAGATAGATAGATAGATAGATAGATAGATAGATAGATAGAGA